>NW_024582426.1:1883122-1995156 GCF_018398535.1 Haplochromis burtoni | reverse complement strand
TAACATTCCTGGAAGTATGATGCAGCATAATAGGATAGTTTAAACCATGGTGACTCAGGATTTCATGAGCCCCCCCCAGTTCATTATTTTGTCAAACATGTATGTGCATGTTTGCCACAAAATTCAGTGTTTATGATTCAGAAAGGAGTCATACTACTGATACATGTGACTGATAACGACTGAAGGAAAAGTATTAGATGGTCATTTCATTCGCCACCTGGAAACTCCCCGCACATCAAAACCAAAGCACCCTTATTTCCTCACTTACCTTCACTGGTATCTAACAGTTACAGGATTACATGTAGTGAGTATGTAGTGACTTAAAACTAACGACTGACACAATAAACTCATTAGGTAAGTTTCTACTGAGGTTTTAGCTAAGTGAGCAATGAGATAATCACAGACTTCTACTGAACTGGACCCCTCAGTAGCCATTAACAGAGTGCAAGTTAGGTCTCCTTCACACAGGCTTAGACCCGTTAGTGTCCATCTGGCAACTACCAAGCATACTGTGAAAAGTGTGTATTCCGGAACTGGTTGTTTTCTGGAGGTTGCTGCAGTTGCTAGTCTGAAACTGACCACAATGCATTATACATTTCTGCACCAAAATCCTTTCTGGAATTGTTGTGATTGCTAGCAGTTTCCCACAGTCACCCACAGTTTGCATGGAAGTCATCAACTTGACAGCAAATACTTGCAAACTACTTGCCATGCGGTAGAAATGTTTTGCATTTGTATTTTGAAATGCTGGTTGCAGTGGTGAGGCATAATTTTTAACTTTGAAAGCAACAGTTTCCACTTCTGACTCCATCTTTCATACAAAATACAGGCAACCAAAGCAATCACAACAAGAGTTCTGGTGCAGCACTCTCTTCGAGACTGATTTTAACCAAACACCAGCCAGTAAGCTCTATAGACCACTCATCAACCAGTGGAATATAGATTTTTCTCTAGTTCCCAGAGATTGTCAGGCGGGTCATAGGCCAGTCTCCAGGCTTGTGTGACTGAAGACTAAGGCAACCAAACACCGACTTCCCTTATCAGTCCTAAAGGGTATGCAGATCTTTTATATAAGATCTATGAAACTACTTCATAAAGTACGCTGGCATCTCTGCAAAAAGTGACATTAACAAACTACATTACGCTCTAGTGCAAACCAACATTACTAATCCCAATGTGTTAAAGAGTATTGAAGTTTCACACTCAGCAGACTGCAAACCCAGAGAGTAATCCATTTCCCATCCCACCTGATTTAGATGATCTGTGTATTTTCCAGTAGAACTGCACGTAATACACATGGACTAACAGAATTGTGCAAGGTCATACCCATTCCTTGGTGAGTTAATTTATGGAGTGTGTTTAATGGGGTAAAAAACACTGTTGGTTTTCTGTAAACATCCCCATCTAGCACAGGACATGACACGAGAGAGAAAGAGGGCGGGGGAGTAAAACCAGACCTGGCCTTGAGCGTCTGTGTGTTCTGGCGAGAGGGACAAATGACCCAGTGAATTTATGGAGAGAAAAAGAGGCAGAGGAGTTTTGCAGGAAGCGAGGGAATGATGGGAGAGGCACACCACAAACAGATAAATAAATAAATAATAATAATAAAAAAATAGTAAAACAAACTGATGTGAATTTGAGGGTCAGTTCTATGTGTCTTAAAAGTGCACTTCTTTAATAATTAGTAAAAGGTTTTTCCTTTAACTACTCCAAATAAAACAGTGAAATACGCAATCGTTAAAGGAAAGGAAGCTTAAGAAATTTTGCACAAAAGTCATCTCCCTATAGGTGTTGGCTGCACGTGAAGTCAAATAGAATGAAATGTCCTCAAGTGATGTTGCTTAAATCTGCCCTGATTGGAGCTAAAAACTAAAATGTTAATATAACCTATAGATCCTGGTCCTTGTGTTTACATAAGCCACTGCTAGTCTAAAATTTCTGAATCTGAATTGAATCAGTCATTGTGGATAATGTAGGTTCGAGGCTTTGACATAAAATAAAATGCACGGAGTAAAGAAATGTCTGAGTAATTTCATTCATAGAAATAATGTACATTTAATTTAACACGTCAAAGACAACTATAAACTGCTACAGCAAATAAATAATATCAAATGCACCAAAATAATTAGGAAAATGAAATGTGTCAATTCATAAAATGTAAAATAAATGGGCGCTTCTGTGGCAGAGGTGTGGTCCCGAGCTCAGCTTCAGGGGAGGTGTGGTGTAGTGAACACAAAGGGGGATGCCAGGGAGGTTGGTGGGATGTGGGGGTGATTTTTGGCTAACAAGCTCATAATCATTTTCTGTGATTTGTAATTTGTGAGGCCGGAGAGTAGAGAGTGTGTGTCAGAGGTAGAAATCTGCATACGTAGGTGGAGAGGCAAAAGTGAAAAAGAAACTATCAGTAGTGTGTCACTGAAATAAAGGAAAATCAACATAGACAGCGTGCCCATTTGTTGTCCGTTTCACACAGTTTTATTTACTTTTGTACTGATACTTCTATTTGTCTACTTTCACGTGTAATTTTTATTTGTATTTATGATTTCATTCATTTTTCGTGGTTAGTTTCCATATTTACATCTCTATTTGCCATTGCTGCTTCCTCCATTTATTTCCCCAAACTTATTTTCTTTTTGTATGCATTTCTTTTGCAAGAAGAGAAATGCATTTATAGTATTACTTATGAATTAATTATTTAATGATGCTACAAAAGCCAAATAGAGTGGCTGTGAATTCTCATGTGGCAGTTTGAGCTTTCCATTTAACACAAAAAAAAAAAAAAAAAAAATCACATTAACATTAAAACATGCATAAAAGATGTCGATTAAATCTTTATGCCTAAGTGAAAGAAAGTCAAGTCTTCTGAACAGGGTTATAGTAAAGACATGTTAAAAAGTTTCTTTTTTGCAGCACTGGCAGAATGGTAAAATGTGGGAGAAGGTTAAAAATCAAAGGATCTTGATGGGGGGGAAATGGAAATGCAGGAGTCTTCCTCTCCTCCTCTGTCTTGGCTACATTCACATTTCAAATAAAAGCCAGCAGTAGGGGCTCTTTGAAGGAATGGGCCTGGAGGAAGTAAAGTACCATTTTAGGGAGATGTTTTATCAACTCAGTTAACAAATACACACAAAGTTTCCTGAACAGCTCTTGTGTTCTGCAGCGTAAATTAAACCACAGAGTAGAAGACAGCATACAGGACTGAAAAGGTTATGTTATCTCAGTCTTGATGGGAACACAGAGTACATGTTGTTCAGGTGCACGTAATCTATTTGATTGATGTACTCTGAGTTTCAGCTTGAGATACCTTCTTCAGAAGAGTAAGCAGAATTAGGGAGTGAATGAAACAGAAACAACTTAAGAGGAGAACCACAAGACACATCAGCTTACTCCATCCTTAAATGTATTATTATGGCTAAAACTTTGCATCTTAGACACTGATATAAACTTTATTTTCCAAATCAGCTTTATCTGTCATTAACCTTTAGGAAAAGTGAAAGTGAATAAAATCAGATTGAAAACTGGCTCAATTTTATTAAAGGATAAGAAATTATTTTCACAATTTAATGCAATAATCAAAAGATACAAAGCAAAACTGGTTCTCACTTTGGATCGACTATTATTTTTAAGAAATGAAAAAGTCATTTTCCCTTTTTGTGTCTTTTCCTTTGGGCACACTTTCTGTATACGAAACATTTATCATTAGTTGTAAAATCAGCCAACACTGAAACCAGTTACTATAAATGTTCATTCAAATACAAAGGCAAAAACCTCACATTTGACCAGAAGCCACATCCTATGCAGCATAGTTCAACTATGCTTGAACCTTCTTCTTGTGTGTCTACCTTATGCAGGACTGTATAGGAACTCATACTATACTGTTGGCAAGGAACAGAATGGTTGCTAAGCTTATAAATCACTGAAAGACTCATTCAGCTGTTCATGCCACTATTCACTGTCTAAGTATAGAATAACAAAACAATCTCTAACCTTTAAGGAGAAACCGTAGAAGAAACGTGGTGACTTTTCATACTCTACTCTTATTCTTGGTAGAGTAAAAACAGGCTTGGCTATCCTCAACTGCCTGTCATTTGCTTTATCCTCTCCACCCTTTACTATCTAGGCTGTTTTTGTTACTTTTCTCATACTGTTCGAAATCAGTGTTCATGGCTTTTATTCATGCTCATATTTCCCAGCTGGGACAGAAATAGGTGTTTTCCCTCTTTTCTGGTGGTATGCATGAGGGATCTGCAGGCCAGATTTGTGGAGATGGCAGCCATGTAGTGTTTTCTCATGGCAGGGTGCGGTCAGTAACACTGCTTGGCTCAATCTCTACAGCTCCCAAGGCAGGCCCAGTTCACCTTGGCCACCCATACTTGCTTCTGCCCACACTCCCGCCACAGCATCAAGGTCCAAGGCGGCCAGATGACGGGGGTGCAGGGTTCAGTCTGAGACTGAGGAAAACTCTGTGCCTTCTGCCAATGGGGTTCAAATGTCCTACTCAGGATCAAAAGGGCTGTGAATCCAAGCACAGCAAATTATACAGACGGGACTCGAACGTACTTGACCACAAACACACACACACGCGCATATAAAACAACACTTTGACTGCCACTTTCACTCATCATCTTTCTATATACACGAAGTGGCGCACCCTGGTGCCGTTTAATGGCTGAAAAAAAGGACAGTAGTAGCATAGAAATAGCAAATATACAAAAACACTGCACGAAGAGCCTAGGTTTGCATGTGCACTCACCCACATGCTGTATGCTTTCTTTCTGGCATGATTACTACAACCACAGAGTCAGGCTGTAGGATATGGAAATTCACACCAGGTTATGAAAGACAATACTAGAGTAATTGCACAGTAAGTGTGGGGTCTTGCCTGTAGAGCTAGAATCAACAGCCACCCACAGAATGTTTAAGACATAGTAATCTATAAAAATATCCTGGAATTACAGAGGGAAATATCATACAAAAGGTCTAAATTAAATCCACACCTAATATTTAAAGGGTTGAGATGGCATACATAACAAAACCAATAAAAACACTCTGTTACCCACGCTAAAAATAGCTAAAAAACATCATGGGTGAATAAACATCCAGTAGGAGGGAAGAACAGTAGACCTCTAAAAACATGCATTTAAGGAACTCTGTCTTGAACATATTAGAATGATTGACATAAACACTTCCTGCAGCGAGCTGTGCACTTGAGGCCAGTTAAAGAAAGTGGGAATTCTAGGCATCTCCCTTGCTCTGCTTCAGCAGCATTTCAATCTCCTACACATCTGTGATAAGGCTCAGCTGGATCATCTGCTTAGAGATAGTGTAGGGAATAACTCTCCTGCTGATCCAACTGGCCCTGATCACAGATATTCTCCACCGAGACTGTCGTCATTTACTTATTACTTTCAGCAATACTTATCTGCATTCTTTTTTAAAAAAAATCTGAGCTCTTGGCAGAGCTTGTTCACAATATCTGAATGGATCATCTAAATGTTTTAAGATCTGGTGTTAGGCTGGGAGTCTGGTCATATTTGGTGAAAAGCTCAGGAACAGTGATTGTGGTTGGTACCTTCGTTTCTGTTATCAGTTTTCCTTGGGGTGGCCCATTTATACCATCATAAAATTAACAATGAGAGGGCAACCTTGTTGATGCTGTACTTGTAATTATCCAGATTTAATTCTGATGTGCAGCTATTCAGAGCAACTACAGTAATTTGTGGGTATACCGTAGTTATTTGGTAGATAGGAATCCAAACTTGAACTGTACATCCAACCACATGTTGGGGTAACCCTGCCTAGATGTCCTTAAATAATTACAAGGGGAACACCAACTAGAAAAACGGGTTCTCTTACAAGAGAATCTTTACCATAGCTCAAAACATTCAGTATGTGTGAGTCCATTCATGAAATCACCGCAGTCAGACATGCGGCATGACAGCTCAGTCCACTAAACTCTTCTTCTCAGTCAAAGTCTTTTCCTCCAGCAACCACATAAAGGGGCAAATCCAGAATGGAACACTTGATGTAGGACTAATCCTTGCCATGGATAACAGCACCACCGCAGGCGCCTAGCATGCGCATCTGCAGAGCTAAGACCAGAGGCAGGTTTCACTCAACTATTGGCACTAATGTTGATCATGTGCTACTTAGGCCACTTGATGGAGTGGGTAGCTCTGGCTGGTAAGTGTGCATTTGTCCATAAGTATGCCTGGCTTGGGGAGAAATCTACTTTTAGGTTGTGTTAAAGGATGCCTTTTTACTCATTGCCAATTTATAGAAGACAGTAATATAAAAAGAGACAACAATATAATTGTGTAAAGTCTCCAATTAATCTAGCCTGCA
Organism: Haplochromis burtoni; assembly: GCF_018398535.1. Lineage (NCBI taxonomy): Eukaryota > Metazoa > Chordata > Actinopteri > Cichliformes > Cichlidae > Haplochromis > Haplochromis burtoni. Next base: position 1,988,811 of record NW_024582426.1, on the reverse strand, counting down.
TGTCTAAACTGCGGTAGGAAGCTGGAGCACCAAGAGGAAAACCACATTAGGACAGCAAGATCATGGAAACTGGAAACACAGAAAGGCCCTAAATGGTGTAGAGTTCAAATCCAAATATAGCTGTTACTCTATTTCAATTTAACTTACTTGTGGGATATCAGCCTTATTTATTTTCTTAAAAAAAAATGCTCTCTTAAATGAATAGTCATGCTTTCACTGTAAGAAACAGGGTCCTTTCTGTAAACAAAAGTAATTTTTTCCCATAACATATAAAATTAGGAAAGGAAAGCTGGCTTTATGAGGCAAGAGAGCTGACCTGTCTAAACTCTGTTTAGACAAAAGGATTTTATCCATCCAACCATCTTCTTTCTTTTCTTTTTTTTAAACCAATTATCAGGGTCTGGGTTGTAGGACTAGCAAATTCCCTCTCCCTGGCCACCAAGGTGTTCCAAAGCCAGCGGACAGACGTAATCTAGCATGTCATGAGCCTGCACTGGGATCTCATCCCAGTTTGACATGCCTGAAACGCATCACCTAGAAGGCATTCTGGTTATATCCCCAAACAACCTCAGTGGAACAACCTCTACATAAAAAGGATGTAGCAGCACTACTGTCAACCTCTCCTCAATGACTGAGCTCCTCACCCTACTACCGAGGTTGAGCACACACAGACATCAGAGGAAGCACATTTCTGCCACTTCTATCTGCCTCCTTATTTCTTTGGTCACTATACCACTGCATGTAGAGAAACCAGTAAATGGACAGCTTTACCTTTGTGTACCAGTTTATTGATTTGGACTGGCACAGCCACAGCAGCTGTAAGTCTCCAACTCCACTTGCGAACAAAAACTTTAGATACTTAAACTCATTAACTCGGGGCAGCAACTCATTGCCAGCAAAGACTGAATAACCCGTCTTACGCCAGAGAACCGTGGACTCGGAATTTAAAGTGCAAACACATTGTATGAAATGCCAAAATAAAATATTTCAGATCTTCACTTGAGAAATATTGTTGCAGGTAGGTTATAGCTATACACGGCAATACTGCACAAATACTGACATTTATTGTTTTAACAATTGGCTGAAATTAGGTGAAATGATTGATCAAATGGTTATAATAAATCAGACAGCAAAAACAATATCAAAATGCTACGTATGTCTTCAATATGTACTAAGATGTATATAAGTGATATGTGGTACTTCTGCAAGTATTGTAAATAATGGGGTCAGAGTAGCCCTGTGGCAAAAACTAACACCCCAAGCTGGTCATTGCTGTAGCAACACTTGGATGTTGCCTTTATGATGTGACGAGCTATTGCCAAGTCACCCTTATTAGATTCTACATGACGGGGAATGTGGTGAATGCTCTAAATTAATAGAAAAATTAAATACACTCACTGAATCTGTGCAAGACAGCCAGGGGCCAGGATACTCTTGGAGTGAGGGGTTTTATGCAGACTTGTGAGCTCCAGCATGTCCACCTGCACGTCTGTCACATGACCCGGTAAGAGTTTTAGCATAGTCAAAACTTTCTCTACTAGGTTGTCACCATGATGACCAACAGCCCCTGTAAATGAATAAATTTGGGATTTAAAACAAGAACAAATATGTGTTGAGTATGTAGCAGCAGTCATTGGTAACGCAACAAAAATATGTGCCTTCTATACCAGATAAAAGGTAAGCAATTAATTTTCCCAAGGAGCCACAAAGAAAACTGGGACTGTTGTGGAAGGCCACATCAATAAGCTGAACATTCCCTGGCTGCTTGGGTTACTTGGTGTAATAGGTAGCTCTGGCTGGTGAGTGTACGGTTCTACATATGTATGTTGGTCTTGGGGAGAAAAGTATGGAAAAATATATGTGCATCAGAGGACAACTTGGGGCGATCATGGCTCAAGAGTTGGGAGTTCGCCTTGTAATCGGAAGGTTGCCGGTTCGAGCCCCGGCTCGGACAGTCTCGGTCGTTGTGTCCTTGGGCAAGACACTTCACCCGTTGCCTACTGGTGGTGGTCAGAGGGCCCGGTGGCGCCAGTGTTCGGCAGCTCTGTCAGTGCGCCCCAGGGTGGCTGTGGCTACAATGTAGCTCGCCATCACCAGTGTGTGAATGTGTGTGTGAATGGGTGGATGACTGGTTGTGTAAAGCGCTTTGGAGTCCTTAGGGACTAGAAAAGCGCTATACAAATACAGGCCATTTACCATAAATATTCGTTGGGAGGTGGCAAGGTAATATCTGCAGTGCTCTGCAATAACTAATCTCATCGTGGGTGGTATTTAATTTTAATGATTGCCAAATTACAGAAGACAGGAATGTAAAAAGAGGCAACAATATAAATGTGTACTCAGAAAGATCATAGAAACTCGACAGAGAAAGTTCCTAATTGGTGGGGATGCTCAAACCAAAGCATCTGTTATTCTTCTTTAATTTCAATTTATCTATGGGATATCAACCTAATTTGTGAGGATTTTTTTTTCTTTTTACATTTTTAAATTAGATTTTCTCTTTTACATGACGAATCATATGCTTTCACAGAAGAAAGAGGCTGCTGCCAGTAAACAAAAGTATATCCACCAATCAGGCATAACATTATGACCACCTGTCTAATATTGTGTTGGTTCCCCTTTTCTTGCCAAAATGGCCCTGACCCATCAAGGCATGGTCTGCACTAGACCCCTGAAGTTGTGCTGTGGTATCTGGCACAAAGATATTAGCAACAGACAGTTTAAATTCTGTAAGTTTTGAGGTGGGCCTACATAAATCAAACTTGTTTGTTCAGCAGATCCAACAGATGTTTTAGTGGACTGAGCTCTGGGGAAGCCAAGTCAACATCTCAAACCTGTTGTTGTGCTCCTCAAACCATTCCTAAACCAGTTTTGCTTTGTGGCAGGGCTCAATATCCTGCTGAAAGAGTCCACAGCCATGATAGAATACAGTTTCCTTGAAAGGATGTACATGGTCTGCAACAATGCTTATAAGTGGTGCACATCAAACTAACATCTAAATGGACGGCAGGACCCAAGGTTTCCCAGCCGGGTAAAGTATCACATTGCCTCCATTGGCTTTCCTTATTCCCAATGTGCATTCTGGTTCCAGGTGTCCTCCAGCTAAATGACCCCCACACACCAAGCCAGGCAAGTGAAGGTAAAGGTGATTCATTAGACCCATCTAAACTTTCTTTAGATGAAACCCTCTTGGGAAAATGAACTGCTTATCTTTGTGCTAGACATTTACTTGACTCTTACCACTGTCATTGTTATGATTCTGGTGTGATTGGGCTTATGCAGCATGCAGAAAGGTCAAACACAACATGGTCACAAATATTACCTGTAAGATCCATCGTTCGGTCTACAAAGATGATTGATGCTTTATTAGGGGCTGTCTTCCTTCGGTTTTTTGCTTGAGGAAGATTGGCGAGTTCCCCTGCTATGATGCGGCTCATTGGACCCAGAGCAAAACTCTCCTCTCTCGTACCTGTAGCCTCAAACATTGAATTTAACGCTGAAGCTAAGGATTTGACTTCAATTTGCAGTTCAGCAGGGAGACAGTGCATGTCTATATCATTCAGGCTTGCAAATCTTCTCTTCTCTGGTCGTTTTTCATTGATGGCCTCCAGGTCTGGCGAGAGAAGAGGGAACAGGTGCGCAAACGGGGGTGCAACTATCAACTGCTGTGACACAGGGGCGAAGACAACTGGAACATGCATGACCTCTGCCGTGTAGTTCATATTTCCCATCCACTCGCATAATTTCTCTTCAAACTGCTCAAACACAGGGCTTCCTTCCATTTCTGTCGTAACTTTGTTGACGAGCAGGTGCACGGAGTGAGCAACGGTGGTAAAGACAACGCAGTACTGAAAGTGACTGAGGGATATGATGTCTTTAATAATGTCAACTGTCCTCCCTTTCAACAGTGTGCTGACCACAAACACGGCTTTAGGCTCATTGACACCGCACGCTTCGAAACTCGAAAACTGCTTTAAATTCCTGGCTCCAGCTTCCAATAACGTGGCAGCTCCTCCACTCCAGTGGAGAGCCTCTGCACATTTGTCATCCATGAAAACAACCGATTTCTTTACCTTCGACAGCACCTTCTCCCACATCAAGAGGGGGAATCGCGTAAACTCCTCAGTCGCCAACATTTTCCTAGTTACGTGTATCAGCTAAATTCACCGAAATCAAAGACACATCAGCAATTTCAGCTTAAGTAGCTCCAACAAAACAAACACACGTCTCTTAAAGGTGACGTGGCGCTAGCCCGTCGCTTCATTAAAACGTCACCCAAACGTCGTTGCTATGACAATAAGCAGTATCCCGAGAACAATCGTTACAGAGTTAATAAAGGAAAACTTCTTATGCAATATTCTCACGAAGTATCTAGACTTTCACTACCATAACCAAGAACGACAAGAGCTAAAAGGGGGAGGATCCATCGGGTAAATTTAATCTCAAAAATTATGTTAAACATGTGAAATTTAATTTGTCTTGATGGATTTTAAGCTAATTGAAATTAGTTATGGCGATTTGTTGACACGAGCTTCCTTCATTAAAAACTAATCTAAATGACAGTTGGCACAAACAATTAAACCCCTAAAAATGTTTAATGCTTAGAGTTATGAGTTCCTCTTTATATTTGTTTAAATCACTTCCCCCAGCGTTTAACGGAAAGATACCATAGCTTAGTTTAAAGAGGCCAGCTGTTTCTTCTGTTTTCAATAGAGCCACTTTGATTTTAATGTGCCTCCAAGTTCCTTGTTTTAGGGGTATATGACATGAACGTCACAGATGACCGACACGAGATACAAAGGGTTGGACTCTCACCCAGGTGTGTAGCCAGTGCCTTAAATAAATAAGTGTGCAAATTTACAGTTGTGTACAGCCATTGTTCTGGCATTGCGCGTGTATATATATGTGCATATATGTATATAAGGCGTAGTGGTACTCGACACTGGACCAGTAAGGGTCCCCACGCTAACCAAGCAGGGGACCCTTTATATGTCAAGACAATATTCTAAATAATAAAAAAATATATACATGAAATGTTGTTTAACTTAAGTTAAACCACTAAAAACTAAAGGAAACAATTCAATACAAAAGAATACAAAATTATTGAAAGTTACAAAGCAATATTAATTTTGTTGTGATGAATTAGAAGGAGTTAGATACTCGTCTCACAGGCCGTAAATTGCAGTGAGCAGTAGACAAATTGAAAATAAACTGTAATGGCATGATTATTTCCAACAGTATTATACTAATGAAGCGTTCAGGTATAATACAGTTTTCACAGTACGATAATGACATTATAGTTGCACAATACATGTGACGGCACCTTGTGTGCTGCCCGAAATGTGCAGTCAGTCATGTCGAGCATTAAAAAGAATTTGATGCTCATTAACTCGCTGTCAGGCGAGAGGTATTTGTTTGTGAGCTGGGAAATGGGGATGTTAGCAATCATACAACTGGAGCCCTGATTTTTTTTTTCTTTTGTATGTTTACGCCAGCCTTTATGCCTCAGAATAAATGTAGCATAACATGCCAATTACAGTTAGTGACTGTAAAGGATACTAAGGCTTAAACAATGTTGTTTTTTGGGCGGGATAGTTTAGTTGTTTTTGCATTTGGGAATTTGTGATTGAAATCATGCAAGCAATTTAAAGAACAACAGTGTCACTTACGTTGATCAGTGCCTAATGGGGAAAAAAAATACCCACATGAAAAACCTGAACGTGAATAGACATGGTTAAATGCCATTTTTCACTTGTACCCATCAAGGTTTAGTGTTCTTGCAGTAATGTAAAATCATTCTGACAATTATCTGTGTAAGTGGAAATTCTTTTCTATTTGGATGATTTGATATTATTTTCATCCCTTTCTTTTGTTTATGGGACAATTTGAAAGCTGTCCAAGATGATAATGACATATTATTTTGAATTTTTCCAGCTTTTTATTGTGTTTTTGTAGCTGTTAGGTATGTTATGAATGGGCCTTATTTGTAAAAAAAAAACCCTTCTGTCAAAAATTTGCTTTGAGATATTTTCATAGTGTTTAAGTTAACGCGTTGTGTCATCAGCACTCAACCCAGACAGAAGTGTTTCTTTCTGTTATTTAAAGTTACTAATGATGATGATAGAGATAACAGTGGTGATGATGTGAGGGCCTCCTTATTTCTTGCAGTACATTTATGCATCTTAGGAGGACACAACATGTAGGTGGTGAGTAGTGACAACCCTTTTGAGATTTTTGGGCAACACAAATGACAGTGAAACATTAAACAAAGCAGCCACACAAAGACCAGACTTTATTGTAAACTTGGTTTAAGAAATAAGAAGATTATAAGATATAAATGTCTTAAATCAGTTAACTGATATGCATTCAGCTTCCAAAGACACACAGTGACTATATTTCTCCTCAGAGTCAGCCAAGAATTTAAATATAGAATTTTACAGTGAAAACTATCAGCCTATTAGAGAACCCAGTGACCATTTGACATTTAAAAAAGTACACTTTCAGTCATTTTACACATATTCATAATTAGTTCACATACATTGAGAATGTCAGCTTCATTACTGCAAATCAGCTGACTTAACTCAGATCTTTATGATTTAAAATATTCCTTATTGAAAATAAATGAGAAATGACGATATATGTGACAAATATATGAAATATATGTGACATCATTATGTCTGCATTGGGATGATTTACAGGTACTACAAATGACCTATTGTTAGAAAAAGTCCAAGGAAATGAAGAAATTAACCAGAAAGTAGAGTTTTTGGAGAAAAAGCCATGGAGAAAAGCTGGTAAGTATTGTTGTTTGACCTGACACGTCAATGAGATTCTTGTATGCATTCAGTAATTACATTCAGACCTATTCATTACCATTCAGTGTTTTTATTTTAGGTGCTAACATCTCAGATTACTTTAACTATGGTTTTGATGAAGAAAGCTGGAATGCTTACTGTAGGAAACAAGCAAAACTTCATGGCATGATAAGAAAGGTAAATGCTAAAGACAGGGTAAGATAATGCTATCACTAATGTGATTTAGTCAGCCTTCTTTTTAAAGAGACCCTTCACTTAAACAGGAGAACATACCGTAGTTAGGAATAATAAATCAGACTGAAACTTGAGAAATTGTTATTCTGCTCAGGCCCAGAAGAGGCACACTGGATATGAAGAAGAGGAGGTGTTTTGTGCTTATTCTTCCCCAGGCAGACCATCTATTGTAGCTTTCAGGTCAGTAATATGTCTTCTCCATACTGTTATATTTTGTGCCTTCAGTCCTACACCCTCTATCCCATTCTATGCTACTGCTCTGAGCTCAGAGCCAGAAGAAGCTGGCAGCTGGTTTTTTCTGTTTGTTTGTGACACGGCAACTATCTGCCTGATGCCATCTGTTTTCTGTGATCCTAAGATGTGCTCAGCATATTAGGGTTGTTTTGGCAAGGGATTGCAAAATGTTGAGGTAAACACAGACTTATGTTCATCTGTTAAAGCCCAAGGCAAAATTTCATCGAAGGTTAAAGCTTTTTTTAAAACATTTTTAGGCTTTGTGCCATTAATTTTCCCCGTATTTATATTTCATACATTTATGATTTATCTGCTAACAACAGTGACACCAGATTTTACTCCAACTTTAACAGCCGCTGTAGTTTTAGCTAAAAATTGTAGTAATTCATTAGAATTTAGTGTAATAAATATATAATTGTAGAACTGATTAGGCGAATCAGTTCTACAAACACACAAAAGTGTTTGTGTTCTCAGATCTGGACCATCTGTTTACTGTATACTGTTCTTTTGATACATTAGATGATTTAGGCACTGCTGGTACATTTACAAAATGGATGAGCTGGAGGTGCCATCCATCAGTGTGGGAGCATTGGACTTTTAGATGACACTGAATTTGTGGATCGAGACAATAGGAAAAAAAAATGAGATTTTCAGCTTTCTGTAAATGACCTCCTCTGTTGCTATTCCAGGAGTGTAGCGGTGTGTTTTTCCAAGCCATGACTCACTAATGAAAAATGCTGCAGACAAGTGCAAATATAAAAGGTTTGGCATTTTGACGTCACAGTTTGCGATTGCAGCGACCAATTCATCAAACATAACTAGATTGGGCTTTATAACCCAGTTAGTGCCAAATCTTTATGTGTAGACAAGTGTGTTTTTCCTGCAAAGAGATATTTTTGGTGCATTGCTAAACAGATTTCAATTAAAAATTTTAACAAATCCTGTTAATTTGGTTTTGATTTATTTGAGGTCATAAATAACACTGTGAACAGACCTCTGTCAAATAGGGTAACACAGTTGCAGGGGTTTTGCTTTATGGATGGATTGTGCTTAGATGCATAGTAAGTCATCAACGAATCAAAAAAAAAAATTGTGTACACACTCATGAGGGGCCTGTTTTTTTTTTAATGCTAGGAAAAAACATTCACTCTCAGCAAGCACTTTGCAGCTATTTATAAAACCATGCTTTCAGCCATTGAGTGAAGCTGTCCCATGCAAAACAGGTTCTTTACCACTGCTTCTATTCATTTACTTTAATGGTGATTAAGATGTCTGTTGGATGCCTTGACCATCATCTGAGACTGACTGACAGAAATGGCCAGCCAGTTTAAGATCTGTCCTACTTGATGTCATTGTTCTCCATCGGCAAGTTTACCCTTAGGAGGAGGACACAGATCTGAGTCATGTGTGTGTCATGTCTCTCTCCCTATGTGACAGCAATTGACCAAACAGTAGACCATCTTTATTCAAAGAGGGTCTACTGTTTGGTTAAGGAATTTACCAGTGTGTTACATGATAATGTAGTAAAGATTTTGGTTTGTTTTTGTGCAGCTCAGGTCAAAAGTGTTTGTGTTCTCAGATCTGGAGCAAAGAGACATTAAGGAGCTGCAGGCACTTCCCTATTGAGTTGCCATTAGATGTAGGCGTTTTTACTTTTTTATGTATGCTTTTCTCTACTGTTGATAAAGTCCTTGTGACAGAAGCGGGTTAACATTCCGCTTGTGTGCGTATGTGTGTGTATGAGCTCACTCGGGGTGAGTGTAGCAGGGTTTAGGGCTGTAAAGGGCTGTTTTGTGAAGATGGCAAGATGACCCAGATAAGGAGGTTTAATGCGTTAATGGACCTGCAGGGGGTTTAAGTAAGGACATTGAAAGTGACATTAGGATAAATGAATGTCCTGTTTTTAAAAATGTTATATAAGTGCACATCAGCACCACATTAAAAAGAAGGATTTATGTATGAGAACCCCCACTTGCCTTTTTTGGGACATTATCAAAACATTGTATGTATTTGTACAGTCTTTATCATATTACCTGATCAACAGAGATTCAGATCCTATCACTAATTTGGCTGGAGGACAACCTGAATCCAGCAGAGAGGATGGGCACCAATGTCATAATGATGGAGGCAGCAACACTCAGGTATTATGTTAGTATGGGTTTAATAAGGATGGGCACCAATGCAGGAGGACCTGAAATGATCAGTCTCGGAAGCTATAATTAAACCTTTTGGCATGAACCAACCAGCAGACAATTGATTGAACTATGGGAATTTCAATTAATATAGCATTTTTATTGTGTTCCGTACAGAATTTTTGTAAAAAAGAACTATATGTGTATTAAGCTACTGGTTCAGCCTACAACTTTATTGTTGATAGTTTGTCGCTGTCATTTTTTTAAATGAGATTTCTTTTTATTGTTGTCATAAATAACAGTAACTATCTTTATTTTTCAGGTTGTTTGTGAGACGTGCCATTATGAGGACAGCAGTAATGCTAATCAGCTGCCACCTCCACTCAGCAAGAACTCTTTCTTTAAATTTATTAAAAAGAGAGTTCCACCACGTAAGTCACTCTGCTATTGGAATGCAACACACTTACTTATATTAATGCTTATTTACTATATTTACAAAACTATTTGAGAAAGGTTCTTGTATGTTCCTTTTCATTTGACATGATAATTATGAACATCTGAGTTATCTGCGGGAGAATATTTAGATTTAATACTAAGATTTTCAGGTGTTAAGGCCCCAAAGAGAACCCTCTGTTGGACACATCATGCATCATGCAGCTGCACAAATGACTAATAGCAATCAGACCATGTGTTTGTGAAGCTGCAACACGTGTCATAATAAATTATCCTGTGGAGTTGAAGGACAGAGGTGAACTTAGCTGTGTGTATACGTGTGTATCTCTGCACCTGCCTGCATGTGTTTGAAGGTACTGTATGGATATATGTCTTCCTGCAGTCAGGTACCTAGTGCTGTCCAGGTGGGAGTCCATCAGTCTTTAGACTTCCTCTTAGTCTTTGCAGTGAATCATATTGAAATCCAGGAAGGCTCCCTGGCGCAAGCACACAGCTGAGCACATGCCATATCTTCATCTTCAAAGGCTCTGAAATAGAAATGCCGGCTTAGGCCTGCTTGCCCCTTACCCTCCGAGCCCCATACTGCACAGCAAAACCCGTGCCAGAGCCACTAATACAACCAAAATATCAAACATCCTGCCGGCACCAGCTTTGAAGTTATATGCATAGCTTTAATGCCGACCACTCCCCTTTCTTTAAGTTATAGGCCCTGCCTCCTTGTGTGAGGCAAATGTGTAGCATGATAAAAATAGCCCCTGGTAAAAAAAAGAAAAAAGTTGCTGGGTCTGCAGATTGAGGCACGAGAAAAGTGCTGAACAGACCCAACTGTGGGGAATAGGGCAGAGGAAAAGAAGGGGCTGTTTTAATTTTTGGTTTGTTTTTCAGTAAGGTCACATTAGATGCCAAGTGTTTTTCATAGGTGCACATTTTGGAGTGGAGCTGTGTCATTACAGGGTTGTACTTGTGTCATCTATCAGTGCAGCACAGTGAAGGTGATGCTGCCTGCTGCTGTGCACTGCAGCTAATCTTCCATACAGCTGGTTACTGGGTCACTATAATCACTGTAGCAACAGAGCTTGTATGTGAATGTCCTCGCTGACTGAACTGAGCAGATTTTTTAACTCTTTTAAAAAACTGACTATGCAAGTAAATGCCCCGTGATGAACAATCAGAGCAACATTAGGACTATTACCAATAAGATTTAAAAAAAAAAATGCTTTTTTAACCTTATAATTTTTTTGTTTTGTTTTGATTCATAACATAAAAAAAATCTGTGCCCTGTATTGATTTTCAGCTTTAGAGTGGAGAATGCTAGTTTTCTTGTAAAGAGCTGATGGCTGTGCTTTTAACAGGTGACAGTGTAATGACAGGATGCTGTCACTGCAAGAAGATTTATGCACATCTGTCCTTGCAGATTGCTGCATCTGAGAGTATGGGAGACAGTAGCCTTTACACTAACAAAGATCACTTGGGCCTGTGCTGCAGTGCAGAACAGCAGCCAGTTGTCCCATGTGAAATATCAGCTCCATCTAAAACACTGCAGCCTGTAGCTCTGTAAAGCATTAGCACGAGACTCAAAACCACGCAAAAACAATCAGATGCAATTAGCCCTCAGCCATTTGCTCTCTCATATGCTGCCAAGCATGCAACTCTAGCCTCCATCAAACACTCACTTGAGATCACCACAGGTAAAAACAATTACTCACTCACGCTAACCTTGATGGCATGTTCATGGACAAGCTGCTGTGTACTTTGTGCATCTGCTTGTGTATACAGTATGCATTGCATAGCATTCCATTAGCAAAGTTACTAATACTGCCAATCACATTTTACAATCCACTTAGATTTTCTGTAGTATAATTCATTCTACAAACTCTTTGTGATGTCTCATGCAGTGACTTCATCTATTTGCAGTAATGAGAGCTTGTCGCAGATGTTTTTTTACATGCTGCACTCTTCATGTTCCTGATTATTCACATCATGGAATCACATTAAAGGGAATTACCTGAAGACCCTCCAGGCTACACTCTCAGACTTCGATGTCTTGAATTTTGAGAAGTTTGTACGTGTATGTTAAATTCTGCTCTTTTCTTTGGGTGTCCAGGTGTCTCAAGTATCAAAAACCGCACTCCTCCATGAGCACTTCGGGCCATCTCAACTCTGTGGAACTTGTATTTGAAAGGGAAAAAACAGTGTTTTAGATTTATTCACAGGACGGCATCTTGATGTTCTTTTCAAATTCAGGCAGCTCATATGTACAGCACACATAGCAGCTCATATTATTCTTCCTCCTGCTTCAACCAAGCTGTTTCTAGCCACTCTCACGTTAGGGGTCTTTTAAAAAAAAAAAAGTAGGAGATGGTATCCAGATGTGAATGTGTGCTTGTGCCTTGATTCTTCAAAGGAATCTCTCTATATATGTGTGCTTGTATGTGTGTCTTTATGTGTACACACATTGGCTCCGTACAGCAAGTGTGAAAGCTGATTTTGCAGCTTGGTCACGTAAAATTTGAGCATTATAACAAGTGGGTCCATTAAGTGTGCACTCAAGCATTTGACTTGTTCTGTTTTATTGATGGAGGAAAAGGCAAGTAGCACTTGCTACATTTTGTTGCACTGACATTTTGAGGCTGATCTAATTTCTTAAGATTAAAAGATGCAGCACTATAAATTATGAATGCATGTTCCTGGTAATGGGTTATATTTATTCATATTCTTTTATATTGTTTCTGTTATTTGTCTTGTGTTTCTGTTATTTGTCTTGTGTTTCTGTTATTTGTTGCTATATTAATAACAACAAAACGTCTTCTCACATTTAATGTGTGATTTTAGACTATTTCTGTTTCCATTTGATTAAAATATTTGGCCTGTGTTGGACAAAATCTGCATTTGGAATATGTATAATATTCTAAACCTTCTAAACTGTTAAGGGGTACAACCTTTAATATGCAGCTTTTTCGTGAATTTTCATGCAATAATTAAATAATTATTTTCTTTGCTCTAATTAAAGCAGCAAATTATTGTGGGTATATTATTATTTCCCTTTTGAGGTTGAATGTAGTTACGGTATTAAAATCTATTTTTTTTTTTGGAATTTCAGTATTACTGAAGAGAACAATAGATAACTTTGCTGTCTTCTTTTCCTGCTCAGGTCCCCAACCTCCCTCCTCTACTGCTACTTCGGTCAGGTGAGCCCTATAATGTGTCTGTCTTTATGCATCAGTTGTAGGTCAGCTCTATATGTAATGACCGTAATGAGGAGAAACTGAAGGTTACTGTGTCAGTGAAAAAGTGAAAACCGTACTCCCTCACAAATTCAGCAAATGTGCAGGGAGGGAAAGAAAAATGTTACTCAGAGACTGGACTAGAAATCATTAGTCAAGCGATTATTACGTTAGTGTGAAAGGAAGTAACTCAAAAGTTTGATAAAACAACTTCTGAAACAGACCAGGTGTCTCTAGTTAGACTCTAAAGATCAACTTGGATTGGGGTTTCTTTTCTGTACACCATGCACTGTTGCTCATCTTCCAACTGAATCAATGGCCATATAAGGTAGAAAGCAAGATAGCAACCTTGTTTGTTCCTCCAGTCTCCTGTTTATCAGTATTCCAGGCACCCCCTCCACTCTGCTTTTCCGATCTATGTCACAACCTGTCTGCAAACTCCCACATTTCAGCAGTAATTTACACAACTTAGATCACAAGTGGGCCACGTTGTACCCAAGGCTCTCTTGCTTTTTCTTACACGTTAATGAATGCAGCCCTACTCCATTTGTGTTTGCTGCTGTGCTTGTTTCACTTGGATGCTGTCTGTATCCAGCCTTCCTGAGTCCAGCTCTGTTTGTCTGTCTCACTAGCTTCCTGTTCCTTCATCTTTTCTCTCTTTTCTCATTCCTATTTTTTCCCTTCCCCTAATTTGCTGTGTCTGATGTGTGCCTAAATGTGCTCAGTACTTTGTCCATAAAGATGGTTTTTCTCACATCTCAGTCCATCTGCCAAATCCTCACATCCTTCAGGGACTTACTGTTCCTATGAACTCTGCCAGCCATCTCCTGTGTGCTTTATGAATAATTTCCTTTTAAACTTTTTAAAAAAAGTATACACATGTGCAGTGTCTACCCTGATAGTCCTGGTTTCACTGTTGCCTTTCCCTTGGGGCTATTAGGAACAGCAGGTATTTCTGGCATCATCTTGGCCTTGACATGCCATGCTGCAATGAGGGCCAAGGGTCCTGAGGGCTTCAAAAATACTTAAGATCTGATTAGACTTCGGCAATTCTACAACATTGTTCCCTTATAGTGACAGGATGTAACAATTAATCTCAAAATGAAAATGTCCCTTTATAGGAAAATTAACTAGCGAACAAAAATCACTGGAAAAATTATTCAAAATGAGCTAAATTTTAATGTGGTAAAGTTAACTGTTCAGGCAGTGGTAGTGTAAAATCATGTTCATCTATGTTTTATACATATCTCACAATAATATTCCTTTAGTCATCCTAGAGGGAGGCCCAATCAGTATAAAAACTGTGATCTATTAATAAAGGAACGTTAGAGCATGATAATGACTTGCATGTTTGCCATATCTTCCATAGAGTTTTATCACACATCTATAACTTTATTTTGGTGTGTATTCAATCAGGCTCCTCGACCAAAGCTGTTGATTCTGAGCATTATCAACTTTCAAGTGTATATTACATTACCAATCTTTTTGGGCTTTTCTACCTGTTACATGCTCAGAGAACCAGACTCCCTCTTCCATTCATTGATTCTTCTCCATTCATAAGTAAGTCTTTTAACTTCTTGTGCATCTGTTGAGCCAAAAATAAAATTCCTCAGCGATGGAACTGTTTACTTTTGGATTTATGGAGCAACATAACTGGGCTCACACCTGTTGGAAAGGCGTTCATTTGGATGAGCTTCAAACAAAAGCCAAGTTCACATTCAGCTCATTCGGAAGTTTTCAGTTGGAGGCAAGTGTGCCCTGGCCACGTGGACGGACAGAAGACCCAGATTTTATCAGTAATATGCCCTCCATCCGTTCCTCTTGCGTTGGCGAGCACACACTATGCCTTGACAATGAGCCAGTCACTTCAAACACTTGGAGAACACAGCTGTGCATTTGTAAAAGTGCTTTGATCCTTTTGCAGACCCGCTTCTTTTATTTTTTCCTTCACTGATTCATCTGTAAATTTGTTTGCTCATGTGGTTTCCTTTTTTAGAATGCACATTAACATTCCTTAAACATTAAAGACAGTAAACAGACAATTACAAATACAATCTGCCAGAAGCAGATAAAAAGAGACTGTCGAGGGTCATCTTGTAGCTGGATCCAAATTGAGGATGCAGGAAACAGGAAATAAGCTCAAAACTCAGCTTCAATGCTGTAGGGAATAAAGAAATCCAAAAACATTACAGAGCAGAACCAAACAATCCAAATACCAGAAACTTTCTGGGAACACATGGCAAGGAGATACACAGCAATCAGGGACAACATAATAAAGGACAAAGGGAGACGTAGACGATAGACACAAGAAAATGAGAGCGTGGTAACAGGTGTGAAAACAGCCGAGGACCTTTAACATAATGACACAAGAAGAAAAACTTGACACAAGACACAGAGAACAATGGTCACCAAAATAAAGCAAAGTGACCCACAACAGAACAGGGCGACAAGAATAAAGTGACACAACTAACAGGAGAACAAGAACGAGAAAAAGACAAATTCCGAGACAAGACTGAGAGAACCAAATGGCATGACAAAAGGGAATTATCTAATAAATGGCACAATAAAACACATAGTATACATAATAACTATAAATAATATAGAACTGGAATATAAATCACATTTCAAAACCAAAAGAATTATTTATACAGTTCTCAGAACTCTCGGCCTCAGACACATACGGTTGGTGTAAATCTATGTGTAATGTATGTTGTTCTTTTGTTAGATCTGCTAATACTACTAATTGTATGTTTTAATAAATTCTGCTCAGTAACAGTAATTTGTCTTTTTAAAGAATTCAAAAATGCTATCATGAAAGCCTTCTTAATGCCATTTATGGAAACTGAAGTTTGAAAAAAAGAATGTAAACTTGGATCATCTGTAAAGGTCTGATGTAAATATAGGATTTTCACATATTTCTTTATTTTCTATTTTCAGTGGGAACTCTACAAGTTTTAACAGCCCATCAGCTTCATCAAGTATGTACATTTGTCCATAAGAGATAGTGTTTCATATTTATTAACTGTTTCAAGATAGATCAGTACTGTATATTACACTGTCTTAGTGAACCTGTTAGGTATGGTGTCCAAGCACTCAACCATTCTGAAAATTGCCTTAGGCCGTGCTCTCTCATTCATATTTCTCAGCTGTCTTGAGTATTGGAAAACTGAATCATAATCCTTACTATTCAGCTCCCCTACATATTCAGTTTGAACTTCCAGTATGTGAATATATTTACTAGATCTTTTTCTGTGTTAACCGTTAGAGAAAAAGAAATAGGTGAGAATAGGTGAGAAGAATTGGTTCAAAGCTCAGAGCTAATTGCTAAACAAATGGTAATGCATGTGGTTGTTAGTTACTCTCCCCAATTTTCTAACCTGGTTTGGTTCTGTTCTTTAATGGGTGTATCATTTTTAATCCCAGGAAGAATCACCATCAGCCCTGGAGTGATTGATACCACCAAGGCTCGGGAATGCTACATATCGCAGGAAAAGCATGACAAGGATAGAGACAGATCCAGAGCGCATGGTCAAGATAAAGAGAACAAAAGAAGCAGATATAGAGAGAAGGAGGGCTGCTCCTATAGGTTGGTCTATGTGAACTGATGATGATTTTATTTAATGTATGTGATTCAGTTTGCGCTTTGCATTTAGCACAGTGTACTCTCTCCTTTTATTCTTCCTTTCTCCACTGTTGGGTGCCTCTGCAGTAGTTGAATTTGAATGTCTGCTGTGCAGCTGTGGCCTTCTGGATTAGGCAACATATAATATATTGGAAGTAATCCAGATATTCATTCTCTCCTGGCCTTGTTCAGTATGTGTGCATTTGCAGCCTGCCTGCACACACACACACTGAGGGAGAGAGAGGGCGAGAGAGCAAGTGAGAGAGAGAATTTTGCTGTAGAGCAATTGAAAATTTTAGATGAAAGACAAAAACAGAACCAAAAAATGATCATGAGGTGCAGTGTAAAACTCTGTAGCTCTGTTTTTTTCAGGTTAGACCAGACAGGGACAAGATATTAGTGCAATATATGGTTGTGAAGCCGCTTCTGTGTTATGTTTGCTGTCTTAGATGGCAGAGAACCGAAGAACCAAAGTTGCTCAAGACAAGTGTTAATAAAAAAATACACTTTAAAAAAGAGTTGCTTTTTATAGATTAATTAGTTCTCTAAATAATTAAGTTTGTGCTTGAAAATACAGACATAAACTACATTATTTTAGTGTTTGAACTTACCCCAAAATGTTTCTATTAACACAGCTAAAGGCATTGTATTTGTGAGTGGTTACCCTCTTGGCTCTCCAGCTGATCGCTATAAAATAAACACACTATTGTGAGAAATGGCCCTAGTGAAGAAATGCATACTATTGCAAAAGAGCATAAGGCCATTGTGACAGAAATCAAGACTATTGCAAGACAAGGAAAAATTATTGCCAGCACAGGCATAACTATTTCAGTTTTTCTGGTGCAGTGAGATGAGGGAATAACTTGCTATATTTGCCAGTTATTGCCAGAGAAAGATTGAGTTTGCACTCCTCAGCATAGAAATTGTTTTTTCTCTCTCTCTCTGAGGCTCACAGCTGATCGGAGCAGTATAATTTCCTCTCCAATTTTCACATAGTGCCCTACTACCCTACAGTGTGACAGCCTGAGCGCCTGCTGTACAAGCACTCATACATGCTAACATGTGAACAAGCCAAATCATGCCCTACATTTCTCAGTGTTGACCATTAGCCAAATTTCTATTTAATTATTATTAACTTAGACAGCTGTCAACTGTAATACACACAGGCACATCTTTTCACACACTCCTCAGCTGACCTGAAGCTCGTACTATAGGAAAAGGCAGGCTTATAGTATTGTTAGGTTGCGTGGGGTTTTACCTTCTGGAATAGGAATAGGTTCATGTACAGTTCTTTTCTAGTCTACCAGACATACAAGCACTCTTTCGTATATTATCCACGTAAGTGCTTTCTATCTAACATTCACACACATTCATTGGAGAACATCCTGGGGTTAGTAACTTGCCCAAGGATATTTGGCATGACTGGGACAGTCAGGGGTCAAACCACCATCTTCCGATTAGTAGATGGCCTGCTATTGCTCCTGAGCTACAGCCAACCCCTTTTGCCTCTAAATACTTGAAACTACAAATATATGCAATGCAGGTGAAATTCTTCTGTTTCTTTGGCTTCAAAAGCTGTAATGTTGTTGATAACAACAAATCCCTGCATCAGCTACTGTAAAAGCGTTGCTGGTAATTAACTTGCAATTAAAATAAGTGCAAAATAGCAAAAATGACAAGCTGAAGTATTTCTTACTGTACTGGGCTCTGTTAAAATATCCTTACATGCTTTTCTGTGCTGTTCAGCACTTTTCCTACTTGAAGTGGTGAGCATTTCCTTGAGTGTTTATGCCCTAGATGTTTGAATTCAGGTTTATACATTAGCTCAAAGCAACATTTTGGGTCAAATAAGGGAAGTGGGGCATGGGACAGATGGGAAGTTATAGGCTAAATGTAGAAGATCTGAAGAATGGGAATCACATGTGCATGACAGACACACAAGAGATTTAGAGTCATTCTACAGATTTGGTCCCAGCTGACAGGACTATTCCTTTGGCCCAGTGTGTGCTCCTCACACGTAAGTGGCTCTGCTGACGTTTTTGTCCTACATTCTGGTCAGATGATCAGAATTCAGATACACACACACACACACACGCATATGTACAAGTTCTATGTTTTTGTTACGCTGATTTATTACTGGGCTCTAGATTATTTTTAGAGTAGGCCCAGGGGGATTTATTGTTAGTGTGTGTGTGGGCAGGACAGAGAAGCAGATGGAGACCTCCATAGCTTTGCTAGCCATCCTTATTGTTCACTGACTAAATCAGTGGGAGTGTTACATGTATGTGTTATTCATTTAGAAACTAGCTAGCCTATTTGTCCTTTGCTTACTCATGCACACAGGCAAAGTGTGGCAAGAGGTTTTCTAAGTATCAGCTACTGGTTATTAGCTGTGACTGTGACATCATGCCTCGGATTTAACCCCACTACTAATAGATTCCACAAGGCTAATGTTCACCAGTACATTTATTCAGACCGAGTGATATATTGTAGTTTTTTTCGGGCACACTTTGTCTTTTCTAGTGGTTCAGTCTGAGTAACTGATTGGCCATTTGGTCAACACTTGCCCCCTAACTGTAAATTTTAGCTTTGGATGATAAACGTAACTTTTTCCAGCTGGCAGTACCTCAGATATTCTTCATTTCCTTCATGCACACATATGCCCGACCTTGCACAACACAGTGACGAATTGCAATATCCTCTTTTTCTTGACATCAGTTCACACAAGGCATAGATCTAATACCTCTTGGATAATTCGATCAAACCTGGATAATAACGGAATTAAGAAATTCTAGTGTGATAAGGAAATTAAAATGATAATTATCTTCTATTAGGTTGGATTAAAAGCATCATTATGCTCCAAGACTCGTTTCAGCGTTAACAGAGGGTATGGCTCACATTTTATTAAAAATGAGCTAATACCTGAAAAAAAAAGAGGTTTGCTGCTATGTTGTGCAACCAAATCAGGCTATTGCTAATTCGGAACAAAACTCCTGAAAGCTTAGCACGTTATTACCTTTGCACTTAATTTATTAGTTGAATTATTTAAAGAATAACATTTCAAAATTACCAAAGTTTTGCCTGTGTTAGGGGGAAACAGTTTTTCATGCAACTTCATTTTCATCATTTTTGAAACATCAGATTTGGATTTAGAGGTTAGAGCATAGTCTAAATTCCCATGTATTTCTTGATTTTCCTCGGCTACTCTTGTGCCTGATGCCACACTTATCCTGGCCTCAGGGTCTGTCTTGGGGCCTGGACATTCTTTCACCTACATCTGTTTTTACTTTCCTTTCACCAAAGTTTTTTTTATTATCTCTTAGTGTGACATGTTTTTGTCTTTCTCTTTCAGTATCATTCAAGAAACTCATTTCTTTCCCAGAGCCGGTGCCTGTGCCAGATAAATTTTAAAATTACTTCTACATTGTTTGCCTGTCAAGTTTCAAGTTTCAAGTTTTATTGTCATGTACAGATAACAGTGTAGCCACATTTATCCATAATGAAATTCTTTGCCTCGTGCTCCTCAGCTTTACATGAGCATATAGAGAGTGTGCAGTTATATTGAGAAGAAAATAACAGAAAATAGCAGTTTATTAGTAATAAAATAATAATAATAATAACAACAATAAAAAAGAGAGGAAAAAGTATTAAATATTAGAGAATTTAGTTGGTATTTACATTTAAGGCAAGTTGGTATTTACAAGTTTGTGCAAGAGTATCTGCAGGTTGTACAAAGTTGTGCAGTGAGCATTTAAGTAGCATTTGTTGAAGTGACAGTGTGCAGAGTCCTGTAATTGTAGTGAGTGTGTAGTGGTGTGTATGGAATGTCAGCAGTTCAAAAGTCTGATGGCTTGTGGGTAAAAACTGTCCCTGTGTCTGGTAGTGCGGGTCTGGATGCTCCTGAACCACCTGCCGGACGGCAGGAGTGTGAAAAGTCTGTGGCTGGGATCAGAGAGGATCCGCTGTGTCTTCCTCATGCAGCGCTGTGTGTAAAGATCCGGTATGGCTGGCAGTTCAGTCCAGCTGTGCTGATCTCACCACCCTCTGCAGAGCTTTGCGGTCCAGAGCATTACAGCTGCCGTACCAAGTGGTGATGCAGCCAGTCAGAATACTTTCAATGGTGCATCGATAGAAGTTTGTAAGTATTCTGGGGTTCATGCCGAATCTTCTCAAGCGCTGCAAGAAGAAGAGCCGCTGCTTTTGTGATCACACCAACATGGTGTGACCAGCTCAGGTCCTCGCTGATGTTGATGCCCAGGAATCTGAAGCAGCTGACTCTCTCCACCTCTGCTCCTTCGATGTGGATGGGGGGTGTGGGCTCCTCTCTGCAGTCTCCTGTAATCCACAATGAGCTCCTTGGCTTTGCTGACGTTAAGCAGCAGGTTGTTGTCACGGCACCATGATGTCAGGGCTCTCACCTCTGCCCTGTATGCTGTCTCATCTTCATCAGAAATGCAGCCGATGATGGTGGTGTCATCTGCAAATTTGATGATGGTGTTGGAGCTATGTGTTGCTGTACATTCGTGGGTGAACAGGGTGTACAGGGAGCTGAGCACACATCCCTGGGGGGCACCTGTGCTGAGTGTGAGTGTGGATGAGGTGTTGCTGCCGATCCGAACCACCTGAGGTCTGTCTGTCAGGAGGTCCAGGATCCAGCTGCACAGGGAGGAGTTGATGTTCAGGTCACGGAGTTTCACGATGAGTCTGGATGGTATGATAGTGTTGAAGGCGGATGAACAGCATCCGCACATATGTGTTTTTCTGGTCCAGGTGAGAGAGGGGCAGTGTGTAGTGCAACTTCTATTGCATCATCTGGTATCTAAATTTCAACCTCAACCTGAATAAAAATAGAACAGAAATTATTTTATTTGGGCAACTCAACACTTTCGATGAGTATGACAGCACCATTGGTCTTTTAGCTTCTTACTGTCACCCAGTTCAAAGAACCTTGATGATATTTTTGACTTTGCTTTTAAGATAAACAGATTAGCTCTGTTGTTACCTGTGTATTCAAATGAGGCTCCACAGTAAGGTGAAGGCCTACCT
Organism: Haplochromis burtoni; assembly: GCF_018398535.1. Classification (NCBI taxonomy): domain Eukaryota; kingdom Metazoa; phylum Chordata; class Actinopteri; order Cichliformes; family Cichlidae; genus Haplochromis; species Haplochromis burtoni. The sequence continues at coordinate 1,967,051 of NW_024582426.1, read as the reverse complement.
CCCTCCACATGACATTGAGAGAGTAATCACACCTTCATTACCTCTCAGTTTAACTATTAATAATTCTTTGCCATTATCAGTTGCTCCTAGCTTCTTCTGCAGGCTGTACAAAATGCAGCAGCTCGCCTTTTGACAGAAAAGAATGGTCTAATCACATTACACCTGTACTGGCCTCTGTACTGGCTTCCAGTCCATTTCAGGGTCTGTTTTAAATTTGTATTACTTGTTTATAAGAGTATCAGTGGTTGTTTTTACAGCCCTACATTCTTACTAGAGCCCTGAGGTCTATGAAACTATTGCTCTTGGACATTTGTCAATCCAGGCTCAAAAACAGAGGTAACACAGCATTTTTGGTGGTGATCCCTAATCTTTTTGTCATGGTCTGTGTCGGCAGACCGTGGAGAGGTGGGGAAACAGGACCCAAACGCCGGACTCTTCAGTGCAAACAGTGTTTATTTACAAGGTGGTGAAGTAAGCAAGATAAATCCCCTAGTGTCCCAGACTCCCATGTCATGTCTTCTTCCCAAAAAGTCCCAGTGTAGTGCTCTCTGCTCCAGTGTCTCTGCACTCCCCGTGCTCACTGCTCTCTCTCGTCCCACATTCCTCCTGTGGGAAAACAATAGAGGCAGCCGTTAACACACTTTATCCCAGCAGGCATACACTCACAGACTTTCCGACTACGCTAGAAGACTGACGTGAAGTCAAACGCAATAATCCAGCGTCGGTGGAAGCTCCATTGCTCTTCTAAATAGCTCCCCCGACAAGCCCAGATGAGGAGCAGGTGTGTGGCAAGGACTTCGGGTGTGGCCAGTCCTCAAGCCAGGCCACGCCCCTCAGGCCTGAAGGTGCCTGTAACTTCGCCACAGAAAACCGCAACACACACACACACCTGCCTACATACAGATGCGGACAGAGACCAGAGGCAGAGCAGGCGACACACCAAATGAGAATAATAATAATAATAATAATAATCACAACAACAACAATCATAGTCCCCACTGCTCACGGACCCCGAGTCCCCAGAGCCGGGTCTGTGACACTTTTAAACAACCTAATCTTTGACAAAACAGTTGCACAGTCACTCAATCATTTTGAAACACTGCTCGACACTTTGCTGAGCAGGATACCCGGATGTTTTTATTGTTTTAGTGTGTTTTTTTAGTGCATATTTATTGTTGACTGGTTATTGTTAATTATGTATATTTTATATGGCATGAAATTTAAAATTTTAAATGTGCTATAAAAATTTGACTTGACTTTAACTTACATACTTCTAGATGCAGGCACTATAATATTGGCTATAACTCATAGTGACCGTACAGCTTTTATATCTTTGTTTTAGGACTTTCACTCATTGCCAGAAACACTTGTGTGCTTGCTTGCTGTATATTAGCTGATCGAGTCATTGCATACTAGTTATATTTTACGAAACATACATGTTTCTCACATACAATTTATTTAGTCTTAGATTTATACTCCAATGATTGTAAAATGCACTGACCCTGTCTTTGTTCTCACATACTAATATACAAAAACTGAATAAGGTGAGATTAGAAAGGGTTAGAAGAACATAGCGTTTTACTATTTAAATGAGTCTGATTTGATTTGTGCCTTTTACATGAACCTGTGCAGAAGTAGAGCATAAAACCCGGAGTTAGTCAGCTAATTACTCATTTTATACCACCGGTTATCTAGCAGAGAACATTGAACCAATCCTACATGCCAGTTAATCCAAAACAATGTAATTTACCATAATGAACATATGTAGAAAATTAAAAATAAGGACAACTCTTTCTACCTAAATATCAAATTTCTAAAAAGTGTGTGAGCTTAACACTATGTATAAATTCTGCTATGTGACCTTGATACAAAGAATCTACATGTTAATCAGCTCTAATATGCAAAAGTCCTGCATGTTTATCACAAATTCAAATAGAAGACGTAAGCTTGACAACCCCAATAAAGACTGCATTATTTGGCCATGATTGTGTTTTAAATGATAATTACTATAAAAGAAAAAAAACTAATTTCTTTTTCACTGCAAAGCAGTCATCCCTTGCTATATACAGGTTGTGTTAATTGAAAAATTGTACTTTGTGTCCACAACACCACTCTCTGAAGAATCAGGGTTTCTCAGTCAGGTTGTGAATTCTACGGTAGTGCTCATCCGGTCAAGCCTGAGCACTAATTTTGAATGAAATAATACTAAAAAATATATGTGAAAGGAGGCTTTTATGCTATAATTTACTCTTACCAACACTGTTTCCTCTGGAGTCATTTGAGTGTGTTTATGGTATTATGTGTGGTGAGATGTTTCTGTGTTAAAACTAATGGCTTTGAGCAAGAACAAATGTGGGCCTAGAGTCCTAGTCCCTGCTGCTAACACAAGAGCTGTCTACAAATATTGAATATATTTAGCTTTTTACTTGCAACAGTTGCCCCTTAAGGCTCTCTCTCTCTTTCTCTGTGTTGTTCAAGTGAATGATAATAATTACTCCAGCTATGTGTGAGCACACTGTCTGCATAAGCAGCTCATCATCTGTACTTTTCTATAGACTTTTTGGAAAAACGGGACGTGAACAGTGCCTTTAGTGTGATGATTCTTAAAGGTCAGGCTGATTATTTTAAAATTACAGACTATCGCTGTGCCAAGGTGGCGAGATGAGCAAGTTAGATAGAGAGGGGAAAAATTATTTTAATGCACTACTCATTCACTCTTAGCAGTGGGTAAGATTTCCGCTGTAATAAAACTAATGGTGCTGGCAGACTGAAAGATGTAGAACACTGAAGCAGAATGAAAAGATTTTATTTACAGAATTCTAAAATAGGAAACAATGTTTCTTTGAAGGCAGAGAACTAGTTGGTCTCTGTCTGATAACATAGTTGCCATTAAGGTGGGCAAGTAATTGGTGAGGATCCAAAGACTTGATGCGTAGAAAGCTTGCTGGTAAATATGGAAAACCAAGAGCAGACAGAAAACCCAAATATAATTACGATAAATCAGTCCTGATATTCGGTAAACTGGTGACTGGGAGAGGGAAAAAAATGTATGAATATGAGTATATATCAGAGACCATGTAAAATAAAAATACAGTAATGAAGAATATTTCAACATTGCTGAGTTAATTCATGTGGTGGAATATAGAAAAAGAAGAAGAAGAGGCAATGAAAGCACAAGATAAAATTCAAACAATCAAACAAAATCATACAAATTTAATTTGGAGGAGAGAAAAAAATATGTATCCACATAAATGTAAAAACATAATGATTAACAAACTATGTTGGAGCTAACCCATGTTGGGTATAATGTGTTAGAAAGTAACACGTAAAATTTTTTCAGAAATGGAGTAATGTAACAAGTTACTGCGATTCAGTAATCACATTACAGTTCCAATTATGTTGTTACTTGCATTATAAAGTTATAAAGTTATCTGCATTCAGGACCGATAGAAAGACAGAAAACATCAAACGTCTATATTTCTACGTACTTGTGTTACAGTCAGCCGATATTGGTTCAAGGCAGAAAATGATGCATGGGTCTACAAATTTTGATGAATGGAGATATGGACACTACTTTTATTTTTATTGCATGAAAAGACAAGAGCATAAAGGTAAAGTGGAAACTGCATCCAGGACAGAAACAGCTGCATTTTACTTCTAACTCAACATCGGCACTTTGGAAATATCTGCACAGACAGCATGCTAACACAAAGCCAAGAGCCCACATTGATGTTAAAGCTGAGTGTATGCCAACCTGAGTGCAGCGGCATTTTTTTGAGTACCAATACCTTCACTGGTGTGGATGATTTCACAGCTGTATTTAAATGAATTATAACTACTCCATAACTTCGCCTCAGTGGCCGTCTTTGCTACCACAGTAGTACTGCACCCAAACGCACTTTTCTTGCCACTCAGTCCACATTCTTTCATGATGCTTTCAGGTATCTGAATAATTTATCACTCAATGTTTTTCCAAACACTTCATTGCAGTAGGCAAAATCCTCCAGTGTTTTCCTTTCTTATAAGTGGCAAGATAATGAGTTGAGGTACATTTGCCACTTCTGTTGATTTGTTCTAATAGAAAATACGTTTTCTCGCATGAACACTATCTGAGACTAATATCATCTGAAAATTATTCATGTCCCTCCATACTATGACATTGGATCAAGGAAGAGCTTTTCAATTTGTTAAATGCCCCTGGCCTTAAAAGAGCAACAACAATTTTTAGCATGGTTTCTTGCATTTTTGCTGTGAACTGAATTACAAAATGAGAAACTATGCTAGCAGCTTAACCCTTTGATATTTACAACCAAGTCAAGTTACTTGAAAATAGTAATTAGTTACTAATTACTGATTACTTCTCCAAGAAAGTAATCCTGTTACTATACTAATTACTTATTTTCAAAAGTAATTAGCAACTTTATTACTTAGTTACTTTTTAAAAACATAATCCATCATATAATATTTAACCAAATGAAAAAGCCTCTTTTTTTGCTTTATTGGTTTTATTCTTTTAACTACATGCACATTGCATCAAGCAAAAATTTAATTGAATGCAACAGTCTCTGAGTGGAGATTATTTGTTTAACATTTAAACCTATTTTCTGCATATTCCAGCATATAAAATAAAAAAAAATATTTTTTTGTGTTTACACTCACTCTTTCAAATAGATGCAAGTAAAACACAGCAAAAATGTGCCGCAGCGGTCATGTCACTGGGGGGATCTGGGTGTTCCTCTGTGAATTTCACATTGCTGTGGCAGCGTGATAGGTGCTTGCTCAGATTTGAAGTTTAATTTTTCGCTGTAGAAAGAAATTTTCTTACCACGCAGAATGTATAGGAGATGCTAATGTTCTTGTCACTTTTTACAGAATCAAACTTAAAGTAATGTCAGTACTTCCAATCTTTAAACCCTGCATGGTTGTACTCTCTCCCGCACTCCATATTATCCATTGTTAATCTACACACGTCTGTTGCACACGTCACATGTTCGTACATCACTGTCATGAGACGCTCTCACAAACAAACTCACGGTTTAGTAACGCAGCATGTTTATGGGAACGTAACAGTAATCGAATTACTTTTTTGCAATAGTAATCTCTTACTTTACTCGTTACTTGAAAAAAGTAATTGGATTACACTAAGGTGTTCCTGACCATCCCTGATAACAACAGAGGAATTTCTCATCATTTTTCAGTTGTAAGCAGTGTTCTAGGTGGTTTGACCGACAGTTTAACAAGCTGCCAGCATACTGGGATAAAATCCATGACATAAAAAAAATATTACAAAACAGAGCCATTACATTGGTCCAAAGATGTAATAAGTACCACAATAAAATAGGTTTACTGGCCAAAAAAAGCAGTGCGTAAAACATGTTTAAACATCCTTTTTTCAGGCATTTTTAGCTATTTTTAATAGGATATTTAGTACCTAGAGAGAAAATCATGCAGAGAATTGGAGAGTGACACGCCTGGATCAGCTTTTTCCTGGTCTTTAAGGTACCTCAAGGTACTCAATGTAGACACAGAAAAGACCATCTCACTCACTTATAGAACCATTGGACTATAAATTTTAAACCATACATGTTTGCAGCTGCTTTGTCCAATATGTCTCCAGTGCTGATTTAGACTGATTTCACCATGTTTTTGCATGTGTGTTTCCAGAGGTCATATGAACACTAGAATTTAAAACTTATAGGTAACTGCAGTGTGGATGTGTGGCTTTTATGTAAAAGGCATGCTGTGACACTTGTATTGGGCTCTTTGTTACTCAAAGTGGAAGCCGGGGGGAGGTTATAAAAGCTAACACAGTGGTTACAGTTTTAATCCCTTGAGTCATGACTTATCTCTCTTTCACTGGAGCAAGAGAGCAGCAGTCTTCCTGTGGGTCAACAGGCCTTTCCCCCCCCTTTTGTGTTATGTCCCAATGAGAAACTCTCAAGTTTTATCAGTAAGTAATGTAAGAATAAAATAAAAACCATTTTGTTTTCTGCAATAGGGAAGCGCAAATGAAGCACAGGGAGCCTAGGAACCAAGGGTACAAGTATCGCTATGACAGAGGCAGTGGAAAAAAGAGAAAGAGCAACAAAGATGATGGATCACGAAAAAGATCAGAAAGGTCTAATGAGAAACAAGCGCACTGACATATATGTAAAAGGATGAAAATACTAGAACTAACCTTAATGATCATTATCTTGTGTCTTCAACAGCAGCAGTGTCAGGAGCAGCAGAAGTAGCAGAGATGTTGGTGGGAACAGGGACAGGAGACACAAACAGAAAAGAAACAGAAAAGCCAAGACATGTAGGAAGAACAAGGAAACCAGCAAGTAGTTCTCTCCTAACAAAAAAGGAAATTAAAATCTGACTGACTTTCAGTCTCCCAGCCTGATTAACAGAGAACTGCCCTATGGCCTCTTACATTATATTGTTTCGGAAAATTAATTAATAGATAACATCATTCACAAATTAATATTTTCAGTAGTTATAATTCATTTAAATTAATAATTTTATTTGAAAAACTAAGGATAATTTCATGAATGTTTAGTACAGTATGCTTTCATTGTTTCTTTTTCTGTTGATTTTCTTCAGATGAAGGGAATGTATACATGTCGCTTTGTGAATCCCAGGGTGATATGCTTTTAATCATCTTTGTCACAGCAACCAATTTTTCAAATGATTTTATTGATCAGTTAACCAAATGTACCATCAGATATACTACACAGGCCGAAGCGTGACAGATAGAACTGCAGTAGATGGGCCTCAGCCCTTCCACTGATACACAGAAACCAAGTCATTTTTTTTCTTAAATGTAAGAAAATTAGTAAGGCCTCCACACTGTTATCTAATTAAATATCTTTTAACATGTTATGAACACATTAATCCTTTATTTTTTCATATATTTTCTTTGCCAGTGGTTTGATAGTTTAGCCATAGCTTCTGACATAACATAAAAAACCTCACAGACTACTACTTGGCAATGTGTCTTCAGATCAACAGATGAAGATGACAACCACTGTCAGTACAAACAGAATAAAGCCTACATTAAAAGGCCATACAACAAACAAACAAAATAAACATATTACAAGTGCTTGGATCTTTTTTAGACACCCAACAGTTACAGTAGAGAAATGTGAGTCCAACTTAACGCATATCCTAACATATAACTACTGGAATTGGCAACATGTTGTGTCTCCTGTCGGTACTCCCACTCGATGCCAGAGAATGATCATGTCCTCTAAACTGATAACACCCAACATCTTAGTTAAAAGTGTCTCAAGCCTGGATCCTCCCAGTTCAGCATTTTCTGAGGGGCACGTTAACCTCTGGTAACAATCCAGTCTTGTGTCTGTCCCCCTCCAAACTCCTGCCGAAGTCACGGCTGTCCATCAGACGTGAGGTATCCAAACAGCTACACGACTATTCTAAGCTTCTCCCTCACAGCAAAATTAGGTAGTCAGCCAGACTAAAGCTCTGCCTTTGACATTCCTTGGTCACTGCCACCGAAACAGTGCTGGATGGCTTAAAGCACTGCTACAGCAGGCTACCAGGCCAGGACACTATGGTCAGGGTGATTCTGCCACGGAGCTCCTTCAGAAGGCGAACCAGTGCTGTGTGTGTCATCCCCCAAGTACTCTTTCCATTCACCTCAAGCAGGATGTCTCCACACCTACACAGACAGAGAAATGGGAATTGAAAATGATCTTCTTTGACTTCTAAAACATTTTGCCCATGGGCAATTGTGGAAAAAAAGTGATATGCAACGAGCAGATACCTTATCCTGCCATCATTGTAAGCTGGTGTCCCCTCCACAATCGAGCGGATGAAAAAGGATTGATTGCAGTTGACCTCTTCCTGACCTCCAACAATACTGAAGCCCAGGCTGCCCGAAGTGCTCCGCCGCAGGACGATGTCTTTGCAGCAGTAGAGATGCCTGCATGAGCCAAGAGGGAGATTAATCACACTAATCTCTCAACGGCATCTTTAGATTACACATACTGTGCATCTATACTGAGCATGTGTGCTGTAGATAGAGTGCTGAAATGAGCCCCACTCTAAAGAGAAAGGCCTGGCTAACCTTTGAATGCAGGTGTGATTTGGACTTTGTATCAGTAGTGCACCAAATCACAGTCCAAAGCTAAATTTTCACTGTGACTTAGTGCTTGGTTTCTTTGCATCTCTGTTTCATCATACTTTATAAAACTAGGAGCAGCAGTTGTTTGTCGTTATCGGTACACAGCTGTCTTTCTAACACATCTTCTAAATTCATATGCTAGGAACATAGAGAAAGTTTAACTGATATCTTAGTGGTAAATATTTAAGCTGAAAGGTTAGTTTTAAAAGTATAATGAGCATTCCTTTCCCAGCTGGCTTTGTCAAAATTTCAGTTGGCACCAGCTGGCAGAGGTCACAAGGACCGGTGTGAGGGGTTTAATTTATACTGGCCTCAGAAAAAGCATACAATTGTACATGGAGATGATGCAAAGGCAGCAGTGGGTACTCTACCTGGGTAGCTGCAGCCATGACACCCACAGTGGGGAGTAATCGTCATTAGGCACCGGGCTCTTGATGCTGTCTGTAGGTGATGGCGTAAGACAAGGTGGCAATGTGCAATCTTGCACAAAGTCCTCTGGAGGACGCATCTCCAAAACCTTGAGCACAACAGGAGAGGAGGTGTTCTTCAAATTGGCCACGGCCTCACCTCGTGTTACCCCCGTCAAATCCATGCCATTCACATTTAACAAAATGTCACCTGCAGGGGAAGATATAGACAGCACAACTCAAGCTCTGCCTGGGGCTGATACCCTCATAACAGCTTAAAACAAGACGTGGGACACATCATCTGCCTATTTAATATTCATCAACCTCCACGCTAGAAGACAAAGAGATGGAAACTAAGCACCACCTGTGCTTTAAAAAGCCTCCTAGTGATGAAAGTGGTGCAAAGATAAATTGATAATCGCAGAGTCCATCTTGCTAGTAAGCAGCTCAAAGGACACATTTGCCCTGTGAGGATATGCAAATACAAATTAACACTCCATTACAAAACGCAAACATGTTTCATAACCGTACAAAAGGAGACAGCTGCTGCTGCTCTGTCCCTTATGAATACAATAATGTGCACCTTGAACCATGAATAGGACAACAGACTCAATTTACTTCTATTTTTATTAAGCCTTCATACTGTACTTCTTATCACCCATCTCAGCATTTCTCTCAATCCTCTCATAACCAGAGTTTAAGGCATTGAGATTGAGAGTAATGAAAGGCCTAATATGGTTCTATTTTAAGGTGAATATGCAGGAATCAGCATTTGGGGCTAAAAATCTTCCACTCTCCCTGCCTTCAGTAGCATTACAGGATTTTAAGGCTGCTGCTCTTCCATACAGCTATTGTGTGTCTCTTCATGTTTTGCTGGTTCGGTCTTGACGAATTTCATGTAGCAAAATAATTAGATACTTGAGAAATTCTCTTCTGCATTGCAATTGGAGTACAAGTCTCGAGCACTGCTATGCTAATGTTTGTTTGTGTTTTTGTTTAAATCTCTTAGAGCCAATTTGCGGAGCACTGAACCACAGCAGCACCAGAGTTTTCTGTTGCATGAATAACCTTCATAATGAAACATGAGCCTTAAATGTTCATCAATCACCCCATCTGTTCGTTACAAGTATTCATCACCAAACCCACATAAATACTGACAGAATTTTTATGCAATGAAACTCATGCTTAATCCACTATATGAGTAATTATTTGCACAGATTACAGACATCACATTTCTTCTGAAATACATGAGTAATATTCTAATGATTACATAATTAGATGACAACTCATTTTACCTTTGCGTATGGAGCCCTCTTGTCCCACCACTCCATCAGGGTCCACATTTGTAACGTAGATGGGGAGGTCCCACCCTCGGCTGGACATGCCGCCCGCCACTGTCATACCCAGAGAGTCATGCGGCTCCTTATTTAGACTTACTGTCTTCTCATAACATGCAGGCTTTTGACAAGAGTCCTTTACAGGAGACAGAAAGCAGACAGACAAATAGTTGAAGTAAAGAGTTTTTTGTAAAGTGACTGATTTTAAAAACAACCAAGGTTGTTTTTTATTCCTTCCCCTAATATCCCGTTTTCTTTTCCAACTGTGATGTTAATGGACATACCACACATTCAGAACTGATGCTGTCACTGTGGTGTTTTGAGTGTCCGCATGCACCGTCACTCCAAACATAATAATGACTTACACCAAGGGCATCTTAAATAAATTATATAATGTAATTAGATTTAGATGTAGTGCATTTGCATAATAATGAGGAGCGTTTTCTGTGAGACTTGCAATAATGGTAGAAGTCACATGAATGCCACCCATGCTGGGTTATGGGAACAAGAGCCCAATAACATAGACACAGTTAAAAGCTGATTGATGAATGACCTCGTCAGCATAATTGGTTAATGTATAATATATGGTGGTTATTATGGTAGAACATTAGGCAGCTCAAGTGCCTCCTCAGTCTTTGTCCATGTTGAATGCAGAGATTCATACACAGAGTCGTGATGTGTTATTTGATGTTTTGAACGAGGCATCGCATGGGATAAAGTGAATGAGGTTTTATTCATAGCAAGTGTGTGAGTCATATGAGGCAGAGTTGAATACTAATGAATAACACATGGACACACTGTGTTATTCATTGGTGGGATGTAGCTGGTCCTGCTTTGCTAATGTGCCACATTCACACGTTTTAGCTGCACTCACAACAAGAGATCACTTGACTGACCTTATGGCATGACAGTGCGAAAACTGAACACATTACCTGGCTTTCATATTAAAGCACTGTCAATTCTGTCTGTTTTTTCCCAGATTATTTGATGGCTTTTGATGAACAATAATGCTGTGTAGTGAGCAGAGTTTGTTACCTCCCAGCACAGCGAGCTCACATAAGATATTTTGTCATCTCTGTTCTTTATGCTTAGCCAAGCAGCTAGCCATTTCGTGTGGTGATTAAAGAACAACCACCTGGAGTTCAAAAGAAGGATTTCTTCTGTGGCATGCCAGTTATTTTTACCGGGTTTGTTTTAGGCAAAATGCTGGATAGTTGTTAAATAGACTGGCTTATCAGTATGTACACAACTTAAAGACTGAATTTAGAAGCTGGTGCAGTCAGTGTGACATAACCCACTGGTTAGTGGGTAATGTCACACTAACCAGTGGTAGTCAGCCAGACTAAAGCTCTGCCTTTGACATTCCTTCTGGTGAAGCTTCTGGTTGAGCATTTTGCTCAATCCCATCTTGGTGTTTTTAAACCTGATGTGACAAGTAAAGGCTGAATAAGTAGCTTACAGACACTGCATTCATACAGTGCTAACCTAAAGCACATCCTGATTTATCAATATTTTTTACACTACTGGAGTAATAAAACAAAAAGACTTGAAACTAGCACTTAAGATGTTAAACTTACCAGGAATGTATTTAGTGAGGTCATACAACAAATGAGGTCATTTTTCTGTAAACTTCTATGCATTCGGATGAAAGTGAGGATATGGCCCCTGATGGCCGCATAATGAAGCAGAGTATTGTACTTCTCATGTCTTGGAATATGTCTTGGCCAAACCACACGAATCCCTACTATTATAAATTAAATCACTCAGGTATAACATATAAGCTGACACTGGGAAAAATATTACGATTCAGTTAATATTGTGCTGTCCTAACTGGACTATTACTGGTTTGTCAACACTGCCCTAGACCACTGAACAATGTCCCCAAAACTAAAGATTCATGAAGCAGCATTATCTCGCTAGATGTCACCTTTGGTTTGACAATGAATCATTTCTTATCAGTCACTTCTCAAGCAGCCGCATTAAAGATATAATCAAAGATATATAAAAATATATGCATTTACATGTTTTGATCCCGGTGACATTGAAAGAGGAGGAACTCTCCACAAGATACTGTACTGTATATGCAAAATATCCCCAAAGTAGAGATCTGTAAGGAAGTTTGTGATTATAGTGATAAAATATTGTGGCAAAGACAAAAAATATCGCAAACTTGCATTTTTTTTGTGCCAATTACATTCAAATTTGAAATCAGACAAATTCTACTTATAGCAGGAAGCCAAAACAATTGCCTCTTAAAAATCAAAGGGAATTGATCAACCTGAAATTATACCATGAATTTTCACCTTGGCTCTGTCGTAGAGCAAGATAAATTGCTATGTTCAAAAAACAGTAAAGGTTGGGATGTTTTCTTTGTGGTGAAAAAAAATAGGAGACCGATGGGGGTGCAACACAAAACAGCTTTCCTGCTGTACTACTTGAATGACATACTCAGCTTTGACTGGAGAATAATACCTCCATGGATCATTTGCACCTGAAAGCGAATATTTATCACGGGAAGGGGAGTCGGGGGAACAAAGCTCCTCTGTGTATCAGTACCGTCCTTGTCTCTTGTGTGTGTATATATATGTGTCTGTATGAGCTTCTCACCAGCAGTGTTTGCTCTAGATCCACAGGGGAATATGGTGGGGGACCATCCATGCCCCACGGATCTTCTTGTATGAGGTCTGGAGTGGGCAGGCAGATCTGACGAGACACTATGAAATGGACGCGCTCTTCACTTGCCTAAAAAACAACCACAGAAAAATTTGACATGTGTTGCAGTTAAATGGGGAAATTAATTTTATTCTGAGTGAAATTTTCTGGATAGCTAATCTTCACTGCCACTTTGTCGTAACTCTTAGAACTATACTCCAGGCTGACCTACACGCATTCACACATATGCAAGCATACAGCCACACAGACTGGCTGGATACATCCCTCTCCCCATGCTCTCATTCCTTGGAGAGTTCCACGGGTCTTTCTAGCAAAGAGCTGAGTCCTGAATTAGCCAGTCCAGCTCATTATTGCCTTAATTGGACTAATTTAATTTCTATCCTGGCAGTTCTTAATCTCCAACAGAAAGTGCCTACTCTGAGAGGCCATCTTGGCTCCACAGAGACCCAGTAGAGCCAGTCAAACAACCCAGACAGGAACTTGGAGCCCAGAGACCCTGCACAGTCAGCCGCAGACACACTGCAATTAACCACTATTAACCAAAAACACACCATCGTTGACTGGCATCAACCAGGATACAGAGGCAGCCACATGGCCCAGTCCATCAGGGAGTAACCACAATTAAATACTATTAACTGCACTGAATGCAGACACAACAGCACAGCACAACACAATTAGCCTGAATCACCACAATTATCTTTAATACCTCAGGGACTCGCATTAAGATCACAACACAGTTGTTTATGGTCTGTAACAACATGAAGGTGAATTTGTCACAACTGTGAACTTTCTATGTAATGCTAATGCATGCAGTCTTTCCTTGACTTGCTAACAGACCTGAATGAGTAGAGCAGCGTGCTCTGGTGCGCCATAACGTAGATCGTGCCCGTTGATGGCAAGCACGCGGTCACCAATGCACAGTTGCCCATCACGTGCAGCTAGTCCACCCTCCAGCAGGTGAAAGATATACACTCCATGCTCCTCTGGCCGCCTCACGAGCTTAATGCCCAGCTGTTCCTCTGGAGCACTTTTGTTCAGGACCACATGGATGCTATCATCTCTCAAGGGATGATGGGGTAGGCCGTGTGATGGGTGGCCCCCAGTGATGTGGCCATGTGGGTGGCCATGCGAATGCGAACGGTAGCGATGCCGCTGTTCTCTGAGCACGGTTAGCCGGAGGAGTTGGCACGGCTGTTTGAGGGTGGTCACAGCAAAGCAGTGGGGTACGTTGCTAATGTCAATGCCGTTTACCTGAAGGACAAGCGGAAATGTAATTTCACAGAGGACTTTTTATCACTTCCAGCTGCTTTGTTAAACTCACTATACCTTGAGGATCATGTCCCCAGGAAGCAAGCGTCCATCCCGAGCAATGACACCTTCTCTGTAGATATCCTGGATTAGAATGCGAACTAAAGGGGTTTCATTGCCACCGACGATGCTAATGGCCAGTGGCTCTGAGGGATCCACCCGCGTGATCTTAATACTGGTAACTTCACCATCAGGGATCAGGTGATGGAGCTGAGGAAGAGCCACCACTGGGGAAGAAGGAAAAGGCTGTGTTAAGTTCTATTGTACAAAGATCAACAGCCAAAAAGACCCAGCCAAATAAAACAAGAGAGGAAATGGGAGAAAAGGAGAGCGCTGAGAAGGAAAAGACAAACACATCTAGGGAGATGGAGGTATACCGTAGTGTAGAGGTTCAGCAGTGGAGCCAGCTGTCTCTACTCCCTAAGGTTACTAAAACAAACTTGTAGAAGTCAAGAGGGAAAATTTGCTTGGCTGATTATCCTCTGTGATGTTTGTATCATTAGTCACATACATCTGTAGCAAGTATGCTTGGGAAAACCCTCAATTTCACATTTCCACGAAGTTATTACTAGGGTGGGGATGTAAGAAAAGTTGTAATACACACTAAATTTGTACACAGTCCAACTACTTTGATTCACAACAGATTTGTTCCCCTTGTTTTCACCTCAGTACTTGATCATCTGCAAAAAATAAAGGATTCGAGTATAATGCAGACCTCATTATGAGCCTCAGCATTTTTAATGAAAGAGTATGTCTCTTCTAGTTTTATGTCATTCTTTTGTGCAATCCTCCCACATACCCACTGTTGAATTTGTTGAATTTTACTAAATGGCAGAATGATTCATTCTGAACAGGACCATGTGGAAATGGGTGGGGGACATTATCTTGGCTGACAGCCTTGGCCAAAGTCTTTAAGAAGTTGAGTTTTTCATTTCATTTCTTATTCCTAAATGCACTGTTTCCCCTCGTATCTCTGTCTCTGTAGCCTCAGACACTTGTTCCACACTTCGCTGCACTTTTTCCAATACAAAGTCAATATTTTGTCTTTTTTGCAGCATATTGCTTCAAGGGTGGAGAGCACATTAAGAGAGACTCACAGCCGTTATGTAATCCTCCTTTCTCTCCATCATTCACCTTTCAACCTCTGTCTTGCTTCATCTTGTCACATACTTTTTTTACCCACCCCAATGGGACTGTATGATGTGTTTGCTTATTTATTTGTTTTCATTTTATTTTACTCTGCATCCACTCTTCCTTACATTTCTCCAGGATGGAACTATGTCTACTTCACTTTTGCATCCTTCCCGTCTATCTTTGTCTCTCAGTGGCAGGCAATGAATATTTAATCTTTTCTCTCAGCCCCGTCAGTGATGGCCTCTGAGAATAATCTACTCCCAGATCATTCGTCATCCTTCATTCTTACGCAATCCCACGTTCCTTCGTCCAATCACACTGCAATTCTGCTTTAACGTTATACTCTATGGTTGGCTATATTTCCACCACAAGTGCCAGTCTGTAGAGATTACATTAAATATCACTACGGCACATTTTCTTTACTGCATAAATACATCTTATGGTTCTACCACGTCTAGAACACTGCTTTCCCAGGTGAATATATCATCAAGTTGGTAAGGAATGACAGGATATGGTAGAGTTGAATAGAAGGATGAGATAAAAAAGAAAAACAGGTAGTGGAGACAGAAGGAAGAACATCATCTGCTTTATCTTCAGCGACCTCTGGCCATCCCATCCCTCAGGCTACCATTCTCCCCTGATCTGTCTGCACAAGCTTATGCAATCTACAGCTGAATTATTAAAGAAACATATACTACTGTTACACTGTGGGACCCAGCTGTGTCACCCTCCATATAAAGCTGAGGAAACAAGTATACACATTCGGGGAAACACAGAAACACAGATATAAAAGTTTTAATCCATACCTTCCTGTGGCACACTGGAATTCCTGGCATTGTCTCTTTCCTCAGATGTCTCATTGCTAACAGCGTTGCCACTCTTAGTCCTCCTCAAGACGCTGAAGGCCCTGTTCAACCTTCTGAAGGAGCGACTCCTCACTGAAGAGCGATCAAAATTTCTGACTGCAGGGGTGAAAGAGAGGCACTTTAAAGATGACCTCACCCTCAACATGCCCAGACATGTCTGAATCTCACTCACAGCCAATGGAAAGCTTTCTCAGAGCTGCACCAAAGACATTAAGCAATCTGTGATCCTGTTGCAATTACCTGTATAATGCAGGAAGACCTGTTTGAATAATACCCATAACCCTTAAATCTCTAAAGGATCTAAACAGTGCAAAGTGATATTACTAAAGAAGAGTGTCCAGTTTTGTTAGGGTTTTGGATTAGCTTCCCTTTTTTTGTGAAATGAACATAAGAATTACATTGTTCAAAGCACTGTGCATTGATCAGCACAGTGCTTTTCTGTGTTGTATCACTAGTTGTGTTTTTGACTCTTTCTAAAGTGAGCTTAACAGTCCACCTTGCATACAAAGGGTGGGTTAGCTTTGGAAGCCTCAATCCCTAACTCTGATTCAACACTGGATTAGGGGGACTGTGCTTGATATTTAAGGAACTTTTTGAAGCTTCCACACGCACTTCAAACTTGCAGCATGGAGGTTAGCATTCAGAAACTGAAATTTATTTTTGTAGTGCAAACAATTAATGGAATTTCTTATATGAACCAAGTGGAATGTCATGGTTGTCCTGTAAAAGAGACCGTCTCTTCCTTCTACATTTCAGTGTGTCCATTTGGTATTTTTATTTCCGCTGTGGTCAGAGTGCATGCCTTATCAATGAGTTTCGAGAGACCACAAACTGCCTCTCAGGCTGAACAATGCTTTTTTTTTTCTTTTTTTTGCACTGTTAAAATAGAGAGCTCAAAAAGAAAAAACACATTCCAGCTGCAAATTTCACCATATTCAGGTAATGTGTGAGTCGAGGCTTTAAGAAAATACTACTACTCCCCCAAAGAAACAATGATATTAGCAAATAAAATACTAATACTCAAGTCAAGGTACCTCTTGTTATGAATCCAAGTGTAGCATAGGATTATTGGAAGCAATACATTACTTAATCGTGCTGATTTTTGTTTACAAGTAAAATTTTGGGGAAAACACTGGGGCCCCCTTAATCTTCTTTACTTTTTCTGATATAACAGAAAACTTTTCTTTTCCCTCTTTGGGCTATGTTTTTGTTTTTTTTGGCAAGTTTTAAAAAGTTCAAATCTTTTGAAATGCGTTCAGCTGATAGTCCTTTAATTAATAAACCAAATCCGTGCACAGTAAAGTTACATGGTTGCGTAACAACAGTAGTGGACTCTAGCGACTGGTACCAAAAGAGACCCTCCCAGAGAGGCTCTTGTCTGTACTTGTACTTTGCTTTTTAGGCTACAGGAGCTTCCATTGAAGACAGAAGCCCCAGCCCGGCTGCTCGGAGCACGGGACAGCAAGCTTCTGCAGTGCCCCTCCCTCCCTCTGCAGGCCCATGGAGATGTGAAGGCTCCTGACAGCCACATTATTCTTTAAAAGCGCGAGCCGCTTCTGGAGCTGACAGCTTGTTCAGCAGTAGTGGTGCTTGTGGTGGTGGCGGAGGGTGCTCAGTTGACCAGACCTAAAGTGCTGGTGCAGCGTCATTTGGTTTCCCCACTGCCTATGCGCTTACTTTAGCAGAGCAATGGACGGGCAGATAGGAACACTCGTGACTGCTTCCTGGTTTCACAGGTGGGAGAAATGAGGGAAGAGCTGCGATCACGTCATTGGGCATTAACACACACTTGCACAGGCTATATTTAACCTACCTCTCCTTCCATTTCTCCTTGACTGCATAATGTGCCTGCATCTCGGTGACTTTGTCTCTATGTGTTTCTCTGCTTTTTTCCACAGAGAGATTTTATAGATTGGTGAAGCTGGTGTTATGTGTCATGTCATCTGCGGGTGTAAATATATGTATGAATACAGATCTTTGGTGCTTGGTTTTGACTGCAGACCGTGTAACTGTGACTGGAGATCTCTGTACTCTGTTGGTTTTCAGTCTGTCACTATGGCAAACAGACACCTTTTTAGCTCTTTCTCTTGCCAGATAACGTCATATGGCATTGAACATGAGCACACACAAACATCTATTCGCCCACTCACACTCACTCTTCTTTGTGCTACTCCGAGCAGCCAGGCTAGTCGTGCTGCCTGACTGACTATTATCCTCCATGCTGGGGTCAAAGGCAGGGTTGACCAGACCTGGTTCATCTGACAGGAGGGCCACAGCAGCAGAAGTGGGGCCATCATTGGGCAGGGTGGCAATGGTGAGTTCTGAGGTGCTGTCAGTGCATTCGCCCTCCTGCGAGCGTCGCTTTCTGTCTGCTGAGAGCCCATAGTGAGAGGCTCCTTTACACCTACACACACAAAAAACAAAATGTCAGTAGCAAACTCAAATTACAAAGTGGCTGCAATTATTACTAGACGTGTTCATAAATTGATGACATTGATGATGTTTTAAAACATGCTCCAACTCCCTAATAAACTGAATTCTGAAGCAGTCAGAGTGAAAGTCAACACATTTGCGTTAGCAGCCAATGAAAAGGTCAGACTCTCAAGACAAATGCAAGCAGATTTCAGCATGTCCTCCACCCTCAGGCTTTATTCATGCCGACCTATATCTTCTGCTCGGGGATGGCCTCACACAAAGGCTGCTTATCTGACCTTAACACTCAGACAGCACCTCTCTGAGATACCACACAGGCTGTACAATAAACCACAACAACATATGGTAAGGGAAGATACATTTTCTAGTGCTCCCATTTAGAATTCATCTGTCATGCCATCTGAGGATGGTCTAAAAATTTCATACTTACTCTCACATAAAGAAAAAAATATATAAAAAGAGTTTTTGTACCATCTTTGTGACAGTATGTGCAATCACATGTAGGTTGGGTTTTCTGCTTTGAGTGTGAGCGTTCCTGACAGATGATTGAATACAAATGCAAGACAGAGAGCGGGTAACTGACACAACATGTGAATATAAAACAGAAGTCGTTTGATAGTTGTTTTTCTCAAAAACAAATCTAATTCCTAAGTTCCAGCTGTCAACAACACAGCCGCAACACATTTCCACAGTCTGTCATACATAGACACACATACAATTATACACACATAATGCTACAAGCCACGAAAGGCTTTTCACACTGACAATATTAAATTGGGAATGTTTGTGTGCGAATTAAAGATATCCCTACAGAGCATGGTATTCTATTGCTGCAGAATTTTCTTCCATCTGAAAGTCATAAAGGCTTTGAGCTGATGCTTCATCAGATGCAGGAATAACTCTGGCTTGTCTCTCCGGCTGTCTCTGTGGAGCCATCAGCACAAACATTAACTGGGTTTTAATGAGCTGGATCAAACCCAGGCTTTGCTTCAACAGTAGCTCAGAAAAACAAGAGAAGCAGCACCCATTCTCCTGTGCTGTGGTCTGACAGGTAGGATATTAAACCAAAAAGGAGATGTAAATGAAAGCAAAGTACAATCGTGGGCATCATAGCAGTTACAAAAAGAAACTAGATTACTCACTGAGCCAGGTAAGCCATCAGCCCCTTAAGGGCACCACATCACTGGAAGTGGTATTTTGTCTCTATAATAAATATGTCTCAGTGGGGCATGCTGCTTTCTGTTCATATTTGGCAAGGAAAATAACTGAATCCTGAAGTAGATTCTACTTCCGAGCTGTAGTCAGGTACAACATTACACAAAGCTGAAATGCCCATTGATCTTCCTCTGACCTCAGAAACGTACTACTGCGTTACGTCGCATGTGTCTGCCTGCGTGTGGGCTGTGCCACGGTGTTATTCTTGTTCATTCAGTTAGTAAATTGAACGCTATCAAGCATGTCCATTCAGCAACATACCACTTAACTGAGTGAAGTGGCTGAATAGAGTAATATTGCAATCAAGAGGAGAGGAGAGGGCAGCTCTGCAGTCTTGAGGGGCAGAAACTTTCCTCACGTCACTCACTGTCAATTAGAAAACTTAAATCTAAATTCAGCTTGTGCACACTGCTCTGAAAGCAGAAACTCCCCACCTGTGCACAAATATACATGGAAACAATACATATATGCACATGGTACAAAGTGAACCTTTCTCTTAAATGCAATACAGAAACTGAAAATTGCAAAACAACTTGTGAACATAAGTGACGATTTTAGATGTCCTATCATTGTCACCTGATTATATAAACAGATTAGTATTTCTAAGACTCCAGAGTCCAGAAGCTCTTGTGAGATATTATGTGTTGCAAATAACCATGGAAAACCTTCTGGCCTTTATATTTTTACTGGCACCATTGAAGGGCAAAGCCATGCAGCACTAATCA
Source organism: Haplochromis burtoni (assembly GCF_018398535.1). Classification (NCBI taxonomy): domain Eukaryota; kingdom Metazoa; phylum Chordata; class Actinopteri; order Cichliformes; family Cichlidae; genus Haplochromis; species Haplochromis burtoni. The sequence continues at coordinate 1,946,822 of NW_024582426.1, read as the reverse complement.
GAGTGAGGAGAGCATTAGTCATCCTCCTGTATGTTAGTATTGCTTTAAAGACGGCATTGCTGGATTGACAGTTGATCAGTGGCTAATTTATTATTCAGATGGTGCTGGTTGAAATATCCCTTACCATAAGAAAACATTGCTAGTGAACTGACCAGTGTAACCATTTACATACTGTACTGAAGTACAACTTTTATGTATTTGTACTTTATGTATTTCTATCCTATGATATTGGTAGTTTCTTATTCGATTCCACTGTATTCTGGAGGCAAATCTTGTACTTTAAACTCCGCTAGATGAATTTCATGGCCATAGTTATCATTAAATGCAAATTTAGATTAGAAATATAAAATATAATCACACTTGCAAATGATACAATATTATTATAGATTAAGCTACTCAGCAGTATATAAAGTAATTACGGTTACTTCCAGCTGAAGCATTAACCTTACATGAATTTAATGAATGAGTGATCCAGGAATTTAATGAACCCTATATAACAGTGAAATTGGACATTTTGCATTACCAATAACTATGCTTTGATATTAATTAAATGGTATTTTGACTTTTCCTTTGAACTTTTTAATACTGTAGCATTACTGCTTTTTGTTGTGAGAGATCTCAGATATTCTTTTCAACAGTGTACAAAACAGCTTAATCAAAAATGTTTTTAGATTTTAACGCAGTACAACTTTTCCTGTAATGCTATTTGTATTAAGGCACTGGGCGCTGGACAACAGCCTGAAAATCGTGTTCGATATTTTCTAAGCCAATTTGCAACGCTGGATTTATTCCTGATAGAATTTTCTGGCTTCCCATGGTTCCCTCTTAACTACTTCTTGGTCCCCTGTCTGCCATCACACAGAAAAAATAAATACATCCTGGAATCACTCAGCCTGCAAAAAAGACGGGGTTGTTTGGATGCAAGAATCAGTATCATGGCGTTAGATTCTCAGTTAATATCGATGCATCATGCATTAGTCATACAGAAAACTACTTAAAAGGATGAAAGAAGAAGACTTTTAGTTAGGCCTTAATTTTCGTAATATTATAGTAGGTATGTTAATGCAGCTCTGACTATTTCTGTAAAACAATGTCCTTTTTTATTTCAAGTGTTTCTGACTTACATGTGTGACTGCTTTTCTCCACACACCCACACACTGATTTCACAGGTATTGTACTGTGTATAAGTAGTGGTCATGGCGAATATATGGAGTTCAATACTTAGACAACATTCTCCTGTTTTAGCATGAGTAGTGGAAAACGGAAAACCAAAGTCAGACTGTGGAAACGTGCAAATACTATTGAATACGGGTTCATTCAGTTTTTACAGACCACCCAAAACTTGGAAAAAATGTCAGAAAAAAAAATTAACGAATGCCACCAGCTTTGCTACACACCAGCTTTGAATGTGTGCGTTGCCAACAGATCACCTAAGATCTCGAAGGCTTCATTTCTTGCGCTGTGATGGGTCTCAGATAAAGACATGACAGAAATATATTGAGACCCCTTACACTTTGAAACTTATAGGCGTCATAATACAAAGTCTGTGAGATAGCAGCATAGCGCTATTGTTTAGTTCGGGACCAGTTTATTAAAGGCTTTGTCTTCTGTTAATTAAAATCTCCTCTCTTTTCTTTAGGGAATAGGAGTTGCCTTAAAACAATAGCCGTATCTCTGCTCCTTAGAGTTTTAATGTCTGTCTTTTAATGCTAAGTCCAGAATCTGCACTACATGAGGTTGAAGGCAGGGAAGCATGATAGAAAGCCCTTGTCTCTCTCACCAGGGTGGTCCTGCAACCTTAGAGCCAAAGAAAATGAGCCAATTAAGTCTGTACACTGGAGAGGTGAAGTGCTTGCATATCCACAGAGAAATACACAAACAGCATACACTTCTCTTTATTTCCATTTTTATTTTTTATTTTTACATAATATCATGAAACATATCCTTTTATTTTAAAAATGGGACTTTGAGTGCTTATGCAAAGCTGTTTTTCGGCATCATGTTTCAGGAGATGATCACTCAGCTTAGAGGATGCTCATTAGCACTGCAGTATACTTGTCCTGGTCAGCCTCAGTTATCACATCATCTCTCTAAACCCCAGGATCTGTGACAAGATAAAGAGCGAAGACACCATAATACCTTAGCGCTCAGCCCCTCCTGCTCCCTTTTACGCAACTACCCTCCCCTCCTTTTTCCCGCACTCTTTCCAGAGCAATAACAATTACCCATGATGCTTTCGGAGACACGCTGATCGTGCCCAAGCGCCCTGGCTGTTCATGTGATGTGAAATAAACACCAGCTCACAACTCATCAAAGCCCTTGAGATTCTCCAATCCTCTTTAGGGGTGAGTGGATTATCCTTTCTAACCCAAATACTCTCTCCGCTCCCTGACTGCCACGGACAGTCATGTTGGGCCACAGTCCGCATACAACGCAAATTACCTCTGATAAGGTGACAATTCCAGGTCAGACAGTCAGCTACAGCAACTGGGCTCAGCGCATACTTTCAAATGTAGGTAACAGATTATAATGATACATGCAGTTTGGAATCTAAAGCACTGTTTAAACACAAACTCACACTTTTAGTCTGTGGTGACACAGCCTCTGTTGACCTGCCTGTGAACTACAGTTTGACTGGCGTTGCATGACTAATGTGCCTTTCTTCTAATTCTTTTATTAATGTTAAGTGCAGCGGCAGGTAGTTGTTCTTGATGAGTGCTGGCTCCTATTGCCAACTTTCAGATGGGTTTGAAAATATAACGAAGACATATAACGTGTGAGAACCCAGGAGAAATAAGCAGACGCTACACTGTGAGCCCGGAAGTAGACTGCACATGTGTGCGTATGTATATGTGTGTACAGAAGGTTTTACTGTGATATGTAAACAGTATATATACAGTTTCATAGTCATTTTATGGCTTAAAATGCTCCTGTCTGCCACACTGTAAACACAAAAATAACCAAATGATTGCACAAAAAGGCAAAAGCAATATTTGTTTTTGCTGTTTTGCACCATTGGTATGTAAGGTATGTGCTCAAGAATGTTTGGCCACCCTCCTTATTGCGCTGGTCAAGTGGATCTATTAGGCTCTTTTCCCACTCCATAATTTTAGTCTTGGACTTCACTGACACTTCACTGTCTGAAACAAGCCATATTAGCTCCTTTCTCCCTCAATTCTAATTGGCTGCTTCTGGTAAAGAGGAGGTTTGAGGCTGAAGAGGTAGGTGGGGCTTCTGTATTTGAAAACAGAATTGTGGATGTGGATGGGATGATGTTAGTTTTATCTGCTCTCTTTATGCAGGTATATATATATATATATATATATACATACATACATACATACAAACAACAGAGCATTTAGGGCAGTCCAAAACCTGAGCTTTAAACCCTGGCCATGTTCAGTAAGAACATTCATCACTGTAACAGTATGTATGTGCCAAAGAATAAGGATTCAAAATTATAATCAGAAGATCAATCATGGAAATCCAGCAATTATGCATGGACTCTGGGCTTGGTGTACATCCAATCTAGCTGATAGAGGGAGTGAAAGCTGTCTATCTCTAACAGCTCTTGGCTGAGTCCCAAGCATAACTTGTTTTAGAACAGTCTGAGCTGAAATAAAAACACAAGGCTCTGGGGAAGCACCTGTGGTCACAACACACATAGACACACAAAAATGCTAGCGCAGTATCAGTAGGAGTGGCCACCAGTAATTGCATTTGTGTTGATAAAACCTTGATGCAGAGTTGCTTCCTTGATTAGTGTAGTGAATCAATCACACATAAGGTGTGCATGCCAGATACATAAAGTTTGATTTCGGGGGAATGGACAGAGTGATGCATAGATGCATAGATCAAGTCAAGAGAGAGTGACATAAAGACAGAGTAATCCAGTTAATGATGAACTAGAAGAGTATTAATCAGAGGATGTGCTGGTGTGTTGATTGGATCCGCCTGCTGTGAGGGGTAATCCCATCTGCCGCATGAGGAGGGGATGAGGCCAAACCTAGAAGGGGCCGCGTCTCCTGTGTGAGGACAGTTGGGATAAGCTTGTTTCTAAAGACTGATCTGCTAAATTGAAGTAGGAGGTGAGCTTCTGTTGGGCGTGACTTCTTACCGCATTTAAAGATAAGTGGGTGTTGAAAACAAAAGGGAACGCATACAGTAACCGATAAATCCCGTCTTTCTGTTTGAACTGTCTATTGTGCTCCTGTGCAGTGAGCAGTGGCTCCGCAGGTTTGGCAAGCTTAATGCATCTGAGCGTTCACAAGCGCAGATGAGAAGCCAGCACAGTGTCAGTCGAGTCAGCCTGTTACAACAGCCCGAACTCTGAGTCATGGTTTTTGACCAAATCAATATGTGTGATTATCAGTCGAGCCACGACCCCATGATCAGGCTTGAAGAATATTTATGCAGCATTTACTGTGTCAGTGTCTGGTTTCAACCAGGAGAGCAATCACATACTCTTTTTGTCAACACAGAAGAAGAGTTAAAGTAGTACTAAAACTGATTTATTCTCTGCTGTGTGTGGCTGAGCTGGATCTCAGCTTACTAATACACCTTATGTATGTCCAGCTCAACTGTGGCTGTTTTCCAGTGCTGCAGTCAAGCACGATGTGTACGTTGATGTGTCGACAACTCTAACTGTAATCCCCTCCACGCTACGCTGAACTGCATAATCATAGAGAATCCCCACCAGGCTGCTGTCCCACATTGCCTTTGGCACCTTTTAGCCTATATTTTTCACTCTATGCCATCCTAGCCCTTGGCAGTGTCCTGGTTTCTCTACCTCCACATGCCATGGTACAACAGCCTGAAACACAGCCAGCACTGGTCAGCCCAACCAAAAGCCCTGACACTTAGTAGGCGACGTTCACGTGAGAGATTAACTCTACGCTGCTCTCCTCTCTGCTGTCAGTTACACTAGATGCGTGCTCTGCAGTCTGCTCATATGGAACGCCTCCTGCAGATAAGCTGCTGCAGACAGGACGATGCAGAAAGCATTTCATGTCATACACGTCATGCATCAAAACCCATCAACAGCAGCAAAACTTTGAGTCAGTCATAAGCAAAGGTTAACTTATACTAATCTTTGTAATACACCTAACTTCTATCATGTAGCTAAGAAAGAAGGGCATCTGAATTAAAAAATATTACACGTTTAAATTTACTTAAAGCCTCTCCTAATGAAACACCACGGTAAGACTCATCTTCAAACCTTTCTGCATGCTGACAGTACCAGACACACCTGAGAGGAAAGCTCTGCTGAAGTAAACACACTGATCTGCTACTCACTGCTGTTCATGAATAAATGAATACACACACCTGTTCTTTTGTGACTGTGTATTTACACATGCATGGCGTGCACTTCAATTATACAACATCAAATGCGTCTTTGGTGTGTTGATTAGTCCATATTTGTTTTATGTGAACAGTAATGTGCAATTTTAGATTAATGCATTAGTCTGAATTGCTTCAGTGTGTCCTCTGCATGTGTCCTTGCCCCATGTCTCCTTGCATGTTTAATTGTGTTGCTTCTGTAGACTTTGCCCACCTTTGCATATAAATGCTTGCATGGTTGATTCACTGAATTTGTTTCATAAACTAGAATCCCATGCAAAGAAATAATTAAACTGATTTAATTTTTGGAAAGCTGTGCAAGTACTTCAAGAGGTGGTAAGCATGACTTTTATCTTTTGGCTTCACTCCCACTGGCCTTCACTGTATCACTTGTATCTGCCTTGCTAGATACAATGAGACAGGGGGAGCTGCATGACTACAGAACAAGGATTAATATTTAATCCAAACAAAATTCTAATTAGTGAAGCCTGCCCCACACTAGGTTCAGACATGCGGCTAAAGGGGGCATGGAATGGCATGGCGCGCTGCCTCTGACTCGAGGTGGACCTGGTACAAACAAATGACTGGTATTGTTCAGATCCAACGAGTGAGCGGCGGCTGGGTGTCTAAGCCTGTTAGGATGCGTTCATGCTGAAGTCGTCTGGAGCAATAGGAGTGCGCATTGCTCGTTGTGATCAAACACCTCCGAGATGAGGTCTGAAAGGACGGAAGCTAAGCTAATCATAGTGTTTAAGACATCTCAGCTCAAGCCCAGAAATGAACACAGATTAATCATTAATGCTCTACAGCACGACACTGTGATGATCAGGGGATGCCACGTGTGCTGGGGGAGGGAATACGCAAGATCCAATGGCTGGTGTGTGTGTGTGTATGTGTGCACTGTTATGATGTGGGCAGTAAATATCACACCCGGTTGCTGTGTTGCGTGTACCAGCGTGGTGTTTGTATTGGCTGTTGATGACATAATACAATGGCAGTAAACCTATTAAGAGTTTCATCACAGAGACATTAACTCTCCACTTGCAATGTTGGTTACACTTACTCCCTGTGTATAGCAAGTATAGTGTGTAAACAAGCCTGTACAAGCATACTGATGTGTAAATAAGACAGATTATAACCATTCTCGCTTTTCTCACACCATACAAACTCACTGAAGCAATCGCACACACACAGAATGACATCTGTAAGCGAAAGAACAGACTGAGAAAGACGAGTGGTGAGAGGGTGTAGGCTGAGGCAGTAGTCGCACAACGGGAGCTGGAGGCTGCTGCTGTCAACATTATGGATAAAGACAAATGGTGTGCCACTGCTCACTAGCCAGGCAGAAAAACACCACGTCCGCGATTGTCTGCTTCTAGTTTCTCTCTCTGTCATGTCATAATCAGCAAAAGCTCTACTGTCACCGGTACAGAGACACGCTCCAACACATGCTGTCAATATTTCTCACTTAGTGAGTGTCAGAGAGAAATCATATGATCTTATTTACAAACAAGCACTCACTGAAAGGACCTGCATACTGTGCCTGCTGGGTACCATCACCATGGCAGCCGTATGTATAGCCAGATGGAAGGCAGGCACAGGAAGTGACCTTATACCCTCCTGTTTCCTCTCATCTCCCCTCTCCTCTTTTCTGTGCACTGCATGGTTCATCCACTCTATTCTTCTTACATCCTCAACCACTTCTTTCTGTGTATAATTAAATCAGTTTGACCTATCTAATATAATAAATCTGTTTTACTTGATTTGCAGTATTTACAGTGTATCACCCTTCTTTCCTCTCCTCTTTGGCATCTATTGCTGCCCAACACGGGCTCTTGCTGTCTGCAGGAGCTAAAGCCCCACTCAGTGCAGAGAGCGCATACAATGAAATGAGGGGATTTGCGAGGCGGTCCATTGTTCCATGTGTTCATGCAGTATAATGGGACATTTCCGACAGACTGGAGAGAAGAGCAATTGCTGAGCTCCGGGATCACAGAGCTTTGAGTTCACACGGAGCTAGTGAATGTAGTCAACGCTTACTCCCACACAAAGAGAGACCGAGGAGCCAAGAAGGAAGACGGTGTGACGTACAGTAAATGTATTAAATGTTAGATTATCCATCAATGTCAATTTGCAAGCAAAAACTAAAAGTATTTGCAACTTTGCTCTGGTCTAAATGACTTAGATCAAACTATTGGCCAGACAAAACAAGCACTACTAGGACGTTACATCATATGACTAATATTAACTAGAAGTGTATTCTGCAGATCAGGTTATAATGAACACAGAAATGTTGACACAGATGTTTCCATGTGCATTAGTTCTGATATAATGTTTGATGCAGAATTAATTAGAAGTAAATGTGCAGCAACAGGTGCATTATTATGTTATGCTGTTTCCAACACAGACAGATTTCTCATTTTGTTCAGTATAACAAAATGAATGTGTGTATAAGTGAATGTGTAGTTTATTTTCAGTAGATGCAAACTGAGAGTAGCCAGATATGAATTTTTAATGTGGTGAAAGTCTGTTCCACAAATAAACACAGAGTAGTTACAACCGTCCGAGAGCCCATACAGGCTGTACACACACAGTGTTTGTGTGTGTAAAAAATACTCGCTTGTGTGTCCAAATACTGTATTGCTCCAGTCAATACAGTAGTGACACACTAACACACATGCTACTAAAGAGAACGAGATAAAGGCAGAGATGCCATGCTGCAGTGGCGCTCTGTAGCATCCCAACCGTCCTGGACAGCATAAAGCACAACCTGCTGGCTCTGCTGCGTTTTAGCGCCACAGCAACCAGTGACCAAAGCATCAGGAAGCAACTGACTGGTTGTTTTCACAACAAAGAAGAACACCCTGACTCTTCAAGCGATGATCCGAATGTCAACATTGGAAGTAATATGCATTAACGCTCTGAATGCAGACACAAAGAAATGGGTTTTAAAAGTAAACAAAATGCACGATTACACATAACAGCTGCGCTGATGGAGGGATAGGATGGGTAGATGTTGATGAAGAGGATGCAGGAGGAGGCTGAGTGTTGTACTCACAGTTCTGAATAGAGGATGTGCAGGTTGCCCAAATTGTCTGTGTAGTTGGCCGGACTGAGCCAGGGCAAAACTAGCAGCAACAGAGCCTTCATGATCAATGCTCTGCTCCTTTTCCTCTCTTTTCTTCCCTGTTTCCTCCTTTCTGAACTATAGCTCTCTCCTCTCCTGTTCCCCCCTCCTCCCCCTCCTCCCCCTCCACCTCCAATTCTCCGAACCTGGCCGTGCTGACCTACCCCTCCTCGCCTGTCTTTCTTCTCAAGGGGCGCTCTCAGATTTGAATTAATCCTCGACTTCCTTCCTTCTAGCCTCTCTTTCCCCCTTTTGTTTTCCCTTCTCTACTTATGTCTGTGTGAGTTTCTTCCTCTGCCTCAGGCTGGTTGCCTGGTCATCTCAGCTGCAGAGGCAAACGGGCCAGTTGCCAGAGGTTGAAGACGTAGTGGAGGAAGAAGAAGCAGCAGAAGCAGGTGCAGAGAAGTCCCGTTGGTGCACAAGAGGAAGATGTAAAAGTACAAGAAGAACAGGAAGAAGACCCTTGCAAAGGTGGCACATTTGGAATACAATTTGAGATGTACGGCCCCTTAATCTGCTCTGGGCACTGGCGAGTTGTAAGAGGATTTGTGCTCGTATGCGTGTGTGTGCATGTCAGTCTCCCTCTGTGTGTGCGTATGTGTGCGCGTGTGTGTATGTCAGAGAGAACAGCGCAGGCTGTGACTTATACTGCAGCAGAAACCACTGAGGTGGGGGGGGATGGAGCAGACCAAAAAAGAGACAGCAGGGGGGGAGAGGTACCAGGTGCGCTGTGATTGGCTCTACCCTCTTCACATGCGTACTCTCACGTACACTCCCATACATACATACACACAAGTACAATCTCTGCATTCACCTCCCCCCTGCCTGCACATACATTCACCCGTGAAGGGGAGGATAGAGAGTATGTTGCCTTCCAAAACCCTCGCCCCTCCTCTCTAACGATGGACTAATCCCAGTGCAGCAGATTGGTCTGATCGCTCAAAAGAATCTGCCTACATGTGTGGAAACAAAAAAGACAGAGCATGACCAAAACACACCGGCAAATCAATATTCTCTGCACGGGTGGAGCCTTGTTATCCTGAGTGACATGAATGAGAAATATGGGCGAAAAAGGAGTAGATTTAGAATAAGTCTTTACTGACACACTGTCCATTTTCATTCATTCATTCCATATTAATTCAATTTTGCAATGTACAAGAGCTGGTAAATGGAAGGGGAAAGGTAATTCATAATAACAAAGGATGAACCCATTCACCAAGACATCTCCACCAGTTTAGATTGATTGTGGAGAAGCTGTGGGAAACATGACTGGAGGAGAGCTGTGTGCTGACAAACTCTATTAGGCGTTGGCGACAGCAGCCAGCATTAACTATTGTGATTTGATTTTAAATATGAGTAAGATATATTTAATCTGCTAACTGCACTGATGGTGTTTGGGGTATGCATGGGGCTTCTTTCACCCTCTTCTATCTTTTCATTCATTTGTAGTAAACAGAGTGCAATGAGGAGAAGTGTTGGCTAAACAACTTTGAATATGAAATGCAGGAGGACATCTGATCTATTTTTATTCCATTCTATCAAATCTCACCCTCAGTCCCATTTCCGTCAGTTTATAATTCATTTATTTTTCAAAGTAGAGCAATCAAGCCAGATTTTATTCATGTAGTCCAAAATTACAAGTCTGCCTTTGCTTTCTGTTTTCTATTTTGCTCTTATGTTTTCCACCCTTATCCGATTTTCATAGTGTTGAGCTACACTCAAGAAACACACTTGTAAATTGTGGTGTAAATACCCTGTCTGGATGAATTTCTCATGGATGGAGGCAGTATAGTTACCGGCTGAATTTTTTCCTCTATGCGTTTGTGCATCTGTGTGTTAATGCATGCATGCATGCAAACTGAGGCATAAGTTGTCCGGCAGTATTTGAACAGTACGCACAGCAACGAGACCACAGGGCACGGAGGAAATGGAAAAGTAATTGGATTGTGACAGGATGCAGTTTGTGAACAGAAGCCAGTCTGCCCCACAGGACTCATTTCATTCTCTTGCACATTAACTTGGAGTCACAAAAGAGGCATCATAACATACACATAAACACATACTCCAACCACATTATTACTTTTCATTTCTCACTCACAGCAGCCAATTCATCATACTGACACAAAGTCATAATCTTTAAAAGTTTTTACAGAATATTTTTGTATTCTTGACATTCTGCTTTAAAGTCAGCTTACAAACCAAGGCTGTTTAAGCGCTAATAAGTAACATGTAAAGGAAACAAAGAGATGGTATGACAGTGTTATAGCGTTTATCTGTGTTGCATCTTTTTCCCAGCTTCGTGATATTCTCTATTGCAGGAGCTTGCAATACAGTAGAAGTGCCTACTCTCTTTTCCTAGAGCTCTTTTTAAAAATAAATTATGCAGTAACACTTTATGTATTTCTTCTCTCTGCTACTATGGTAGTACTAACAAGAAACCGTGTCCTGAAAAAGTACATTTATCTAGCTCCTTCAGTGGTTCACTCTCTGCAGATGGTGAAGCAATTGAATTAAAAATCTATGCAATAAAGACTTTGGTTGCTTGGTTATTTAGTTAGGTTTCCAAATAAGTCAGTTTCTTTTTTTAATCTTAGCAGTTTTACAAAGTGCTTTCTAATTCATCCACTTAACCAGACACATTAAAAACTCTTGTCTGCCATTGGTAGCAGCTTGGGCACCTCCACTGAGACACCTGTCCCATGGAGGTGTCAAAGACTGAGCCATTCACTCTGCAATTAGGGGCTTAGTGCCCTTTTGAAACAGAGACCAAAACCCAATAACAACACATCAATCCAGATAAGAACCACTAATGTATTAAACAAAGAATCAGAATCAGAGACATTATTTCAGAATAAATGTCTCAGATATTAAGGTTACCTATAACACCCTTCTCTGCAGAGTGTGTTATGTCCTCTAATATCAAATAGGTATATGTAAATAACTATAAATCTGCTATAAGAATTACATAGACAGGTAAAACACTTTTCCGCTTCCCTCACTGGGTGGCTTTTCTCCCTCTATGAGTGTCTATCTGGTGAACCATAAACAGAATAGTACAGAATGAAATAAAATAAAATAAGCACAGAATAAAATAGAAAATGTCTGCATGCATCACATGTATTTACATAAGCTTTGAACTACTCCTCAGTGGGCATTGGAGGCATACTTGAAAAACAAGGTAGTTTTCATAAAAGGAAAAAGAAGATGAACAAAATGCTGTCATGCTCAAGGCAAAATATCATCAAAACAGAACTCTGGGTAAATTGGCTAATATGAAAAACATGAGAATGAGAGACCTTCAAAGCAGAAAAAAATGATTTTGTGCATTATAGATAGACACATAGCTACATGAAACTAGCGAATGAAAAGAAAGAGAAGAAAATATCTGGGGATCACATAAGGAGGCTATTTTTTGCCATATCCTATATATCCATACAGGGAAAAGTAATAGAAAACTGAAAAGATACAGAAGATTACATAGTTGAGATGTTATTCTTGATTGCAGAGATGTGTCCAGGATGGCATTTTCTCTATCCAAAGGCCAATAAAGGTCACAAATGATTAGATTAGTATGAAATCAGCTCTGAACAGATGGCATGGCTGTCTAAGTCATTAGAACTCCTGACACATTGCCAGATTTTGGGGTAGCAACAGCCAGAAACAGTCCACCCATCATTAGAACTTAAAATACAGGCAGAGGGAGGAGCAGCGTTACACACATGAAACGGGTACTGAAAGCACATCTTGACTGGCTTAATTTCCCCAAATTCCATTTTGAGTTTTTATAAAATTTTAGGAAATTTGTTCCAATCCTAAAGCATAGTTAAGTTTTGTCTTATTGCTATATACTTGGAGGGCCATAAAACAAACTGCCATGGCACTGATTCTACAGCAGAAAGCATTTTTAGGTTTCTAACCCATGCAAAACAACGTGGATTTACTCTCACATTTTAAAGTGCTATTCTCACATTAGCTATTTAACCATCTGAAGGACAAAAGGATATAAATGAAGAGTGGGAGCAAAATTAATAAAGGTGCTTACACATGGAATGCACAGGAACAGCTTGACAGGCAAGAAAATATATCTTTGCAAATGAAATGATAAAATGATGAAATTCACTGTTTGGAACTCCTCTCCAACTCACCGCTGAGTGAGTTGGTGAAAAGAACTTACAGTATTTGTATATAATTTCCTCCTGTGTCACTTGTGTCCTGTTAAAATTACACGAAGGCGTTGATTATACTTGCTTGCGGACATGGAAACAGACAGCTGGAGATAGTTTCTGTTAAACTTCTTTAAATCTGCTGCCCGGAGCGCTTGTGTACTTTAGACATTGTACACATGTAAGTGCAAGTTCATAAAAAACAAGCAGGCTCATAGACATTTGCCCAGATGCTCGCAGTCACTGTCTAAAGATGACATGTGTCATATGACCCAGGGTTTTGAGTTTCCGTTCTGGACTTATTTTCAAAAGTTTGAAGGAATGATGTTGGGTTTTCCAGGTTATCATAAGTTTTGGGTTATCTAGTTTCTGAACATGTCTCTTTCCAGTGCCTCTGAGCTTGTATTTGTAATTCTTGATTTCTGGTCAGTTCATGTCTTTCCTATTCTGATGTCCATGTCTGTTTCTCCCCTGTCCCAGTGTCTAGCCCATGAATCTCAGTGTTTGTTACTTCCTGTCTTATTTTGATAGTCTCTCATCCTGTGTGTGTTGTGTTCTGCCTCGTCAGTCAGATTAGTTTCAGCTGTGTTCCTACCTGTGGTCTGTTCCCTCGTTGTCTCTTGTGTATTTATGTCCTCAGTCTCCCTTTGCTTGCTGTCATGTTTTCTGCTCATGCTGTGTGGTTTTTTTTTTCTGTGAGGTCCATGTTTCCTTAGTAGTTTCCTAGTTTCCTGTTCCTAGCACCTAGTTTCTTCTTGTGAGTTTAGTTAATTCTCATTGTTTCCAAGTGCTGCACCTGCCTAACCTGCCACAAGGCCGAATTGTGACAGAATGACACGGCCATTATGGACCCAGCAGCTCTCAACCCCTTAGATGAGTTGAAGGAGGGCATGATTTATAAGGTGTAAGGATATCAGGGAGCAGTTAGTTACAGGCTACAAAGACTGGTATCCAGCATTCCTTGGTTACTGTACTTACTACATGAGGGCGATTGAAACTGACTTTCTCTGTCTGGATCAAATAAAGCCAGTGAAACAAGACTGTTTGCAATACAACGGGACCTAAGACTGATCAGTGTGCAACAAAACAGGCTAAATCAAAAGACTGTTAATTCAGTTTGTTTAGTTTCTGAGCATGCCAATGAAAAAGTAAAAGATAATTTAACTTCAGTTTTTGAGCCACTGCATTGCACAAGTGAATTGTGTATATCTAAGCCAGTCGCTATCAAATATGAGTTTGCTGCTCATGATCTGACTAATAATGAACTCTCTGTTCAAAGTCCTCTGTTTCTGAGCTGGCAAGTAATAAATCAGTTAATTTTGATTCTGTGCCCACCAGTTGTGAAAATAACATGTCTAGGGGTTCAGAGCCTGTGGATAACCCGGTCTCAGGGTCTGCTCCATCTTCGTCTTCAGCATCGAGGTTGACCTCCAGATCCTCTTTGTCTCCACCGCTAGAAAAAGCCCCTGAGTTTTGCCCCGAGGCATTGTCGACCTCCTGAACTATGTGTGGTTTTTGGTTTTTTTGGACTCTGTTTGTCTCATGCACCCTGTGTCTTGGTAAGGACTCATTAATTATCTCTGTCTTTGAGTGGTGCACCTGGGTCCTTACAGACTTACGGAGATGAAAAGTATAATCCCGACCCAAGACTGCTAGTTTCCTATAGTTTATAATTTAAATATGCTTGATAGATTCAATATATAGAGAATATTAACCAACATCTTTCAATAAAAACTCAAAGACGCCATGTACCCACTGGACCCTGATGGAAATGTTTAAATCGGCATTTCACTGAAACTATTCTACATTCCTGCAAACAGTGTGTAGAGTCATCTTTCTGAAAGCAGTCTCTCACCTCTACAGCTGAATCCTTCTGGGAACTGGCCTCAGAGAGCCACACCTCATTATAACATTCACATTACATGAAGGAAAAGACTAGGGAAGAAATGACAGGCGAAAAGATGAGCGAGAAAAGAAGGTATAAACAGATGAAACGAGTCATCAGAGTGTTTTGGAAATGGGAAATAAGATTCAGGGAGGGACAAAATTTTTAGAGTTTAAGGAGTTTTAGGCAACTTGATTTTTCTAAGTTTTAAGTGCTAATGAATAGGAAATACTCCTGGTGCTTATGTGTGGTGTGGGGCAAGATTCACTAATTATCCCAGCGGCCTTTGGGCTAAGGAAGTGTTAATGAGCATTAATGAAAACAGACCCAGACTGAGAAAAAAGGAAGTGCTTTCTTTTATAAACAGAGGATCTGGGCCTAGTTTAGATGAAAGTCTCGTTGGAAGAACTCTAGCCTTTGGGACTGGAGCTGTGGGCTAATGACGACGGGCGGAGGAGGAGGGTGGGAGACTTGGAGTGTGTGCTTACTTCAGGTCATTGTAGAGTTTAGTAGACACATCAAAACCAAATAGAAGAAAGGAAAAACCAGGAGCTAAAGTACTTGCTTACTTTAATAGCAATACTAATAATATCATTTTTAAACAGGGAATTTAATGGTGCAAACTGTTTCTACCAGCCTACCTGAACTTGATGTGGTCTTCCAGTTGACCACGGGGCATTGTTTCAGTGCAATGGTCAGTGAAGGGACAAGCCACGGACAGCTTCTCCAGCAGCTTGTGGACCAGAAGGCTGGGCTTCCTGCAGGTCTGCAGCATGAGGGGTTCACGGCACACAGGACAGAAGTCACTCTCCAGCAGGAAGCTGGTGAGACACTCTTGGCAATAAGTATGTCCGCAGGGCGTGTCCAGAGGCTTGATGAGTGGCTGCAGACAGATGTGACAGATGAGGTCATCGTCCACTTCATCCTTGTAAAGGTACTCATGGTTCTCTTCCAACTGATGACTGTGGCCACATGATGCGCACAGTTCAGGAGTCGGAGACAATGATCCATAGTCTGAAGGGGAAAGAGGTGGAGCTGATGCTTCAGCCATTGCCGTGGCAACTTCAGGGTATGTACTCTGCTCCTGGATACTCATTTGGAGAACACTTGGGATGCCATGTTAGAGCTGGTAAGGAGGTCATTAGCAAAGGAGAGCTGTGGGGAAGATAAATATAATGCAAACAGACAAAAATGTAAAAAAAAAAATAGTCTGTATTCAAAAGTCAAGTGCAACAGTGTTACCAGCAATGCTTGTAGGGTATTTTCACATTTCTGTAGAGTATTTACCTAACAACAAGTAACTGTTGTTGTGATTTGGCACTATATAAATACAACTGAACTGAATTAAATGACTGCAATTATATGAAACTGCTTCATGAGTAATACTGATGCATCACTATATAAGTCACATTTACCTGTTTTAGTTGCTCAAAATTAAATCACTTTGAAGTACTATAAATTTCAGGGTCACTATTTGGGTCCAAAGAGTGACATATATCTAAAAGGGCGATTTGCTCATTCTTTTTTTGCTATGAAAATACTCATGATATCTTGGAGGAGCCGAGCAGGGACACTTTTATTTTTATATTTTTCAAACACAACTACAGAACATGTTGTGTGCAGCAGTCCTCCAAACCTGTCTTTTCTCCTCAGTTTGATTTTCTGCACTGACACAGAGAAGAGAGATCGAACAAGTGAGATTTCTTCTGTGGATGCAGCAACATCAATACTACTCATGTCAGCAGAAAGTGCAGAGACAGATAGAATCAGATAAGTCTTCAGCCTCCTGCTCAGTGTACAGCCTGACAAACATACATCACTGTTAATCCACAGCAACGTGACATGATTTTAGACGTGCCAAGTCTTTTTTTTTCTTTACTGATACACAGGTTTACATTGTGAGTGTGCCAATGAACGCGTCATATCCAAAACCCAAAACAGGCATGCTATTTGGGCACATGGACACAAACAGATGGGCTCAGT
Source organism: Haplochromis burtoni (assembly GCF_018398535.1). Classification (NCBI taxonomy): domain Eukaryota; kingdom Metazoa; phylum Chordata; class Actinopteri; order Cichliformes; family Cichlidae; genus Haplochromis; species Haplochromis burtoni. The sequence continues at coordinate 1,930,324 of NW_024582426.1, read as the reverse complement.
GAGGCACACGTCACCTTGGCATAAGCCATCTTGTTGACTCTCCACATGCTTTGTTTCTGGACCCACTGCTGGGTGTTGGCTGCTTAATGAGACACTAGATCAAGTTAGAAAAACAAAACAAAACAACAACAACAACAAAACTTGTGTTTGGAGCCTACAAAATATTTATGTAATCCAAGCCCTAGTTCTGTTTTAATTGGACAGATTCCCATGCTCTTCTGCTAAATAATTTATTTCTAAAAAATTATAACTAACAATAGACTTTGATGTGGATTCCAATATGGTAATACATACAAATCTGTTCTACCTCTTTGTGAATACATGCAAATGTCCAGATTAACCACCAAGCTGCAGAATTAATCAATATAATTTCTTTTTACAGTATGAAATTGTTGGGTGGCAAGTTGTGAGAGCCATAAGCTTACAGTCTTTTGGTATGCCGGGTAGCGGAAGGCTAATAAGTAGAGGCTTAACAGTCTTAACAAAGATGAACTTTCCCTCTGAGAACTTGTGGTGGCACAGCTGATTCATCACACACTGTGGCAACGTCTGACTTTGTCTATGAAGCAGAGCACTTTCATCACTACACAGGAAAAGCTACAGACAGAAAAGGGGAGGGAAAGAGACCAAGTACCTGTCAGTAGGTGATGAGAACAAGAAAATGGTGATTCATAGTCAAAGTAAATAAAAAATAAAGCTTGTCTAATATTCTCTTTAGCTTGCGTCTGTTCTCTTCTCGCACTTGACGCAAAGCTGTTAAAAAACGATTCAAACTAACAATAGTATTAAACAGTGATGTGAAAAAGCAAGAGCACAGAGAAATAAAAATGAAATCTGGCATGCACACCCTAGAGTTCGGTAGCACGGGGGGTGCTGGATCAAAAAGAAAATTTTAATATGTTAGACCACTACAGAGCTTGCGTATAATGATTTTATAACATTCCAAACAAGAAGAAGAGCTCCAACTTCTGGCTCATCAAATGAACATTGATGGGGTTTTTTCTTATACATACTAACAAACGAATATTTCAGCCTCGTTGAAGTGCTGAAACTGAGAATCTCAAATGATACCACAAGGTAATGTAGTTTTTTGGCTTTAGAAGCCAAGATTGACCCATTAATAAACTTAAAATGTAATTATGTATCTATGTCCGTTTGTATCCTATCTTCTCTTTAATGTGAATCTAAGAGGGTACACGGTCTATTACAACTGGGATTAAATTATTGAACTTAAATTATTGACCAAAGAAATCAATACATGCTCTTTGTCACTTTATATAAAATATAAAAAGTGTTTAAAATTTCACAAATTGTAATGTCCAGAAGAAATTTATGAAGAGCTAAAATTGATATTGAGTAGAAATGAGTTAAGCCCATTGATGCAGCCCTTAACAACAGGCCAAGTTTCTCATGTGGCCCCCTGGGAAACTTAATTGCACAAGGGGCCACATGAGAAACAGGTAGCACTAGGAGCTACCTGCGGCTCCTGGGACAACACTGGTGGTTCTCAGGAAGGAGTTCCTTTTGTGTCAAATGCGTCACTGATCTTGGCATGATCTTGACTTGGCTCAGTCCTGCGCATAAGAACATCTCCAACAAACGCAAGATATTCCAGACAGAGGAAAGACAACTTTCACCCAAAGACTAATGGCAAAATGCAACTAATGGGAGGCCCTACCTTTCTCTGGAAATCGGTTCTGTTCAGTCAAGTTAAATCACAACAGCTGCCTTAAGGAACTTTACATTGTAAAGTAAAAATACTACAGTAATAGTGACAAAAACACAGACAATCAGATGACCACCTATGATCAAACATGCGGTGAGAGTGGGAAGGAAAAATTACATTTTAACAGAAAGAAATCTCCAGAAGCAACAGGCTCAGGGAGGGGCAGCCATCTCCCGTGACCGGGTGGGGGTGAGGGGAGGGAGACAGGACCAAAGAGACACTGTCAATCAAGATATATAATTCCTGTTTGTGCTGTTTGTCATTGTGCTGCAAATTTTTCGAACTTTTAAAAACAATTTCTCACAGGGATCATTGCATTTCTTCTAACTTACAATCAAAGATAATCTTATGTTCGGTTATTCCAACAGATCGATGATGTCTTCCATTGGGTGTAGTTCTTTTTTCTCAAGAATTTTACACTGGAGAAGTTGAGCCTGACATGCATAAATAACATCTATACAACATGGCACAATAGCAGGGATATTCCCAGTGCTGCTACATGTATCTACATGCAGACATTTCATGCTTTTGCACACCTTTTTTTTTCCCATGCAGGCATATTCAGTGGACACACCCGTGCCTGAGGAGCATTGGCTCATACTGGATCATTCCTAATCTCTGAAGTGATAAGTTCACTTTGTCACAACAGTCCTGTGGGACTGCTGCTCTTTCCTCACAACAAAATCATTCACGACAGCTAATTGACTGAACCTTGACTACATATTGTTGACGTTTAATTATTGACTACACCGGCCATCTAGTATCCAAAGAGAATGAGAAAGGTGGGGCTGTCAGGCTCAAGGCTTTCAGTTTGGACTACAAAGTAAAAATTTTTTTTACATGGTATATACAACACTCAGGGTAGTCTTTATTTTCATCTTTGAACTATAGTTATGCCAGTTGTTGGCTGTCTAGGCCTTATGCAACTGAGTGCAAAGTGAGGTGTTTATTTAGCATAGCGTGAGCCTTCTTTCATACAGTTTGCACATTGTCTTTAATTACCATTGTTTATTCACTCTCTGATCTGAAATAACTTGATGAGTTAATAAAGAGACACGGCCATGCCAAGTCAGCTTCTTTTCTTAACAAACGATTGTGAAGAATAAGCCATTAATAAGGTAATTTCTGTATCAGCATTCTCATTGTCCACACTGAGCTAGCTTGTTGCTATGTACAAATCCACTCCTCATTTCTAGTCACAGACATCAAACCATATTTGTATCGACCAAACAAAACACACCCTCAGCGTAAAAGTCAAAGCCTGACAAATCAGACAAAGTATGAGTGTCTGCAAAGCAAGTTCATGCTGCAACATAATGATCTCTCTGTCAAATCAAAGCACCGTGTTACTGTAATTGACAAGGAAGACACCTGTTACAGGTGTAGCTTAAAGACCGTGAAGATAATAAACTGATCTGTGACTCGTGTTAGGAGAAATCTCACTTAGAGAGTGGAAACAATAAGTTCCTCATCGACAAATGGGTTAGTCATTATATCATAAAAATATTTAAATAGTACCAGATAACCTGCTGACAGGTCAATAATCAAGGACTCTAAGTGTAACATAGCACAAGGCAGGCTGGACTCAGGCACAAAAGTTACGTGTTATAGAGCATAGACCAAACATAGGCAGTTGTGTTCAGACATGTCCATGAGACAGAAAAATTCCAACAAGCCATTTTTTCTTTTCATACAAACATCTGTTTTGCAATCACACAGCGATAAACATTGGAAAAACAGCAACAATCAGCCATCCATCCATCCATCCATCCATCTATCTATCATTTAACTGTACACCAAATGTAACACAGCATAATATTTTTGATTTCTTCAGCACATTTTGTTCCTTTTAGAATAAACAGGGGATGTGCAAATCAAATATTAGTATAATTTCTGCCCTTTTACTAATCTCTGCATTAGGCTCGTGGGTATGTTTGTGTATTCTGGCCTCTCTCTGAGTTCATAGCAATCTGAACATTGAGTCTGAGCCAGACCTGACACCTCAATCTGGGAAAACAGCTGAAGCCAGATGTGAAACCCCATGAAGCGTCACTTGTATCTGAATGGCTGAGTGGGTCAGCACAGACTGTACTTAACACCAGTGCACATAGGCAAGAGAAAATCGACATACTCTACACTCACATATAAAATACAAATTTAATGCAAATTCTTTCCATGCAAACACCGGAGCGGCAATAACTGCTGGCACGACGTTTTGTGTAACTTAGTGAAGCATTTAAGATAAATAACAGACCTGCTTCTAATAAAATCTAAAATAGGAAACTATACTTACATGGCTTCATTAGCAACATTCACTTTCGGCAGTGCAGTTCACCTGAACAGGTAAAGTCTGGCAGGCAGTGTAACTTTAAACCATTCAGAGAGGAGGTGGAGGGGAAGGACAGGAGAGTTAAATGACTCCGTAAAGAGGACTTTGTCCAACTCAAGCAAACCGGAGACCGGCTGACAGTCTTCATATAGAAAGAGAGAAATTTTATCCTGCTGCTGGACTTTATAAAATACGGAATGAGTCCAAAGCGGAGAGGATTTCTCCTGTGTGAGCCCAGAACCTGCTCACCTCTAAACAGGCAAAGGTGATCAGGAAGTGGGCAGAGAATAGAGGCGTGGTTAGAGAAAAGGTAAATAAGAGAACTGCCCAAACCTGTACTGGGAGTTCAGCAGAAGCTGGATTTTCTTCTAAAACAGTGTGGGCAGAGGAATTGAAACCTTGAACTTTGTGTAAAAGGCAACTGAAACACTTCAAAAGTGACTAGTGCTAATAACAAAAATATTTTTAATGAACTAAAATGTCATGCAAAATGCCACCAGTGGCTTAAACTACAGGTTCAGACAGGACCTTTCTATAACATGGCAAAGATTTAATAACCCACTAAGCATTTTAAACACCTACATGATTGATTTTCTGTAGACCACTTACTGAAACAGAAACACTGTGCTCTGTAGTTTAGCAGAAAGCCCATAATCTGAGTAAATGACAACATGTCTCAGGTTTTTATAATGTTGCCAGGTACTGTAGAGTAAGCATTTAAACCTTTCTACAAGACAGGAATCGGAATACTTGCTAGTTGTATGTGACTTTCTTTCTTATCATTATCTAAGCTTTCCTTTAGAAAAGCCGCTTTTAAATCCATGCGTGTGATTCCAGCTTTGCACAAAACAGTTGTTATCCTTTGTGTTTTCACGTGTGGCTTCCTTCTTTGCTTTTCCTACCTCAGGCTGCTCTTTAAACACAGATACTGTGAGCCACAGGTGCTCCAGACTAACTGCAGACATGAAGTGACAATTCTTTATGAGTCACTCAGTGACGCAGACAGAGCTGAATCATTTAGCTTGTTTATTAAGAATATTCTCAAACAGTACACACTTGTAACATATTATTATGCAGTACCTGTCAGAGGTTTTTGTTCCCGTCATCTGAAGCTTATTTTGAGTGCATGAAGAGAACAAACAGACGGGTTACTTAAAAGAAAATAAATGACTGAAGTGTAGCAAAACAGTTGCAGTTGGGTCAACCAAACAGGTAAGTAAAATTAAGGTACAATGTAGGCTGTGTCTCTGTGTATAATATTTGGTTTTCATGAGGCTATAAATCCTTTATTTCAGTACTGCAATAAAGGCAAATTCCCAGGTGACAAATGAACAGGAGTAAATCTATTTAACGATTTTAAGATTGTGATAAGTAAAGTTCAATCCTTTCTCATGTTCACAGTATCAGCAGCATTTGTTTAGTCCATTTTTACCTTCAAGCATAGTTTATTCCAGTTGCAGTTCACATGGAGCTCACAATCCTGCAAATGTGTTGTTGTTGTTGTTGACATGAACTTAAATGTTCTTGGATTCGGAGAGATATTTGCCAGTCTTATATTTTCACAATCACTGTAAAATTACAGGATGAATAATAGTTTCTCAACTAAATAAGTGCAGTCTTCTCTTCTCTTCTCTTCTCTTCTCTTCTCTTCTCTTCTCTTCTCTTCTCTTCTCTTCTCTTCTCTTCTCTTCTCAGCAGGACTCTGGCAAACAGTATGATATGGCAGGATGTACTAAGAGTCAGGAATGCTCATGAAATTCGCCTTATGCTAAATTATACAGTGTGTATTGCTGCAGTGAATCAAAGATTTTAAGTTTCTTGAACTCTTAAGTTCTCTTTGAAGTGCTGAGTTGAACCTGCATCCTGTTTCATTTCTGCTGATTCCTCAGCTCCCTGCTGCTGGAGCTTATCTAAACACTGTAGTGCAGGTGAAACCAATCCCCACCTTCTTCCTAGCAAACTTCCCTGCCTTTCTCTTATTTCTCCATCTCTCAGAAACACACACGCCAAACAGTTTTACTGTTTTCTCCATTTTTTTCCACAGCTTAACTGTTTCACATTCCTCTGACATATTTCCTCTCAGTACCGTGCAATGATTTGAATTCAGATGGCAGATGCGAATGGAGAAAAAAAAAAAACAACACAAAAAATCTGGCTGACAAAAAGACAGGGACTATTTCTCTTTTAACTCAGTATCTGAAACAGCCTTTATTAAGTTCTTTTTTTTATCCATTCTCATGTGGCAGTGAAAGGTCGGTTGTCTCTCTTTTCCTTCCACAGAGCATCCATATTTCATGGTATCAATGCAAATGCCTTGCCTACCATGAATAATGAAGACAGGAAAGAACAGAATGAAAGTAATCAAATAGATGCAACCGAGCCAGCTCCAACATCACCAAGGAGATGGCATCCTTCTTGTCTTTCTATTGTGGTTATTCAACGCAGACGTTGTAGGAGTGCAGTTGTGAGTCAGTGGAGTTGCAAGCATTTTGGTATCATGAGCATACCACTGGGTATCAGGCCAAGAAAAAAGAGCCTGTGTAGCTTTTTAAGGTCATGCGTTTTGCCTGTTCCAAAAAAAAACAAACACTTAACATTTACACTAAAGCACCAACTCAATGTATTTTAAGTTTATATTTATATTACAATAAAGATGTTACATTTAGCTATTACTGCACTTGGTATCTTCTGTTATTCTGTGTCCAAAATACCATTTTTGTTGTAGCAATATGAGCAACATGCAGGCTTTGGCTGGACAAAATAGGGGGAAGAACTGCAAACCTCTCAAGAAAAACAAATCAAAGTTCAAGTCAACTTCATTGTCAGTTCTGCAATATGCACAGGGCATACACAGGATTGAAACGAGCCATGATGTGCAATTAAAATAAATATAAAAGATGTAGATATAATAAATAAAAAAGGTAGAGAGCTATGAGATTATAATATGCGGTTATTAAAGATAAATGCAAAGAAAAGCGTCTGGACTTCTTTAAGTTGCTTGAAGACGTTTCACCTCTCATCCGAGAAGCTTCTTCAGTTCTAAGGTCAAATGGTGGAGAGTCCCAGATATAAACCTAGTGGGAGTGACCCCCCACAGAGGGACAAAAGGACCCCCTGATGATCCTCTAATCGCCTGAGCCAAGGTGTGAAACTGGGTGTGGGTCCCAATCAGCCAGAGTTTCGGGTGTGTTCATTGTGAAACCTGGCCCACTTCACATGCGAATCATCATGCCAGGAGTATGGGCGCTTTAGGCCCGTCTGGGAAGGGACTCCCACTAGGTTTATATCTGGGACTCTCCACCATTTGACCTTAGAACTGAAGAAGCTTCTCGGATGAGAGGTGAAACTCTTCAAGAACTTAAAGAAGTCCAGACGCTTTTCTTTGCAAGCTCCTTTGACTACGATGACCTGGATGACTGAGAACCTTCACAGACATACATAAAGTTCTGTATAAATAAAACCTACAGATATATGAAAGTCAATACTGTTATCAGCAGTGTTGGTCAAGTTACTTGAAAAAAGTAATCAGTAACTAATTACTGATTACTTCCCCAAAAAAGTAATCCCGTTACTTTACTGATTACTTATTTTCAAAAGTAATTAATTACTTAGTTACTTAGTTACTTTTTAAAAACACGATTTACAACCTGAAAGGTGATAAAGCGATAGATCTTTCAGCCCAATTCTACTTTTTCTACATAATCCATCATACAAAATGTAATCAAATGGAAAAGTCTCTTTTATAACTTGTTTTATTCAGTTTTAATCTTTTAACTTTATGCATCAAGCAAAAATTTAATTATATGCAACATTCTCTGACTGTGAAGTAAATTAGTTTAACATTTAAACCTATTTTCTGCACATTCCAGCACATAAAATAAAATATTTTTTGTGTTTACACTCACTCTTTCAAATAGATGCAAGTAAAACACAGCAGAAAATAAATAAAGTCAAAGACTCAGCGGTCCTGTTGCTCTATTTTCACCTGTAAAGCAGGACGCGGTAGGCGGAGGTTTACCCTGGTGCAGGTGTGCCGCGGTCAGTTGAAGAATCCGCGAGTTTCTCTGTGAGTTTCCCATTACGTCGTTGCGCACTCGGTGCTTGCTCGGAAGTTTAGGGGTTTTTTCGCTGTAAAAAGAAGTTTTCTTCCCACGCACGATGGACACTAATGTTTTTGTCACTTTTTATGGAATCAAACTCAAAGTAAGGTCAGTACTTCCACGCTTTAAACGCTGCACGCTCATACTCTCTCCCACAATCGATATGTGATCCATTGTTGATCTGCACACAGCTGTTGTCACTGAACGGCGCACTCGCTTACGTCACTGTCTGAGACATTCTCGCAAAAAATCACGGTTTTAGTAACGCAGTAACGCAGCGTTCCTACGGGAAAGTAACGGTAATCTAATTACCGTTTTTGCAATAGTAATCCCTTACTTTACTCGTTACTTGAAAAAAGTAATCAGATTACAGTAATGCGTTACAAGTAACACGTTACTGCCCATCTCTGGTTACTACTATATATAAAAACATGAGGGACATTTTTAATACAAAGTTTTAAGCACAAATAAAGTTCAAAATCAGAAGTCAAACTAAAATCCCAGTGGCATCCCTGTAGCTACTGCAAAAACAAGGAGAAGTCATGTGAAATGAATTTACCCTTCCCAGTGAAACTACAGGATGACTTCCCAGCGGCATTCACGAATACAGATTTGTTTACGGGTGTGGTCAGGTTGTGAATTGTGACTTGGCAAGTAAGTGAAACTTCAGATCTGGTACAGCAGGAAAAAATGACTCACCAAACCTCCCAAATATACTGTGAGCTCCAGTAAACTTCTTTTGGAATGTGCTATGTGATAAGCTAACCAGGGATCATTTGTTAGCTGTATTTGCTAGTATATAAATATAAAATGGCAAACAGTGTTGGGGAGTAACAGAATACATGTACCGCTGTTACATATTTAAAATACAAAATATGAGTAACTGTATTCCGTTACAGTTACCATTTAAAAAGGTGGTATTCAGAATACAGTTACTTAGTTGAAATGAATGGATTACTCAGCGGTATTTCCTTGTTTCAAAGGCTATGTCCTCTCTATTTTTGGTTTCCACGCCGGTGGAAACCCAAACAAAACACACAGAGGCTCTAATGCCTGTGTCTCAATCTCGCGGCCCATGTCACCTCTACTTGCGGCCCGCATAATGACGTGAAGCAATATTTTAAAAAATTATTCACAAAAATTATTTAATATGAACGCAATAAGCAGAGTGTTACAGCCCTAAAGAATGTAGCCTCATGGGCAGTGTAGTCCGTGCTGCAGGGAGAATGGACTGCCTTACCCGTTATTATGTGTCTGTGAGCGAGAGAGGGAGAAAAAGGAAAGTGGAAAAGTACGAGTTGTCATCGAGCAGAAACGGGAGATGGAAGCATGTAAATATAATAATAACCACTGCAGCCAAGAAGAGTGCCTGACGAGCCCAGTTGTAAGTAAGCTATTAAGACTCGACTGTACACTGTGTTCGTGTTTTCCTCTGAAACAATAAGTCCCACTGGAGTACTCTTTCAACGCCTCTCTCTGTCTCTCACTAGCAAAGTTGACCCAGACAACAAAGTAAAGCTAGTTTTCAGCTATGGGTCCGACACGGAACCCAACGTATTAGCCAGAAGCCGCGGACCTGTTTTATATAAGCACGGAATAGTTTTCTGTACGAGATTGCTGCAAAAAGTGCAGCCTTGCCTAATGTCCACCCTACTGTTACTCATTTTATATTAAGATTTTAAAATCTAGTTGGTATTGGTATGGCGAGTAGTCTTCAGTAATAGTAATAAATCACACAGCAACAGTACACTCATGTAGATGTAAAAAGCATGATTATATATTAAGTAATCCAAAGTATTCAGAATACTCTCATTTAGTAACAGTGAGAGGAATGAATACTTTTAGATGCCATACTCCTTCAGGGCTTTAGGCAACAAAAGCTGTAGGTTAAATTTAGAAAAAGGTCATGATTGGGGTTGAAAAATTAATCCTTTTAAAATCATTAAGCACACCTTACAAAGCTAGTCTGGCAGAGAGTGTCTTAGAAAAAATTTTGTTTGTCGTATTCTTTAACGAAAAACACTTGCAGCGATGCAGGCACACACACACACACACACACACGCATTCAAATATTGCAGAAAAAAAGGAAAGTGTCACTGTTCATGCAATTCCAATTTGCCATCTACCTGATGGTTTACCCTCAGACTGCTTCTGTGCCCGCTGCTTTGCTCTCTTCGGTATGTCTACTCATTTTATTCAGTCTCAGAAAAATAGTGCTGCCATTGTGTTTTTCACTCATGAATTCATTTTCTGAGGCAAATGCTTTCAATTTCACCACGTAATCTTTAACCACCTAATTCAAGGTGGCATCTGAAATACGCAAGTGTTCCTGTCTGATATTGTTTCTCTCATCTTTCACTCACAGCGGTAATAGATTGTGACTTTTCACTGCTCCTGTACTCAAACACACCTACAAACAAATGCCCGTTAACATATACTTGCTTTAACATGTCACATATCAGAGAGGAGTGTGTTATAGTCGCTGCCTTGACACTGCTGGTTCCCTGCCACCTTTCTAAATCCCACCCACCTCTGACACACTTCAATCCTGAGCTGAGAAATCTGAAAGGATGGGTTTTGGAGCATTTTCATCTAAGTGTTTCACTTCTCTTCTATTACTGCTACACTCGTTTGCACAAAAGGCACACTGATAAAGTAGGGCAGTCGATTTTAATTTTCCCAACCCTGATGATATAATATGGGGAAATAATGACGTATTCAATAAGTCATTAGTTTAGTGTCACAAGAGGCTCGTTTTTACACAGGAAAAGGAAACTTGCGCAACTGCGGTTGCAGATCATGCATGTGTATGTGTGCATTTCTGACAGCTGCTCTATAAAAAGTGATCGCTGATGTGAATATCATCATTCAAAGTGCAAAGGACAGATACTGCAGATTGTTATGCTATTTGTCAAATGTCACAGTGAGACTCAGCCAGGCATTTGAACATGCGGGACAGTCAGGGAGGGTGCTAAGCAGAATACAGAATCAGAACACAAGGAAAGAGAGAGAGAGGAGAAAGAAAATGAGATATGAAATGAGCGGTATGTCTGCTTCAGTTTTCAGAATCACATCGGTGGTCTGAGTCTCAGGGGGAAGTAGAGCATTGCTGTTCCAGCAGGTAACACAGCAAACGCCAGCCAACAAATGAAGATGAATGCAGTTAATCTCTCAGCTGCCAAAACTACACATTCACATTGAGACACATACACGCAGACCAAGGCCTCTCAGCCCCTCCAGTTTACTCTCTCTCGCACACACACTACTCTACTGAAGTTCTTCCATTTTTTTAAAATTAATTTTAATGTTTCTGACTCATAATGAATAAAATGTTCTATGTGACCGTGTAAATGAGACTGAATGTGTGTGTGTATGTGTTTGTTTGTGTGGCCTGAAGTGTGTGTTGAAGGAAACTAGAGCAGGGCCACAGATGCTTGACAGCGGGACAGTCTCATTATCCTGGTCCAGTGTGAGAGGCTACCGGCGACCCCCGCCAACCTCATATGTCACTCAGAAGTTGCCTTCGCTAACGGCACATTAGCCTGATTGGTTTCACGTTCTGTAACAGGAGACGGCTGATTAACATGTCCTCTAGTGTGAGACAAAATAAAGAGAATACACTACAAAAAATGGAGAAGGTTGCAGGAAAGAGTGAATGATCAATTTTGGGTACTAGCAGGTTTTAACAGCTGCAGGTACTGTAAGCTGCAGGGATAAATCACACCAGTTGTTAAATCCCTGCATACCTGGCCATACCCCAGCCCCTGACAAGCCTTCAGGCTCTCAGCAGGACCTCCTTGCTTCTGAAGAGATGTGTAAAGACACATTTCACCCAACTGAGAATAGATGGCAAGTAGTGACGAACCACAGTCTAACTTTGCATGACATTTATGTTGTGGTTTGTGTAGAAAGGCTTTCGCTGCTTTAACTTAACATCTTGTCCTATCAAGAAAACCCTCTTCTTAAAATTGTTATTTGAGTCCCTCCAATTCTCATTTCAGATATCTTTCATAATGTTAGTAAGGGTTATGTAAAAGTTGTGTCAGTTGCAGCATATTATTAACAGGGGCCCGTTAGGACAGTGTTGGTCTTCCTCCAATCGTTTCGTAGTATTTTGGAGTGATTAAATTGGGCTTATGATGCAACAGTCCAGATGACCAGGACTTACAAGAATATGAACAGACGGGAGTCATTCATCATGACTGTAATGTAATCCTCTCATCCTTTTATTAGACAGTCACTTTACTCAGCTGCCATGCAACCCTGTATCCACATACATGAGCATGATACCAGCAAACAGTCAGTGAAGATAAAGGATGATGCAGAAATCCAGGTGCAAAAGCTTATGTGAGATGATGGCGGCTTAGGGCCTGTTTTTGTTCAGTGTTTCTGAAAGCAAACATTCCTTTTGGGAAGAAGTGTTGAACGCGGAATGAATTAGGCTTTATAAATATTCCGAAATCTCTCCTCCTCTCTCTCTCTACCCTACTGTGATCACTTAGCTGAACGGCCAAAAAGCCTCAGATCTTTGCAGGCGCTAACTTCCATAGGGGCTCTAAAATCTTATTAGTACAGTGAAACTCAACATGTTTATTTGTTGATAAAAATGTTCATGTATTCCAAATGAGATGTGTAATCTTGGCAGGAAAATATTGCACCAAATCCTATTAGCACAAAGTTATATTCTTACCAGAACAGTGTATTCGTTCTTTTTGGCAGTCCTACCACCCATTTATGACTTTATGATATTTCTTTTTCTTTTGCTTTCATCCTTCTTATTACAATCTCCCAAGATGCAGATCAGTTCTTTGGATTCTTTTGTTGTTTACTGACTAGTTGCTTTGCATGTCCATGGCTCTCTCTATGCAGTATTTCAGGCTTGTATTGATTTTCACAGCACACCGCCTTGTCTCCTGTGATGTCTATCCGAGTCTTATATATTTCTCTGGCCATTGTCCTTCGTGTGCCAGTCACAGCAGCTGCTCTGCTCTTAAGCCAGCTACTAGTGGGAAACTGAGTCATTGATGTGAAGCATCTTGATGGCTCTCATTCAGCCTCAGGGCATAGCTATACTACTCTGCACAGACCCTGACAAAGCACATGTTGAAGAAACACTGTAGACATAAAAATACATAAAAGACAGCTTGTATACAGTAGCATCTGTATTCCTACAGCAGAAATACTAATATAGGAAAACTAAATTGGATACTGAATAAGTACTAAACTTGATTTTGCAATAATTTCCAAGATTTAGGCTCTACTTCAGTCAGGACCACAATAAAAGTGTATCAGTTTAAAATGCAGTAATTTATGCCTGATGGTTTGTCTCTGTTGTGTGAGAAAACACCTCCGTGCCCTTCTGTTCGCATATGTGAAAAGCTAACAGTAGGGTGAGCAGTGCCAAGACCTCCGTTTAGAAGAGAATAAGCATCAATGACAACACATTTGACACTGATTTTGTCAGATAGAGTGTGAAAAGGTGGAGCTGAGGTGAGGGTGGATTCAGAGCGCCCTGCAAGTGCACAGCAAATCTAAACAGGCAAAAGCAACTTAAACAGTTCATGAGATTTTTCAAATGAATTAATAGAAGGCAACTGGCTGATTCATCAGCTGGCTGTGTCATGGTGTGCTGTGTGGCAGGCAGAATGTAGGACCCAAACACAGGACTCAGAGACAGAAGGATTAACTTAAAGCGGCAGCCTTTATTGCTAGGAGAATTTTCCATGAAATTAACTCACAAACCCAAACCAAAACCTCGAGCATGGAAACTAGAAATAAACTGGATTCAAGAAACTAAGTGACATGAACTAGGGAAATGTACCAGGAACAATGAACTAGACTAAATCAGGATCAGGAAGGGGGGAAAACACAGCATGGAGAGGCTACAGCGTGATGGGGGAACAGGAGGAAACACAACTGGGACTAATCTGACATGATGAGACGAGGACAAGCAAAACTAGATACACTGACGAAGGACAAGGACTATCAAAATAAAACAGGAAGCACACAGAAACTCAGACTCAGGACACCCAAGGTTAACAGAGTAACTGGGGAGACATAGGAAACATAGCGACAAGGGTGACTAGACATAAAACATGGGATACAGGAAAAGCATAGAGTAGACATGGGAACAGACACTAAAGACAGGCTAAGATAACTACTAAGGGAGGAAGGACTACAGTCACTAAGAACTAAATAAAACCAAAACCATGAACAACAATAATCAAACACTATAATATTTACAGAGTCAGAAACACAAATACTGGGCCGTAGACCCAGTACCAGGAGAGACTGATCTGCTAAGCTTGCGACTAAGCTTGATGTCTTGGCCTGACTTTAGCACATTGAGGCGACTGTTGTTGTGATCCTATATAAATAAAATTGAACTCAAATGACTGAATTAAAGCCATGTTCCAGTTATACTGAGTTATTTCTATTATAAAATATATATAACTGAGGCAGAAGTCAGCTGTATTAAAGTGCTCCTTATGCAACAATTTCTGAAGATATTTAATTTAATAAAACAATCCATTAAATATAACTAAATTTCTAAAAACATTTTGCTGAATTTGAGCATTATTCACTTTCATTCAAGAAAAGATTTATATAATGAATGAAGCTACAATTCTTAGCATGGCTGACTGCATATAACTAAAATGAACATACCAGCTCCTCTTGAGATCACAAATGAACAAATTAAACAGATTATTATTTTAATATTCCACTGAAAACTGTAGCAATAAATTGTGTCACAGTACACCACTATAAGCAAGAAACTTCCAAAAATATTCTTCTGTAATGATCTGCTCTGTTCAGATCTCTCCTACGTAGGGATGGGAATTGATAAGAATTTAGCGATTCCAATTCCATTATCAACATCACCTATCGATTCAGTTCCTTATTGATTCTCCTATCAATTCCCATAGCATTCTCATTGGCTCCATTTTGAAAGTCACTACCACTGCTAAGCAGCAATAAATAAACATTACGTACATGCTAATGAATTACATGCTGTGGGTCAAATGCTTGTGCATACCTTTGTTGAGGTATTTCCCTCTTTGTTGAGATCAGTTGGAGTCGTTACTCAAAAAAGTCATTATAACACATATTACACAGAACACTTGAAAGTAATGGATTACATTACTTAATTACTGCCGGGGAAAGGAATTTATTATACTACTCGTTACATTACTTTCTTGTTACTCTGTAAACCGGATGAAACTCTCTGTCTCATAATCACCATTTAACAATATAACCCGAGGTACAACCCCACATACCTACACAAAACCCTGATGTGGACACAAATCTCTAAGATCGTTAGTAGAACGCAAAGCTGACCGCACAAAGCAAAGATGAAAACCAGCACAAAAAAGCGATCACTACATTGATTCTGCTTTACAAACGTGAACAGGTAGAAAGGGAGGCTGCAGGCTGCTTGTTACCTGTTGAAGTTCAGGGTCTGGCTGCTGGGTTCTTAGCGTTGTGTCAGCAGCATAATGCGGTTGTTTCTGTCCTGGATGCAGTTTTCTACTTTACCACGTATCTCGTCCTTTTTGTGCAATAAAAATAAATGTTCATATTCACACTCTAGACTGCGTGGCTATTTTCCTCCTCTGACAAGTGAGCTGAAATCATCTGATTGTAGCGCAAGAACCAATACGCAGGATTGATAGGCAGATATACCAACAATTCCAAGGATCTGTACTACTAGCTTCCCGATTCCTACTCCTAAGGGAAATATCTGGCTCTTCAGCTGCTAAATTTTCCACTTTTTTCAGCAGCTATTATCTTATTGTCACTGCTATTTGGTGCTGGGTAATTGCGATAAAGTTTTTAGAATTAAGTCAGTCAAATCTTAAAAAGCTTATTATACATATACTTATTGATGTTAAGGGAGAATGATTAGACTGCTTTGAGTCGATAGGAGGCAACAGCAGTAGCAGTATCAAATAACCATTCATTGACACCGAGGTATGCAGAAAAGCATCTCTGAATACACGACACGTTAAATCTTGAAGTAGATGGGCTCTAGCAGAAGGAGACCAGGTAAGAACAAGAAACTGAGGCTACAGTTTACATGGCCTCACAAAAATTGGACAATAGAAGTTTTAAAAAACGTTGCCTGATCGTAGGAGTCTTGATTTTTGCTGCAACATTTAGTTGGTAGGCTCAGAATCTGGTATAAGCAACATGACTTTCTTGCCACACTTATGGCCCCTTAGTACCAACTAAGGGTCATTTAAAGGCCACAGCCTGCCTAAGCATTGTTGCTCACAATTGTCCATCCTTTTATGACCACAGTTTACCAATCTTCTGATGGATGCTTCCAGAAGGATGACACGCGATGCCACTAAACTTAAATCAACTCAAACTGGTTTCTTGGATATAACAATGTTCAGTGTACTGAAATGGCCTCCGCAGTCACCAGATCTCAATCCAATAGAGCCCTTTATGATGCGGTGGAACTGGAGATTAACATGATGGATATGCAGCACTAAATCTGCAGCAACTGTGTGATGCTATCGTGTCACTTTGGACCAAAATCTCTGAGAAATGTTTCCAGCACATTGTTGAATCTATGTTACAAAGGATTAAAGCGATTCTCAAAGCAACAGAGCTCCAACCCAGTATTTGCAAGGTGTACTTAATAAAGTAACTGGTGAATGTATGTTCTTTATTGTTTTTTAGACTTAGTTTGTCACAGAAACTGAAGTACATATAAGTATATACTGAGGACATTTTCGCAAAACCCCTATAAAGCAATAAGCAATATTTGAAACCCATGACAATGATCTACAAATTATATTAATCCAGCTGTTTAGCAAAAATCTCGCTGTATTTTTCTTTATTGTTTATTGTAAGCCTTTTTCACATGTGTCTTCTTGTGTGTCCCAGACGTGGCTCTGTTTCCAATTTTCCCAGTATCTGCAAGACAGACTTGGCTGATACAGTTTTCATTACCCTGAGGGTGACGTAAGATGTTCAGGCAGTACTGTTGAAACTCTTGAGAGAAGCTTAGTAGAAAAAGGGTCAGTGTCAGATAAAGAATAACAGTATTTGAATCACAAGTTATTATGATGCTTGGGAGACTGCGGAGGAGAGTTGCTGTGTAGAAGTAAAAGAGAGCTTTCACATCACAGAGCAGAGAGAAAGCCGACATGGGAAATAAAATGAGGTGAGGAGGATGAGGAGTGCAGGGAGAAACTGAAGGCTTTTAAGCCAAATAGCTGGTTCACGGTGTAAAAGAAGGAGGGAGGAGATGTCAAATGGATGAGAAGAAAACAGAGCCAGGGATTAATGGATGTGTGTAAAATGAAACTAGACTGTCACAACAGTAGGAGTCAACCAGGGGAACTGCTTAGGTCACACTTGGAACTGTGCCCCCTTTTTTGTCCCTTCCCCTCTCTCCTTGTTTTCCTGTGCTCTTTCCAACACCAGCTCCTTTTTCTCTCCTCATCCCTTCCCTTTCATCCCCTTTCCCTCCCTCCCTCGCCCAACCTCCCCTGTGGCTGTCCTGTGACGTTGAACAGACGTGGAGGTTAACATCACTGAGAGGATAAAGGGGAAGGCGCGAAGCAGAGCTGAGTGTGGGTGCGGGCTCAGACATAAATAGAAAGTGACCTATCGTGAACACGCGCTGCTGCATAACATTAATAGACAGACTTAGGTAACATAAGTGCGCACACATCTGTATTTGTTAAGGTTACATGTTGCATTAACATAAGCTGTTTTCTGTGCATTTTGTCAAAGGATTAAAGTAAAATGCCAACAACTGCAGCTTAACTGTCTATGATGTCCCTGATGAGTCAGTTAAGCAATGCGCTCCTCTCTGCTGTCTACTCCCTTGCCTGTCTTTCCCCTCTCTTAACAAGTGGACGTGTAATCAGACATCGCAGGTTTGCTCTGCATGGCTGTACTCTGCTTTATCCACTCGCAGGTGCACAGCTAGGGACAGATCAAGGTTAGGGGTGTAATGATAGACAGCATTCATGGTGTGGTACCTAGCTTGCACATGTGCAAGTTATCAGAAGAAGACCACCTCCAGGTGAAGTATGAGTATGTAACATCAACTAGCTTTGACACATGTACGGAGGATAACCTACGTTTTTTGACCAGAGCAATCACAGGTTCAGGCAACGGAGAGAACGATTAAAACGTGTAGCATGACTTGACCTATGTCTAAAATAAATTTTCAGAGAATTTGCAGAGTTCTTAAGGCTAGAATGTTGACTGTTAAAACATTCCAGGTGGAGCGTGAGCTCTGTTGTTGATCTGGAAATGCAAGAGTATCAACTTCTTAATCTGTCTCACAGTGCGTATTGAGCTGAGGTACAGTTAAAGCCTGTACAGTTAAAACCCTTAAACAAGGTTAACATGGAACAACACTATTATGCAAACCCATATTAAGGAGCACAAAGCATATAGATGCAAGGTATAGTAAACAATGGATAAATAAGGCAAAGAATGTGATTTTCAGCTATTTTTTGCATTTAAAGAGACAAAACACTAATGTGGAACTTAAATTATTGATCTCAGAGAGACTGAAAGAGTGAACAGCAAAGGGGTCCTTGAACTGCTGTTAATCCCATTCAGCTGCCCCCTAATACTGTGGTATAGATGTCCCGAGCTGGGTAGACTATAATGACAAAATGCACTGACTGCGGCGAAGGTCTATTTTTAAACTGAAATTGTTACATAATTAAGAGTGAATCAATAAGTCAATTGAAGGAGAAAGAAGAATAGTGACATAGGTCGGATGTAAACATGTTAACAACTCCCAAGAGGGCGGTGTGCATGCACTCTCATCACCATAAACACTTCCCTGTTTCTTCCCTCTCTCTCACATGCTCATGCAGACGCACATGATAACAAACAGAGCTTCCTACTTATTAACAAGAATGAAGTGAACATTAATTCCAGCGTCTAATATTCACTTGGAGCAGCACACAGTAAGAATGGCCTTGAACCAATGTAAACAAAGCAGTGAACTGGTGAGGTAGGAAATTATGTGCATGTTCAACTCATTTCAATCTCTTTTGTCATTTTATTTTCAAGAAGAAAAAAACCCCATTTGTGTTTATTAATTATTCCCATTATGCAAAGTTATTCAAATGAAAGCAATGAACAGCTCCAGTTGGTGTTGTGTAATCTGTTTCAGTCTTTTGAAAATGGACGGTTATTGACAGCATTATTCGAGACAAACTGACAACAAAATGATTAGGCAAGAGTGCATGTGGTGAAAACATAACACATTAACAGACAGCTGTAACACAGCGCCTGGTTTGTTAGAGGTGCAGTTTCATTGCTTGCCATTGATCTGTGTTGCAAGCACTGCTGTAAGTAAAGCGTTGGTGAGGCTTTTGTTGAGTGCACATTTCTTTATGAGTGCAGTAAAAATGCATTGTTGCTACGAGCCTAATGATGCACCGTCTTAGGGAAACCATACATTTATCAAGTACACTGTATGGTCTGCTGTATTTAACTTTGGTATTTCAATTTCAATTGTCTTTTTTAAGCTAAGCTTGAAGATAAATGACTGTTCTTTTTAATGAACAGACATGTGAGGGATATTGATCTTCTTATTCAATAAAGCTCCAATAACTGAATAAGGACTCCCTAAAATGTCAAACTAACCCTTTAGAAAAAAAGAATCAGAAAATGTCAGACAATGAAAAAGGAGTTAGGTTACCTTTTGTAATGTTACATTTTTCACTTTTCTAACACAGTAAACACTGACAGAAGAAAAGGTTATCAAATAAAACTTGTCAAAGTTAACAGAATAAAAACACAAATTTAAAAAAATGCATGCTTATATTAAAATAAAGACTTTTTTTTTTAACTTTTAATGAATCAGTTTTAATTTTCTTTTTCTTCTTATTGCATGAAAGCAACGGACGGTCAAGTTTAATTTGGCTAGAAACAAGTATGTATTGCTGTTAACATCAAAGCTTGTTGCAAGGATCAGCAAAGTCAAAATGCTAACGCAAAACTGCAGTAATATTAAAACTTACTGTATGCCAAGTCCAACCAAACAACCAAAACTTAGTTTTCAAAAGTTAACAAAAGAAGTGACTCGCAGGCTGTGGCACTGGAGCAATGTCAATGTCAATGTCTTTCTGTGAAGTGCTCTTTCATTTGTTTTCAGCTTTGCTGTTGGCTTTGTGTTCACACTTAAACACTAAAAGTAATTGTCACTATAATAGGGATTTGTGTTGGTATTTGGGACTGTAGCCTCAGGTTTATATCCTTAACAGGTAATGTGGCAATGACTTGCTGCCTACAGGTATCAAGTGAGTAACTTGATGCTTAATATGATGAACAATAATCACAGCATCAATATAAGGACTCACAAATATCAGCAAATCTCTGCTGACACTATTGGGAAGGACAAGAAGGAATGCACAAAAAACAGGAAAATCTGTTACAGCACAATATCACCCAGAAAATCTGGGAAAAAAAATCTGGAAAATCTCAAATAAACAAAAATGTTTGTCCATGAAAACAACTGACAACAACAGAGAGCGGGGACCAGGAGGGATAAAAGTCCCAGCATTTTATTTCTTTCTATCAGCTTGCACTGGATATAAAACACCAGGACACGACCACAAGGTAATTAACACATAATGCTCCAACACAACAATAAATGCTAGCAATTATGTCAGCCACTAAAATAGCTTATGTCGAAGGCACTACAAAGATTCACTCCAGAAGTCTAAATCCTGTCTAAGTCTGTCCTAAAATGACAGCATCAAGAACAGCTGTGGCTAAAACGTAACCAAAAGAGCTTCAGTTTGCTTGCAGCATTTTATATTTAATACTGCCTCCACCACATTCTTAAATCAAATTATATGTACATGTAAAATAAGCCATAATCATTAATTTTGATAATAAATGCAAAATACATGCAGAATTGCTGATGAACCTCTTCGCAAGGGTTATCAATTCAAGTGCAATTTTGAGCATATAACTCTGTAAACAGACATATCAGTCAGGTAGCTGCCAATGCACAAAAATGATGGCATTACAACAGAGTGGTAGCGCATTGCTGTTTGAGTCATCAAGATGCAAGCAAAGCCAGCACACAGTATTTAACTCTAATGAGCCTCTGACTTTGAGGCACATCAATGAGGCGCCTCATTCATAATAAAGAGCTTCAGTCCCGCGGGCAGCAGCTAAATGAACTGGGACCAAATGCAGGCAAACAGTTTAGTCTGCTCCCTCAGCTCTGTGAGCACTGGCTGTGATAATTAACCACACAACTAAATTCCAGAGTCATATTGTAGGTAGCTTAGCAGACACCGGGGATACACATGGGGTGGCAGCATGTAAGCACATGACACAGGACATTTAGGTTTATAGATGACCATTCACTAATACAACCAGCTTATGAGGCAAACTGGGATAAAAATAATTGAGATTAGAGAAACAAACAAACAAACAAACAAACAAAAAAAACCCTCTTTCCTTCTTGTCATGCTTGCAAAACCACTGATTAAATCTCACCTTCAGCTGAGGATTCAACCCAGAGAAATAAGAATCTAACACACGGCTTATGGGAGATACATCTGGGAGTTAATCAAGACATAGCAATTAAAAAATTATCTTACACAACAGACAACTTATATACAGTGCCATGTGGATCCCAAAATAAATTTAACATTTTGTAACATGCTCTCTCCAAATCCCCTGAGAAATGATCAATGGATCAGCTTTGCAAATCTAATACCCGGAACAAAGCACACGGGAGGATTAGCAATGTTTATCATTATTATCCTAACAGTCTCCATCCAAATGAAAGGAATTCTGGGAACTTGGCTGGCAGTGCCGGAATATGGGCACACAGCACTGAAGAGACCATCACAAACACCTCTGAAGCAGTAGTGATGGATGACATCCATGCAGGTCAGTGCTGATGGTGATTGATCAGTCTCTGAGGCCAATGATGTGAGTCACAGCCAATGTGACAGAGATGGGAGGAGACATACGTGGAAGAGTCAAAGAGGTACAAGTCAGAGCATTTATCATGCAGGCGTCACGTGGATGTGGATATTTAATGCCTTTATTCATAGTTCCTTGATTTCTAATCTAAATTTGTTCAAAAAAATAGTATTGGAATCTGCTGGACACTTTAAACTAGTGATTTTGATGAAATGAAGGTAAAAAATTAATAAGTGAATACTAACTAAACATTTTTGATTATCTTTTCTTCAGTTGGGCAGTACACAGCTTTACAGATTTCCATCAGTTTTCCTTGTACAGCACACAACAGTACAACAATATTGCTTACCTTTATTGAATGTCAGCTTATTGTGGACATTTTTTACAGCTTCACTAGACCGGCTAGAGCAGATTGCTTTCCCACAGTGCTGTGCTGTTGCTGAATAAACTAGCCCTAAATGTTAATCTGACAATGTTGCATTAAAAAAATGTGAGTGCTCAGTGACTTTTGCAAAAGTGGTAACAAGACAGAACTGAAACTGTCAGTGGCCTTCATCTTAACAGTAGAGAAGCAGAATTTAGTGTTCAACTAAAATCATACATGGTTTTAGTTTATCATTAAAATTCAAAATCAATATTTTTTTAATGTAATCAAACCTGAGGATTTAAAGCTGTTTCCCTGACTCAACTATTACAAACTGCCTTCACTTCTCTTTTATCCTCACCCACCTGAGCTCTTTACTGTGGTGACTAAGAGTGTGAAAATCTCAGCCTACCTTGACTCACTAATTGACCTCAATGTGGGGTTTCAGAAAATAAGGTAAAATTGCTCCATTAGCAGTTCTGGAAATGGCAACCCTGCTGTGATTAGTGTTATTTTGTTCTGAAAAGTCCTTTCAGGGTTCTGTTTCTGGGAACATTTCGGCATGAGTAATCCATTAATCAGAGTTTACATAAGTTTAACTTCGCACCAACTGCAGAGGTGTTGTCATGTGAGGAAATGTGGACCTAAGATACCATGGCATCAACGTGGGGAAGGTTTTCACAAAGCCTGTATTTAACATAGTTTTTTTTTCTCTAATTTGGTATGTTTAGTCTGATAATAGCATTGCTATAGTATATGACTAATTTGACAGATTACCTCTTGCATTTCAAGAAAACTTAAACTGACGTTAGATTTAACAAATGCTGTATAAGGAGGAATTGTTCAGTTTGAGAGTGATACTCTAAATATGCTTGTACTTTTAATACTTCAGCTACTGGTTTTGTTTTTCCAAGTTTTATTTAGCTACTTCTATCCTCAAACACATTTGGTTGCCTTTGGTACAGACCCCCAGTGATACAGTCAATGCAATCTAGCAACCCCCTACTACAAAGGGTTTTGGCAACAGTGGGAAGAAAAACTCCCTTTTAACAGGAAGAAACCTTTGGCAGAACCAAGCTCAGGGAGTGGAAGCCTTCTGCCGTGACCGGTCGGGGATGCTGGGAGGAAGACAGGACAAAGACATGCTGTGGAAGAGAGCCAGAGATGAAGATTAACTAATGGTTAAATACAGAGTGGTGTACAAAGTAATAGAGAGTGAGAGTGAAAAAAGGGTGAGTGAAAAAGAAGTACTCATCATGGGAAGCCCCCAGCAGTCAGGACCTATTGCTGTGTAACTGAGGGAAGGTGTAGAGTCACCTGATCCAGTCCTGACTATATGCTGCTCAAAAAGGAAAGTTTTAAACCTAGTCCTAAAAGTAGAGAGACTGTCTGTCTCCCAGATCCCAATTGGGAGCTAATTCCACTGAAAAGAAGCCTGGAAGCTGAAGGCTTTAACTCCCATTGTACCTTTAAATACCCTATGAACCACAAATAAGCCAGAAGTCTGAGAGCAAAGTGCTCTATTAGGGAAATGTGGTACGGTGAGATCTCTAAGATAAGATGGGGGCATGATTTCAAAGAATTCAAATACTCAATCAAATTCTTTACACACTTTAACCTCCTGCATTTAAACTGCACACACATATGATCCTGCGGCTGTGACCCAGTACTCTACTGTTCTGATATTGTAAACCTCCTCTGTCAAATTGAACAAGAACATTTGGGACGCAACAGTTTAAAAAAATAAAAACTGCGCAGAGGCTGAAAGATTCAGGTCAGGTCTGCAGACGGAACAAGGAGGTCTGAATCTGATATAAACTGGCCCAGCAGAGGAGAAAGATACGCTCAGGTTGTGCTTTCCTGAATAAAATTTGTCAAGTCATTCTCAACACAAAACTGTCACCCTTCATTTTAGCATTCATACTCCATTAAAAAATATTTTATATCATAGCATTTGTATGGTGAGTGTATGATATGTATATATATGAACTTGTAATTGTCTTGAGCCATCAACATATTAAATTTGCCATAAACATTAATCTGCTTAATAACATAATCACAGTAATAACATTGTAATAATGGCTTATGCGTGCATGCTGCTTTTTTTCTCTTCAATTCATCATACAAAACCTCCCAGTACGTTATTCAGCTGATTATCTCTGAGAGGAGGAGAGTGTACCTTCAAAGGTAGTGTTTCAAATAAATAAAGATTTATACAAACAAGCTTCACAATTACACTTACGTCTATGTGGTCACTTAGACCTAAAATAGCATGAATAGGCAGAAGATTTATGAAGTACAGGGCCTTCGCTTTCCTCTCAGAGCAAGTCCCAGTTGAAGGGCTCGATAATGGGAGGATGATGTTACTGACCTGAGAGAGACCTTTACATATTTTTATTATAAATCCTCATTTTGTTGATCAAATTCACAATTAACCCTCACAAAATTGGTCATGAACAGACTGCCTTTTTTTGGTTAGTGTATGCAGATTTGATGTCTTTTCAAAAATAAAGCTTGTGCTAACTCTACCGATGGACCAGTATGAATAATTCCATTTCTGTTTATTCGGCTAGCTTTTATCTCACGCAGACATATGAATCACCCTGGGCTCTGGTCCCCAAGTGAATGTGTTTTTATCTGCCCATTGTTCTTCCTATTTTTGAAATTTCTTCCCCTCTCCAGTGGTCCCTAATCTCTGTCATCAGTGTTCCCGGTGCACTTTCTTCCTCCCAGTCATAACCATCTCCCTACTGTTGGTAGTAATAGGTGTTTTGGGGCAGACGATCCCCTCCACAAATGTCATCCTCTCATGTTGTCACGTGGCATTTGGAGCAAGTCCTCTGGAGCTGGGCTGTTTGAAGTATTGATTGAAGTGCCCTCGTCCCCGGAGTCCCATTATGTAACAGAGATGCAAAAATCCACAAAGTCACTGAGAGGGAGGGACAGAGAAGTGTGAAGGGAGATAGCTGGAGGAAAGCTCAGAGGAGAAAATGTACCGGAGCTAAAAAGCGATACAGGGAGAGAGGGAAAGCACTGGAGCGGGATGGGGAGACAACTGTAGAGAAGATGAGAGCAATCTCTAAATCTGTGGCTCATCTATCATTAAATAGCAGAAACCTGGACAACTGCAAACGTGTGTCATAGATCATGAAGCTGAAAATAAGCCTGTGAAGGAAGCTATCTTCACTCCATTATTACTGTTGTGTCTCATCATAGGTTTGCAGAAATTCTTGTTGCAGAAACTGATAAAAAAAAGTGACCGATGCTCTCTGAGGAATAAGGTTTTTATTTAACAGACGTGCCGCAGAGTCAATAATCTGAAAGCTTTTCATTTTTTCCAAGTTTTCCCTCAAAATGTTTAATGATGGCTGAACAATGCAGACTCCTGGAAAGTTGCATGAGTGAAAGTGTACAGAGACTGCTGTATCTCCACTGTGGCAGAGGTGGCAACTATCCTTCTTAGCAACTTCATATGCATAGTGCAGCTGGTTAGCCAAGCAACCAAGTCACATGACAATTACTCTGGGAATAAAAATACTTTAAAATGAACAAATTAAAAAGCATTCCC
This sequence comes from Haplochromis burtoni, assembly GCF_018398535.1. Taxonomy (NCBI): domain Eukaryota; kingdom Metazoa; phylum Chordata; class Actinopteri; order Cichliformes; family Cichlidae; genus Haplochromis; species Haplochromis burtoni. Next base: position 1,904,299 of record NW_024582426.1, on the reverse strand, counting down.
TCTGTTCACATGTCAGACCTTAGCATTTTATCTTCTCACTGAGGTACACGAAAAATCACATATTGAGAAAATCTCTGTTCACACCGGCAGACACAAACATGAACTGTTATAAGCTAAAGACCCTTACAGAAAGAAAAAATATAATAGCTGGTGAAATAATGCAAGATTTGGGACTATTTACTGGTGAATCACTCACCAAACATACATGCACACACAAAAGCACACATACTAAAAACAGGAAGGATGGCCCGTTCTACACAAGGGTTTCATTTGACACGCAGGACTTCCCACCGCGATGCACGACCCCTCTTCAACGGTGTCAGAGATGAACGTCTGATGAGGACAGACTCAATATGTGACCTTTGATCCAAGTCAGACCCTTGAGCAGCACATTATTCTCCTGGTGGATTGTGATGAACATGCATGTGTGTGAGAGTGTGAGAGTGTGAGCTGATGCCTCTGTCTGGCTCTGACCTTAGTTACCTGTGCATTTTTTCCTTTTTGTGGAAGAGAAAGTGCAGTTTATCCTGCAGAGACTCACATTCAGCTTGAATATGGATGAGATAGTTTCCAGACAGACAGTATTCAAGTGGTCAATCACACCGCAAAAAACAGTTGGTCCAACAAAGTTTGTTGTGAACTGTTGTTGTGAATATCTGCTAACCTTGTTGCTAACCTCCTGAGTCATGAACACAATGTTCTAATTAGTGATTAAGAAATTTGGGTTTTCTCATGTGGACACATTGTTTTGGAGGAAGGAATTTCCTGTATTGGAAATTTTTGCTTCTTCTATTATTTTCCAATGTTGGGACATATTGTACTACTTTTTGGCTTTTAAGTAAATAAACAGTGGTGCAGTGGTTAGTATTGTTACTTCACAACAAGAAGGTCCTGGCTCTGCTGGGGCTTTTCTGTGTGGAGTTTGGATGTCTTTCCGGTGCCTGTGTAGGCTCACTCTGGGTATTTCAGGCTCCTTTCATAGTGCAAAGACATACTTGTTAGGTTAACTATCATTTCTTGCTTTGTTGGAGGGTTTGCTTCTGATGCTCACATGCCCAGGGGTTAGTATGATGATGCTCTGCAGCACCACAAGCACCAAGTTTTGACACATTTATAGTCATCATTAAGGTTTTTCAAAGATTTATGCTGGAATAGCTCAGGTCAGCCTCCCCCCCCGCCTTTACTTTCTTTTTGTATAGGTTTTATGACATGATTAGGGACAGAAATCTTCAACAGTAAAGTTATACTTTCTTTATACACAGATAAAAATATGTAGACTTGTCAATTATTAGAACAAACTTTAATTCCTTACAACAGGTGATCTTAGGTTTACCTTAAAATAGCAAATTGGAACTACCTTCCACAAAAGACCTCAAAAAGGTCTTTAACTTCTTGGTCCTCTCACTGCAGGTAGAAGAAAACTAAAAGTCTTTGTCCACTTGTCTGTTTTTTGTTGCTTGGTCTGTCCCTCAGCTTTTATCTGAACAGTGTCTTGTTGGCCTGCTGTTTCTCCTCTAAAGAGAGAACAGACCTTTCTCGTAATTAACTCCAGTGACTTTGGCCTACCCAGAACCACTCCACTGCCAGCCAGCACATGAGGACAAGGGAAACTCATCTTTGATTTTATGAGTCAGAATTTTCTCATTTATAAGATGAAATGCAAACAGAATGCCCAAAGTCCACTAGAGCTAACCAAGTTGTGGCTAAACATGCCTTTATAAAACTCCTTCCTATATGATGGCTGCTTGACAGGAAGCGATGACAGTTTGTTGAAGGGCCTTGTAAAAGGCTTTCCACTGTAGTGCTAAAAACTATTCATCTGCCTCCATGTGTGAGGCAACTGTGTGACTTTGTCTCTAGGGGAAGAACAAAAGGACTCATTCCATTTATAGAGCTTTTAGAGCAGCCTACTGTCTGATTTTATCCCTGGAAATTTGAGCAATTACCTAAACGCACTTCATGGTAAAAGGTGGGCTCTTTTCTGTCCGTGCTAGTGCTGTATGTAAGACAGCTAGTGCCAATGATGGGGATGCTGCAAGTGATGAATTTTAAAAGGGCAAATTAAGTGATTTCAATGAGTTTTAATTAGAAGCATACATAATGCAAACATTGCTTGAGTGTGCCATTTGTGATCTGGATATCTCAGGGTGCAGAAGGAGCCGTCATCTAATTTCTCTACCTGGCTGCAGCTGTGAAATTATATATTAGATGTGTATCAGATAGTACCAACTTCCAATTTACAAATTGGTGTGCCTAATATTATAATCTTCAGTGATTATTCGTGCCTGAGTTTCTCTTTTTGAAGTCCTCATCATACACATCTCAGTATAAACGTGTCTTTAAGCTATCTCCTTCTGATTTCAGAGATAGGATGAGCCAGTTTGCCAACTTGCTTTCCTATCTATCATAGGATGCTTACGTAACATTCCCACCTTCAGCATGGATGGCGGAAGGCATCTGCGTGCTTGTGACGGAGCGGGGACGTGCCTGGGCTGATGCTGAGGGACATTTTCATGAGTGTCAGGACTCACTTTGAAGATTAAAAGGGGAGATATCATTATCCTGCCATGCACATAGGAGACTTGAGCTGCTGCAGTGAGACACCGCAGGATAAATGCAAGACCATCAGCTGAATCCTCACTGCTTGTTCATAGCAGTGTTTTTCTTGTGAATTTTAAAATCAATTGCTTTTCAAAAAGAACAAAAGCAATCTCTGCTTGTTGCTAAGCAATGATCACCAGACACCTGCAAGTTTCTGTTTTTTCTTCTTTATTCTATAAAATTGAGATTTTTTCCCAATTCATCTAACCCAAACAAAATGCCAAGAAGCTTATTTAACCACATGGATTGTTGAATTAATCAATGCCACACACACGTAGATAAACACCAATATGAGGTCAGGTGGCTGAATCTGTGTGGGGCTGACTTAGCTGACCTTGTGGCTCATGCGTTACCATCCATCACAGTCCATCATGCCCAAGGTGAGTGTTTGTGATCACGAAGCCACAGCCAATCAAAAGGAGCCTCAGCAGGGAGGTCAGAGGTCAGAGGTCCCGTCTGTTCCCACAGTAGCACAGAGAGCTTGTCTCTGTTCACTGTCACCTCATCAACGTGGTTAAAATATTGATTAATCATTTTTTCAATTAAAAAAAAAATGAATGGAAGAAAACCTTGTAAACGTAAGCTGATTAATTCTGATTGGAGAGCGTGTCATTGCATCAGACCCACTAGAGTCATCCAAAGTGCAAAGACTGTTATTTTTAGTAAGTGAATGACACTGTTTGAATCTCTGACACTATTCAATCTAATAAGTCACTGTAATGACTGAATGGCTAATTAGTTCCCTAATTAACTCTCTAAATTACCAAAACCCTGTATGGAGCTAAATTTTTACTAACTGCACACCAAAGAAGATATGTCACTCTGTCAAAGCTTCAGGCTGCACAAGTGGACCAGCTCCAGCTCTGGTCTGCCACATAAGAAATGGCGATGTGAGCATGATAGAGGCTGACACGTGGTTGCGAATAAGCTGGGACCCCAGTAAATGTTTTAAATACTCTAGGGTGGGGTAAGCTGTTGTTGACTGGACAGAGCAGCAGTAGTCACAGCCCCATGGGAGCGCCAGGATTTTTAAGCTGTAAAAAGTGTCAGAGCCAATTTTGAAGAAAACCACTTGAAAAGACAGAGAAGGGACCTTCCTCTGAAAGTGTTGTTTATTTCTATCCTTTTATCCTCCTTCTTGTTCTTATTCATACCCCCTTAGAAAAAGTCACTTTTAAAAAACAAATTAAAGATCTGCGTTATTTAGTATTTCTGTTTTATATTTTTATACTAAGCTTAGCTTCCATTATTACTGAATGTTTGGACATGATATGAAATAAATTTTGGAGGTGGAAAAAGTTCATTCTAAGAAGTACGTTTACAAATACAAATCTGGCCTAAATGCATGAGGCATTTTATTTGAAGTCATAGACTTTACATTGGCTTCATTTTTCAGACCAGGGTGCAGCTTCCCAGTCTGAAAAATGAAGCCAGTGTGGAACTGTCATACACCTACATTCTTGCTAATGGCCATGCAAAAAGAAGTCAAATTGTATTGTACTACGGGGAAACTAATCTACTACTCCCTTGATATATGACCTTAGAAAACACTTCCTTGATTAGTTTTTGCTCTAAATCACTTGTTGCGGGTCTGTCTGAATACAACATGATGCTCATTTTGTAAATTATGGTCCTCATTAGAAAAGAAAAAAGGAGGGTAAAATAGAGGATGCTTTGAGGTGGGCTGACTTTATGATGAACAAGTCCTAGTATGTGAACGTCAAGTCTTTTTGTACTAGCAAAAAAGCGAGCTTGAACTGTATGACAAAGTCTTAGCTTCCTTCTGTGCAATCACTACACTAAAAGTAATTTTGTTGGGAATTGTTTTCCCAAATTAAACGCTATGATCGCCTTCTGTTATGAGTCTGTAGTCATCTTTATTGTATCACAGCAAAGTGACAGTGAAATCCTATTTCATATTATCAGGCTGTATTCCCTCGATTCCTTTGTTTGCTCCAAATTGGGTTTTTAATAGTATTTCTAGTCTCTTCAGTACTCATTTTCTCAGGATGCGTACATAAAGAGCTGGGTTGTGGCAATCAAAGCACAAAAATTAGAAATTGGTGTTGAAAGACACCATCTGCAGACATATGCAGATAGAACACTGAGTACAGGGATGTTGTCCGGTTCAGCCACGAGCCAGGCGCTATGTCAATGCGGGCAGCTCATCAAAATGAGTGGCATGTACTGGGGCGCAACCCAAACTACCTCAGAGAGTGAAGGCAGGCATAACAATACATTCCATGCCTCAAGAAAAGAAGCTCCCTTATGTTCTTTGAGGTGCATATTCTGTTCTTTCCTTGTCCTGACCTCTATGCCCCTGCTTTCACCCTCTCATCTACATACAGACTCTCTCTGGTTACAAACTCCAGGCTGAGGGAAGAGAATCTATCATTTCCATCAGTTGAGAGAACTCTGGGAGTGTTATTACTTTGAGCCAAGCCATTAAGCTTTTACCCCGAAGCGATCGATGGCAGATGCTGGAGGGGTTGTTTATCTTTTGTCTTCTTATCAGAGCTGCAAGGAGAGGTGGGGCACCTGGAGGGGGAGAGGACTGGTGTGTGAGGGAGAGATACAAGAAGAAAGGGAGGCAGACTGACAGAGAGAAGGAAAAGTAGAAAGGCTGAACACCTGTTCCCAGAGAAGCAGCAACTTTTACTTGTAATTCAGCGTACAGTCCATGTGCCACCTTTTGATTTGCCAGAATTCATGTCAGGAGCTTGACACTTCTGATGTGGGAGATCAGTCATTAGACAAGGTTATGTGAAAGGCTCACAGCCTACAGGGGAATAACTCAGTATGATAAGCTGATGATCTGAAAGCCCTGCTTCATATCATTAAGCACACCAGCTTAACAGGTTTGCTACGTTCTGCAGCACTCAGAATCTATCTGTATGTTTTTAGGTTGATTTTTCATCTGATGCAAACCCTTCATTTGCTCTTCTTGGCACTGAATCATATTACCTGGCTTAAAGGCAGTGTGAATGACTTTTAGAAGGTGGCTTATAAAAGAGTGGAAGTCATACACAAGAGAAATACCTTTTCCAAACTCAGAGATGTGAGAATTTCTGATGAAAGCCGTGTGAGTAGCCCCTAACGAGGAAGATGGACGGAGCATGAAGCAGAACGATGAAAACCAGCTGTCTGGAGGAGGGTTTTCCCTCGCTTTCACTCTCCCTTTACTTCTCCCTGTCTTTTGTTGCTGTTTTATGAACACACAAACTGTGTTCATCACTGAACTTCAAAGCTAATTTCTCTCCACAAACAGAGTAAAAAAAAAGTCAATTAGTCTTTATGATTATGAGATTCTTACATTTTTACTTCACATATTCACCTTTGTCTTCTCCTTTCAGTCTAAGCCCTCAGTTAAACTGCTCTCCTTCATCCTCTGTCTCATACAAGCATTCATTTTCTCTTCTCTTTGCATCCCGAATTAGCAATGCGTTCATTAAAATAAATATGATGTTTTATTTTTACCAAGGCACCTCTGCCAACAGGTGTGGACAAAAAAATAAATAAAAATCAGTTCACTTCTAAGTCTGGCTTTGCTGAACTAAACAACAAAGTTTCCTTTCACAGGTTGGAAGCAGATGGTGCACTCAAATAAAATTACAATTATAGCTGCTTTTTTTTTTTAAGTCCGGTTAAATGAGGTATTAGACCATGCATGCAGGATATCATAGCATCAGTAAATGAATGTGCACTGAGACTGTACATTTTGAATTTACGTGGAAGGTGTGACTCGTATTTTGTTTACCTGGCTTGAACACTGCTGGTGTGTGACTGTTGAAAGGGTCTATTGATAGTCCTGAAGCCTGGGCATTTCCTGCTGAGCAACTGCTGACAGCACTAACGGTGCTCTTGGGAGTTCCCTGTCAGCAGCTTCTACTCTCCATGAACCAGCAGCTACAGGTAGCTAAAGTATCAACAGCTTTAGAAAATGCCTTTGAGTCAGTGTGAAGGTGACCAGTGTTGCTCAACCAGAACACCCCCCCCCCATTCTGCTGTTTAACTCATAACTATCTCATACTGTGTAAATCAGTTATTTTCATATCATGATTCATACCTATATCTCTATACATACATATATACACTTATACCCCCCCACACACATATATATATACATATATACACACACATACACACAAGTACCTGGAAATCCCACAGGCAAATGGGAACCACAAAGAGGCTGCTAGGAAAGCTGCAATCACAAAGTACCTGCAGTGGGTCAGGCAATCAACACCTACACCCTGACGGTGATCAGGTACCCTTCTGGGATAATAAGCTGGCCAAAGGAGGCAATAGAAGCCTCTGACATCAAGACATGGAGGGTTCCACCCCAAATCCAGCACCCTGAGACTGCACGCCAAACGTAAAGATGAGGTCGAGGACTGGTGAGTGTCAGAACTACTGTCCAGGATGAGACAACAAACATCCATGAGTACCTCAGGCAGATGGCTCCAATTGACCTTGTGCTTTGTGAGTACCTCAGGCAGGAAGTACCAGAGAAAGAAGAGGAACAAGGAGAAGAACAATCATGGAAGGACAGTCCCCTGCAAGGTATGTGCACCAGCATATAGATGAAGTGGCTGACACCCAGAAATCTTAATAGTGGGCGGACAAAAATGGACTGAAAGACAGCACAGGGGCACTAATCGTGGTGGTACAGGAACAAGCTCTAAGTACAAGATCTATAGAGGCTGGGCTCTATCACACCAGACAAGACCCCAGGTGCAGGCTGTGCAAAGATGCCCCAGCTCATAACAGCAGGGTGTAATGTCCAAGCAGGCAGGGCATACATGGAATGCCATAACCAAGTGGCCAGCATAGTCTACAGGAACGTCTGTACCAAGTATGGCCTGGAAGTTTCGAGGTCAAAATGGGACACGCCCCCTATTGTGTCGGTCTGTATCTGGAAGTTCGGTGGGACTTTCAGATAAAGGCAGAGTGGCTCCAGCAGATCCCAGGAATAACATCAGAGATCTCTGTCCAGAAGAGCGCAGTCCTAGGAACAGCTGTTTACTTTTATTGGCCTTGCTTTTGGTTAAACTGTTACTGATTAGAGTGTAGCTCTGTTCACAGGTAATACAACCAATGTCCCAGAATCTTTAACTCTAACAATTAACAAGTTACTTGTTTATTTAAACTGCAGAAATAGCAGAAAGAAAAATGAAAGCTTAATGTTGTACAAAGATTCATGTTTTAGATTATTTATTGTCCTGGAACAGTCCTTCCATATTTCACGGTATGCATAACAGTGAAAAAGCATATTTCCAAAAATGTCATACTATTACTAAACTCTTTACCAGATGTTCCAGATGTATTATTTTATGTGTATTTGGCAAACGCCTGAAGCAAATGAAAGATACTTTCTATGTGCATGTTCTAAATAACTACAAGTGAATGACCACCTGAACTCATGAATATAATACTAAAAATAAGATATGTTGTTTTTATTTGCATTGATTTATTTATTGATTTATATATGGCAGTATGGCTCTCTTCTCAAAGGAACAAAAGACAATAGAGTGAATAATAACCACAGAATGAGTCAGACATATGAAAAGAAGAGCTGCAAAGCAACTTGCAGCTGCACAGCTAGTGTTAGCTGGTAAGAAAGGTGGATTCACAGAAAGGATTTAGCACAGGGGTGTCAAACTCCAGGCCTCAAGGGCCACTGTCCTGCAGGTTTAGATGTGTCCTTGATTCAACACAGCTGATTCAAATGGCTAAATGACCTTCTCAACATGTCTTGAAGTTCTCCAGAAGCCTGGTAATGAACTAATCATTTGATTCATGTGTGTTGACCCAGGGTGATATCTAAAACCTGCAGGACACCAGCCCTAGAGGCCTGGATTTCGACACCCCTGATTAGCAGATCCATCATTATGGTCCAACCATGAAGTGGTGAAACTCCGGAGTCACTGTCTATGTAATATCTTCATATATTCATATCAAAAGTGAATAAGAAAACTTGGGAAACATGTTGAGTCCTGGTTGCATGTGTTAAGGGAATTTTCAGCCTTGGCAAAGGTATGCAGTCTTGTTTAATATTTGCCAACTTCATTCGCTGAGAATCATGTAACCACTGTTCAGTGACACTAAGACCATGTCCTTTCAATTCAACAAACAAGCATAAAACAAGCAAACAACAACAAATAAACCTCGGTTTTTTTCTTTTAAAATGGTGTAGCTACATGCTGATGCTTCCACTGAAGAACCTAGGAGGATTCAGCCCCATGACACACTTTGTACTTTATTTTTAAGACCCATTCATGCTATACCTGCCAGTAGGCATTCTCAAAGCTTCCCTGCCTCCTTTAAATCACCTGACTGCTCTTGTGATCAGCCACCTGCTTGCACAGCTGCTGCTCGCTTGCTCATTAGCTCCCCAGGATATATAGAGGGCATTTAGCTTTGTGGTTTGCTAGGTTGTTTATGCTGCCTTGCTGCTGCAGAATGGGACTTAGTCTTGCTTTGTTGTACCTGTTGCACTTTTACTGATAACTGCCTGTTGCTGATGTCAGGCATGATTTTTCAGTTGCTTGGCAGATCTTGACTGACTGAAGTTGACCAACAGTGATATATTGCTACACACACACACACACACACACACACACACACACACACACACACACACACACACACACACACACACATATGAACCACTACTTATTGAGGATATCTGCTTGAGCCTAATAAAACCACAGCAATGGAAGAAAAATAGCCCCCAGCCTGTACTGTTTCTCTGGATGGAAAGGTACAAAATCATATACTTGGGAACATGGACAAAATATACTGTGACATTTGCATCACCAAAATGGGTAAAAAGGAGCAAATATTCTATTTATTCCTCATTAAAAGCAAGAATTTAATGTACGCCCGTGATTGCATGTACAGTCAATTGTATCGGTGGGGTGACTTGATTTTACAAGAAAAAGAAATATAGGTCCCAAACTAGGGTCAAGAATCAGGAGAGGAGTTGTTCTGATATTATGAGGTTATTACAGCTGATGATAACATCAACATAACCTGCTGTTAAACTCTCTGTGTGTTTACATTAAGCGATTAAATCTAGTTTAAAGTGCTGAGGTTTTACATGCTTTTGGCTTATGGATTCATTTTCAGCACGAGTAATACAATAGTTGAATTTCTTTTTAAGGATTTGTCTTTTTTTACAAGTCATTTTAGGCATAATATACATCACATTATTAAAGATAATACTGAATAATTTTTGCATTGCAATCTAATGTTTGATTCTTAATAATATTGCGAGGCATTATTTAAGATTTATTTTATTAAAATTCTGTTACAAAATATTATCACCACTCCTATGAGTCAATATATGAGCCTCAGATGATTCTCATCACCAAATCAGTTTCATCATAATCGCTTGAGTTTGCTCGATCTCTTGACTTAAAAGAATGGCTAGAATTGATTTTCTAGTCTCTGCAGGTACGGTATATTTTTTCTTGAGTGTTGACAAAAACTTGCAACTTTTTTTTCCCTCGCTTTTTTTTCACTTTACAATTCACACAGAAGTGCAAAGGTAATGTACTTTAACTATTCCAGTTTCTAAGGTGTGAGCTGATGCAATTTAATGCAACATAACGCAATACTTGTGTGAGGAGTAAGAAGGAATTCTGAAAATTATGCTTACCGCTGGATAGTGCATGAGGTAATGGTACTGCTTTAGGAGTAAATGACAACACAAATTTATGAGGGCTAAAGGGAAAACAATAAAGTCTACCAGGATCAAAAACTGAGGAAATATGTTGTTTTATACAGCTTTACATGCAGGATTACTTTTTCCCGTGGGATTTTTTAAATCCCTGTAGTCTAACACTGTAAAGCTCCAAAATGTTCTTTCTATATTTACTGTCATTAAGAATTAGTACTGTAAAAAATCATGAATTTGTGAGATGTTTTGCTAGGCGATATTAATAGCAGATTCATTACGTAACTAACTAGCTCCTGCCAGTATCAGAAAACGAACAGAGATCTGAGAGTGGTATCAGTCTCAGAGAGAAGGAAAAAATAGTCTAACAGGCTGCTATAGTTTTTGTGAAATGGCCACAGCCTGCTACCTTGGATTTTTTTTCCTTTAGTAGCAGCCGCGTCCTGTGTGCAAGCTAAAATCCCTGTCAGATAACCCAGATTTCAACCTGTTGAGCACTGACACACTCCTGCCGGCTGTCCACCCTGTCACTCTCTATGACCCTTATCACTTATCAACAGTCTCGTCCAGGCATACACACACTGAAATGCATAAACACTTCAAATGCATACAGATGGCTTCTCACAAGACCACAGGCACACTTGTATAAACCTGCAATCACACACATACACACACTCGTTCTTATACTTTCTCCTGCTTATAATACACACAGAGTGTCACTCTTTGATCACAGTGTTTACTGAAGCTTCCAGCATCCCTGCTCATTTTCATGGTATTAAATGGCATGAAAAAAAAGGCTGTAAATACATCCTGGTTTAATAATTCAGAATGTGCAGGTGAATACATTTAAGCGATTAGGATTAAAATGGGGTTGTGCTCTGCATCGTTTGGCTGTCCGATAATGAGAGACCTGCATTCAGAGCATCTCATCCCTAAAAGGATCAAGATTGTCTCTGATCTGTTTCACAACCTCGCTGGGCCTCTGGCTGCTTATATGCTCATTACACCATGCAGGGTAGTGTGGGTGGAGGATATTTGTGGTGTTCGGTGAGTGTGTGTTGTGTTTTCATCTATTAATAATGAACTTCCACAGCTAGCAGGTGCTAAATTACAACATTAAAATTACACTAAACATTAAAAGTCAGTCAAGAACTCAATATAAATTTAAAAAATTGTCATACTTTAAAAAAGTATATATATTATCATTTTTTTTAATTGTCCTGATCAGTTTGTGGTCTAACTCAAGTCTAATAAAATATAACAAAATGTGCATTTAAAAAAAAATAGGGCTTTTTTTTTGTAATAGACAAATATGAAAATGCAAATCCAAATGCTAGAAATACTTAGATTTTTATTTAAAGTGTAAATTTGCTCAATTAATTTAAATGAATGTTGTCCAAAGAGACTATCAGTTATCCTTATTTGTTTTTATTTATTTCATCTAATTGTATTAATTAATTGAGTTTTTGGTTTTGATTTTGTCTATTCTATATATCTATATTAAATCACAATCCTAAAATATCTGGTAGTGTGTTCCTTCAAAGAAAGTGGTAGTTTTTTACAACAGCATAGTTGAATTTTGTTTTTCAGAATAAAAATGTGATTATATGGCTACAAGCTACAGTTCCTTGAAGCATGACAAGGAGAATTCCTCTTTGAAGGTGTCAATATACCCAAAACAAGAGCAGACATGAGGCTGCTGCACTATTTTAGATGTCCAATGTACATGATATAACTTTATGTGGGATAAAAGTTTTTTTTTATTATTTATTTATTTATTTATTTATTTTTGTTACTGCTAATAATCCGATTTAAAACTTTCACATATGCATGTGTGGTGTGCACATGTAGATAACAGCGTGCGCAACACACTCCTGTGTTGGAGTAAGCGGACTAATGCTGCCCATAGTGGTGGTGGGCTTTAGATAAGAATGTCTGTAATCTCAGTTCCTCTTATCATGCTGGTACAATGACATGACCCTAATCCTACACTGCAGTAAATACATTCTTTAAAACCTATATTTGTTCTGTAGCGAAACATCGAGTTCTCTTATAACATCGTGTGTGCCCCGGAGGACCCCAGTTTCTTGTCTCGTCAGTGTCAAGAACTAGTAGAAACATTGTCTCGGTGCCTCTGGGCGATGCTATAGGCATGGCAGTCTTATCTGATATTCCATCATCTTGTCAGCTTGTTCTGCTACCTTTACCTGCTTTATTCATCCAGGGTACAAGAAAACATTTTTGACATCAAAAAACTGTTTGAAGATGTGCTCTACAGGTCAACCTTGTAGCTCTCTTGATTCAAAGTCTTCGTGTGTGTGTCTTTAGGCACATATGTAGATGTGTGTGATGTTGAAGGAGTTGCTGGCTGGCATCAGGCTGAGTCCTCAGAGAATGCTACTCTGCATTTGGAAGATGGCTTTTCTGTCTGGTCAGTTAAAGATTCAGCTCCATAAGGGTTTGAAAAAAGCTTCCTTATACTTAGACTTTGTCCCTGCACTTGTTCCTTTCCTGTCTGCTTCCTCCTTCTTTCCTCTTAGATGTGCGCTTCAAAGTGCGTCACAGATCCGGGTGTTTATTCCCAGCCTTCCTTCAGGCATCTCTCCTCCTGAGCATCGCTTTCATTTGCCACAGCTACTCTGATGGCCTGTCAGCTCTGCCACACATGTCCTGACGCATACTGTAAGTGCACACATGCACAGAAACCCAGGCAGAACATTAAAAGAAGAGATGTGCCAGTAAATGAAGTCGGTCTTTGGACTTAGCAGTTCACTCGCATGCAAGTGAGCAAGGCAGCAAAGGAGGTTTTGACAAAGAAAAAGTGCACTCACATCTGCAGCTGTACTTATCCCAGCTTTAAAGCTGCCTTTGCATTTTGCTTGTTCTCCTCTGAGAAACACTCTGGGTATAGCTGAATGCATTAATTACATATGCACTGCTATAGATCCACTGTCTAACACTGCTGATTGCCTTCACCCTCCCCATGTCAAACCTAATTGCAACTCTTAACCTTAAAGTTGCTCTCATAAATGAAATTGACAATCTGCCAAGTTCGATTAACTTGGGTAATAGAATGGATTGTGTTATTTCCTTTACACCTTAGCACACCTTCCACATTTCACATGGCTCTTGTGAGACTGCTGTGTATAGGCAATCCATTTAACGGATTAATAATTTGGACTTTTTAAGTTTAGCTGAAAAGTGAAGCTAAAACAGTCTAAAGTCTAAAGGTCCTCATCTTAAATATTCATCACTCTTCTTTTACTCTTTTTCCCAGGAGATGTCTTGTGACCAGAACTTCTGACAGACTGAATATAGCACCAGTGGTCTTAGGATGCTGTATTGCATAATAAAGTCCAGAGTGTAATCTCATTCATAATTTAAGAAGAAATGTTACACAACATGGAAGGAAAAAGTCAATGAGGGACAAGTCTATTGAGTGACATTAGACTGAAAAGTGCAGATGAGTTACACACGTACACTGTTTCTTCACTTAATGTAGAAAAAACACAGTGTAGCCTGAAATGCAGCTGGAAGCGTTGGATTGATGAAAGCCTTCATTCTGCAGCATTTTAAGCATCCCCACTCTTGACAATATATCAATAAATTTTCAAAAAGAATGCAACAGCACAGTTCAATGTGCAAATCAACTACACCATAACTTAGAGAACAGTTATTTCCATCAATGGAGGAAAAATCAGAGAACATAACTCTAATCATTTGTCACAAAAATTGGTCTCCCTCTCTCTCTTTGCTTACTGACTAACACTCTATCCAACCCTACAATTCGCCCTGTCATTTCTCAGACAAACTATGGGTATAGTCAGGCTTTAATGTATAAAAAGGCTTAGTGTTAAAAATGTAAAAACAGGAAGGAACCCAAGGAACCCTCAGGGTGCTGGAGATGGATGCAGGCAGCCATCTTACTCATAGTCCTGGCCGGAGCTGACAGAATACTAAAACACTGCAATGTGTCAGAAAGCTGACTGGTGACATGAAAAACAGGAGTGTGGATGGTGTGCCAAAAGTTACTGGTGCAGTTCCATGTGAAAAAATGGATGACGGTTTATGTTTGAAGTTCTTTACGAACAATTGCTTGTGTCTTAAACCCACGGTAAAGGCATAAATAATACAAGTCATGTTCTTTCATGAGAATAGAAGAGAGAATACCAGCATTACTTAAAGTTACAGTCATTTTAAAGAGCCTCTGTCGACAGCTCAGCTTTACATGTCAAAGTAATTACATTTGTGGACACTGATGTAGGGTTTTTTTTCATATTTTTAAGAAACATTTTTGGTGGCAAACCAAGCATGAAATCAACTATTTTTTTTCTGCTTGCAAAAACCCTTCGAATTAAAAAATAAGACACAATAGTGATAATAAAGTTTGCAAGAAGACATATTGTTGGAGGGATTATTCCTCAGCACAACTTTCATTTCTTCCCAAAGGTGTCAGATAACTGACAGTAACCAGGGTGCAATATAATGAGCAGACTGAGGTGAAAATACTCAAAAGAATGGAACAGTGATTAAAGACACAAACTCTGACGCGACCAAATTCATAACTTCATAGTCAATGTGACATATCATCTTGCTCAGGCTATTTCCAAGCTGTGAAATTTGATTTTTATTATGTGTGGCAGTAATGACAGAGAATTTCAGACAGAAATCCCACTTGGGTTGCCAAATTTAACTTAATATCTTGTTGTGCTGGTTGCTTATACTTACCTTCAGGAATAACGGTAGAGGCAAGAACTTTTTTTATATTATAATATTATTAATAAATAGTAAATTAATAGTCATTTGAATGTAGCGAATTTCATTTTAAAAGACAGTGTTTACAATATCATTAATAATTACTTTATTTTATAAGCCATTGTAAATATTAAGTGGACAGTTATTGTAAGAGTAAAACGAATCTTTATGAAACTTTGTAAATGGTTAACAAACAATTTAGTGCATTAGCTGATGTAGCTGATGATTATAATACTTAACCCTTGTATGAAAAACTCGAGTGTGTCTCTGAGACACCAGGGACTTTGACCAGAGTATTTGTTGCCATCAGAACGAGGGTGGGTTCACCGATTAGGTAAAAACCTCTAAAACATTTGGTAATCAGTAACAACTGCATAATATACAACATATGATGTTATATGTGGGGTCATGGGGGGATATAATTAATATCTTCTCTTAGGAACAATAAAAGAAGATATAATTTATAAAACTAGTAATTTTATTATACTATTAAACTCTGTTTTCAGCAATTGCTGCAACCATTTATTCATTACAGATTAATTACATGCCAGCAATATTAATAGCTAATTACAGTGACTTATTCCCAGTACTCACAGTAAATGAGGACCTTTACCCCCGGCCACACTCATACATTTCAGATCAGCTTGTCAGCTGAACAGAGTAACCATGCGTTTAAAACTTGCTCATGGCACAGCTCTAAGAGGAAATTCACAAAGATGTAATGTAACAGCAGTCATTACAATACTGAAAAAAGTTCTCTGCTGATGCACATGTAATACAAACTGATGTGCACTGTATAGTCACAGAGAACAGAAACACCATCTACCTTTGCACTGAGCTTTGCCTCAAACTCTGATAGATCTGTATCAAAGCATGATATGATCAAGGTGCCATCAGAAAGACAGAGCCTGCAGCTTCTCTCTCATTTGCCCGGCGATGTCTTTTGGAGCAATCTGTCAGCTGTGGGCTAAAATAGGGACTCCGGGGTTGATGTCAGGAGCATCATATTGTACCAATGAGAAAGGACCCCCCATGTGATTCCTTCTATTTCACTCCTTATGTATGTGCAAAGCATATAAAATGTGATTTTTTTAATGTTTCAGATTAGAATTTAATACCCATACAAGCTTACTGTATCAGTCAGATGAATACACAAATCCAGTGCTGATAAATAACCTTGGCGATAACCACCAGATTAATGATTAGTAAGTCTTTCTGTTTCTGGAAACACATCTGAGACATATTAATGAGCAGCTATCCCGGTTAGCTCCCAACACGTATCACATGGACCATACTGCAGCATACTTCCAGCACTAATGGCTCACAGGGCTCTTTTATCTCATCTGTGGCGGTGATCCAGATGATGTAACAGCTCAATTGAAATATCATCATGGGAGAAAGGCAAGCATAAAAAAATGCAAGAAGCACCATCCCCAAAACAAACCTTAAATATTAATTCAGTGATGCCACTTATGTAAGCCTCAGCTCCACTGGGAAGGAGGCAGACACGTGTGCATGAAGAGTGTGAGAGACGTTACAAGTGCAGTTATATATTCTCTCCTGAGTGTCTGACTCATAGTGATCTCTCCCATGCATCTTTATTTCTCATTTTACATTCTAATTCATATCCCTATTTTGTGTATTTTAAAAGTAGAGGCAAGACTTTTGTTGAGTTTTTTAAAGCATCATTTTTATTATAGGGCCAGGATGGGCCACCAGATGGACAAAGTGATAAAAAAAGAGACAGTATTCATGGGAAAGATGAGGCAGGATCCATATCACAGGAAACATCTGATCTTTCAAGACAGGAAAGGTTACCCAGAATCTGCAGATGTCCTAAATATTTAGATAAGGTGTGCATAGGCTTTCAATCTCCTTTTGCTCCACGCTTCCTCTCTTTCTTGAGCTGTTAAATAGTTTATGTCCTTCCTCTGAGGTGAAACACTGGGGAAACAGTCTAAACAGTTTTATTACATGTATCAGGGGAACCTAAATATTTGTCTAACGGGATGGGCGAGAGGTTGATGTATCATAGGTGGAAGCCTGTATAGGGCACAAAAATGAATCTGAATCTTTTGCTGCTACTCTTTCCTTGCTGATCTCTTATCCTACAGCTGAAACACTTGTGATAACAACATCTTTTGCCATGCTTGGAGCATGTCACTGAAAATTGCATTTTCAGCTTGATCTGCCGGTCTATTCCTTTCCGTTCAAACAAAAAACTTCTCAGAAACTGCAGGGTGGATTGACATTTTATTTTTGTAAGGATATTAATGGTTCCCAGGGGGTCCATTGTTAGTGTTTTTAGATGATCGTTGTGGCACTGAGTGGAATTCATCAACAATTATTGGGCAGATTGGCACTGAGTGCAGTACAGATCTTGACCCCTCTCTGGGAATATTGTGTACTTTCTTTCATCCAAATTCAATATCAGGTATTGGATTTTTTTCACCTTTTCTTCTAGTTCAGTGATGAGGTCAGAATTTTGATTTGTCCAACTGTTTTTTCTTTTAAAAAATGCACTGTTCTAAGATACCAATAAAAATGTGTTTTGCTTTTTGCTCACTGTAAAAACATCCCCTGGAGAACCAGAAAGGTTTTATGATTCTTCTAGACATTCAGTTTTGGCATCTGTGTAGCTTCAATAACATGTATGAACATTATGCTATAAGAGACAACCGTTTACACCAACTAACACTGACAACTTTTGAACAGAATTAACAACTAATCACATTTCAGTGTCTTGAATGTCTATTACCTCCACAGACATCCAAAATAAAGCCTCCTAGCCAGACTGTTAAATACTGGAATTGAAGTCTAGGAGAGGTATTCAGACATTCAGACAGTGAACCTGATTTGCATGAGATATAATCCTGGACCAACACGATCTTCCTGTCTGGCAGACGACTCCTGTTCCCTGAGATATTGGCTGGATGTCAGCTGCCGTTTGTCCCGTTTTCTGTCAAGATGATCTCACACAGCATCAATAATGTTGAGGTCTAGTCTCTGTTTTTCTACCCAGGTATGCTTTTACTGCACTGGCAGTGTGGTTGGTATCATTGTCATGCTGAAAAATGAAGCTGTTACCAATCAGACGCTTTCCAGAGCATCTGATTGGTACTAATTGGTCAATCAAAATCTTATATCAACTTTGATATGATCACCACTGGCTGAAATGCAGCCCCAAACCACGTCAGAGTCTCCATCCTTTTACTCTAATCCATCTTTTGGCTGTAGATACTGACTGTTGCACCTCTCTCTTGAACTTTCACATTCATGCTACCAACAATTTGAACCAAACATTTCAAAAACTGATTCATCACTACAACAGACCTGCTGCTACTGATTTTCAGTCCACTTTTTGTATGAATTAGTAAACTTCGGCCTTTTCTCCTCGCTTTCTCTTTCTTAAGAATAGCGCCTCAACAGCCACTCTTCCACTGAGACCTTTTCTGATGAGGCTTCCTCAATCCTTGGATAGGGTTTCCTTTTATGAACATCACTTTCATACACTGCTGCAGATAGGTTTTTAGGACTGCCAGTTTCATTGTCTTCCACTGTCCAGCCTCCTCAATTTTCTTAAGGAAACATGCACACCTTGCTGAGACATACCCAGTTTTCAGCTAATAAGTTTACAAAAACACAATTTTATTCATGCTAAACTCTGTTAAATAAGGTATTTTTCATTGATTTAAATAAAGAAATGGGAACAAACTGTGTGTTTATGCAACAGCCTCCAAAAGTAACAAAGTGCCTAAAGATACAAGGCTCTATGCTAAGATTAGCGCTTAGCCAAAAGTATGGCTGTGCTAGAATCTCACAGTGTTTCAAGCACTGTTGGAAGTTTTGCAGGCTTGTTTCACTTTGAACCAGATTCTTTCTAATCTACGAGAATCCAGCTAATTGACAATAATCTGCAATTTCCAAAAATGTGATCTATGTTAACACAAAACAATGCCGAATATTCCTGGCATGCCTCTTTTAAGTTTCCTCTTAAACACCAGAGCAGTAATTTTGTTTAATCAGTAATCATTTCATCATTGCTGCTTAACATACTTCCTCCTAGGCAAAATAAGAGAAAGAAATTGGCAGACTAAAGATAAAAATGACCTGCATTTACCAGTTCAGCTGTAGTAATGGACACACTGCCATCTGCACCTCGGGGATAATTTGATTTGGGCTGACATGGTAAATTACCCTGCTACAGCCTGTCCATTTTATTTGCTAATTCAATTCAGTGTCACTTAACACCCAGAGCCCTTCCTTCGACAGGGCCCCAGAGGCACAGAGAGTCTGGTTTACTCTAGTGTAGGCGCTTCTCTGGGTTGGTTTACTAATAAGTAGAATTTGACCAAGGGGTGCTGAGGAGGACACCCTGAAAATCTCAGAAACAATTTCACCAGCATGACCTTGACATAGAAAGGAAAAAACCTGATACAACAGCATAAATTCATGCTAACTGGGTTGGCGACACTTCTCAACTTGACACGTGACTAGATGATTTAACACACGCTGATACATGTGTATCAGCAATCTGCTTTACTAATATATTTAATGATGCCTGCTGGTTCTCTTAATGCCCCACCCTCCTTCTTAAATATTTGATTCTTCCATATATTTTAAGACTCAAGAGGCCTATATGTATCATAACTACAGACATGTTTATAATGTTTCCTTCAGAAAAAGATATTCTCAGGGAAGCGATCTAAGATAAGTCCTTTTATATTTTCCATGTGGTTCATTAAAATAAAGATGCTCCCTCACAGGGTGCTGGCCCCATTTTTCCCAGCACAAATTATACTTTATGAACAAACTTTTCCATTTTAGGCCCTCTGCATAAATACATAAAGAACAGCTTTGCTAAGAAACTAAAGTTTTCTCAAAGTAAACATCCATGTTGTGATGGCTTTTTAGAGTTTATGTTCTTGAACAAAGACTCTTCCCCAGCTGACTAAAATATTTCTGCCAAAACTTTCTTCTTAAGGAACAAGGGTTCTGTTCCCTTTATCTTCTCATTCACCAAATTTTTGTGTTCAGTCTTTCATTGTTGATGTTTTTCCAAACCCAAAGCCCACTCCTCTGAGCTTTCCTGTAGACTAATATTTGTCTTTCCACCTCCTCCCTCTATGTGAACATCTGGACTGGAGCTTTGCCGCAGCACAAACTTCCTTGGCGAACTTTCCTATCTTTTGATGCTTGCATATATAACGATCAATAGTTTACCTTGGCCATAAACAATTTGCTCTAGCCACCAACACAACAACACTCAGCTGACTGCTGATTTAAAGGGAGAAATACTTCTCTGCATGTCATCTTGCTGGAACCTGTACCATACTGGAACTCCATAATAGGAATTTTACTCTGTGACATGTTTGTTCTCTTGTATCTGGGACAGTTTTGCCAACAGCAGTGAAAGGTTTGATCACCCACAGATCACTAAATCCATTGAGGTCCAACTTTGAGAAGAACTTTACTGCCTTATCCCTTGATTTCGATAGGATGGACTGCAGGGGGTTGATGTGTTTGTCACCCCTCAGGGATAATTGGATTGGTCTGAGCCGTAGATGAAATGAAACACACGACCAATCCTTTATTTTGAAGCATCTTTATTCTTGCTGTGTTGCTGAAGTAGTGATAAGAGAAATAATAACAATGGATTGCATTTATATAGCGCTTTTCGGGACCCCTCAAAGCACTTTACAATACCACTATTCATTCATACACTGGTGAAGGCAAGCTACAGTTGTAGCCACAGCTGCCCTGGGGCAGACTGACAGAAGCAAGGCCGCCATATCGCGCCATCGGCCCCTCTGGCCAACACCAGTAGGGGGTAGGTGAAGTGTCTTGCCCAAGGACACAACGACCGAGACTGTCCAAGCTCGAACCGGCAACCTTCCGATTACAAGACAAACACCCAACTCTTGAGCCACAATCGCCCCCTGGAGAATAGAAATGAGTATGAGCTGCTTCTGAACACCATCTCTGTGTGTGTGTGTGTGTGTGTGTGTGTGTGTGTGTGTGTGTGTGTGAGTGTGTGTGTGTGTGTGTGAGAGAGAGAGGCAGCCCTTGCATACCGTTCTGATTGTGTGTTGCTACATGTCACAAAGTCAAACACTGCAAAGTTTGGTCCAATTTCCGCATGT
>NW_024582426.1:1859797-1883102 GCF_018398535.1 Haplochromis burtoni | reverse complement strand
GTGTGTGTGTGTGTGTGTGTGTGTGTGTGTGTGAGAGAGAGAGAGAGAGAGAGAGAGAGAGAGGCAGCCCTTGCATACCGTTCTGATTGTGTGTTGCTACATGTCACAAAGTCAAACACTGCAAAGTTTGGTCCAATTTCCGCATGTGATGGAAGTCATTACAGCTCTGGCTCACTGCTCTGATTGAAGTCTCTTAGTCACAATGGGCCAGAGTGACTTCGTCTGAGGCAGGGTCAGTGGAAGCCGGCTCAGTAATCAGGTGGGATTGAGGAAGGAAGATGTGTTCAATCAGGCATCTTACAGATACACGCTGCAGGTCACGAGAACAGGAATTTCATGTGGTGTTCCATCTATGGATGCCATTGTCAATCAATGACACACACATATATATATTTCTAAATGAACAAACTAAATACACAACAAAATCCATAAATTAATATGATCGCTTATTTATTTTTTGTAAATTCTGCCTTAATATAAATATGTATTACATTTGAGTTGACTAAACAATTGGCTTGAAATGATGAGTTTACTTAACCTGTTAAACCTACAAGACAATGGTGTCCATTTAGTAACAGCTGCAAAACTGTAAGACCAAGATAAATAACCTTGGGTAAAAGGGTTATATGGGTAACAGACACTTGGGAGAATTTTAAAACATTATTAGTCTCTTTAAATGTAGCTTTAAGCCAGTCATGAAATTCTACAGCATTTTTTTTAATGTCTGCCTGATTGATAGCTCTGTGACAGTGAGTATATATTGATGTTATCAAGCCCCTTCCAGAAATCCTCCACTGCAACTTTACCAATTTTCATGCAACAGAATTGAAGCATATACCGCATCTATAGTTGTAGGAGACGGCTTCTTTGGTAAGTCTGTTAAGCTCAGCAAGAAAATTTTTCAGGGCTGAAGGGAGGGTCACATTATCAAATTAAGAAATGTGTTTAACATAAGAGCAAACTATCATTGTGATACGCTGCATACTCGCCAACTTCCTTGCATACATTAACACATGCAAACTATAAATCTGCACAGACTACTAAATTGAGAACTGATGTGTTAAATTAAGAGCTAAATTATTATAATGTGAAAATAAAATTTGCTTCCTTAAGTTAACTTACTTGGATATTCTTATTATTCATTAGTCTTTAAATCTTAAAAACTCATTAAATTGTAAATAAATACATAAAAAATTGTTTATGTTTATGACACAACATATATTACACAAATTTACGTTACAAATGTATATAACACGGGAAAAACAACAAGACAAACTGGAGAAAACTTAACTTTATCTCAGGATTGTAATTTTTTTTACACCAGTTTAAGAGGTACAATTACAAATCTGTGCCAGCTCTGGCAAAAGCGTTGTCAGTCATCCTGTATACTGTTAGCTAAATTTCTGCTGACTTACCTTTACAATTATTACCACCTTTTAAAGGTGCCCAAATGATAAAGTGGGTCTAAATCCTGTCAGGGGTATCACTTTAGCTTTTTAGAATATATGTTATCTTCTCCATGGCTTTGCAGTGCCTCATTTTCTTAATCTATTGGGCCACCTGTGAACTAAAGAGTCTTCCATGATAAGGCAATCAATTGCTTTGCCTGGAGTAAACACATTACCATAAGTATTTGCTTAGATAGGGCTAGGGTGACTGGATATAACCCTAAAGTAAACACTGTAGGTTGGCTTTACTTCCAGCATTTTGTGCATCATTTATATTGTATATTATGTAATCATAATCTTCTTTTTGTGGCTGGTGTATATACACATATTACTTCCTCTAATCTAACTTACATGTACAGCTTGTTTTCAGGCTTCTAACTGGTCAGCATAGAACTCAATTGAATTGATCAAATCCAGCTTTTACTACAACACTTTTCAGAGATTGACTGTTCCCTTTTAGAAAAGGGTGGTTGAGTTTATAAATGCCTATGAAATGCTGTTTTACAGCTTCTTGCAGGTTTTTTTCTAAACAAATGGCAATTCACATGTTCATATTTGGCTATTTATGCAACATCAATTTTTTTTTATCTTCAAATATGTTTCCCATCTCAGTTACACCTTTAGTGGACAAAGACTGAAGCCTCAGTCTATTGTTCCATGTTTTAACTGATTTAACTGTTTCTATATAGAAGCACTTTAATTTATTTGTAACATCTGTAGGGATGAGAAAATTGCATATGCAGCAGTGACGGAGATGAACGCAGTGTTAATGTGATGCTTCAGGATGCTGTAGATGGCAGTGTAGCACTGATTTCCAGCACCTTTGTGTGTGTGTGTGTGTGTGTGTGTGTGTGTGTGTGTGTGTGTGTGTAAAATCCTATCCTAGCCACTGATAGCTAAGATAATTCCTTCTGATGGAAAAATCCTATGAATTCCAGAAATAGCCACTGCCTATGTTAACATATTGAGCTCACTTTTACATAAATGTGCAAATATAAAGCACTTGTTCACCTGATATGAATCCTGTACCATCAAACAGAATTATTCAATCAAATTAAAAGCTTTGATCAAAACCTAAGAGAAATACAGGATTATTTGCACATGTGAATGTCATCGAGGACCTTTGATAGAAACTGCAGATCCCTCTTCTCCCGCTACACGGAGTTGTCAGGAAAACAAGCCAGCTCTTTGAGCAAGAATAAACCTAGTCCTGCATTAATTTGCATTCATGTTTCCAGTAAATAAATTCCTCTGTAATCCACACACAGAGGCATCACTGTGAAGAAGCAGAGTATGCACAACACTGGCCACAAGCAGAGAGAAGGGTACAGGAAAGGGATGAAACATAGAATAAAGGAGTAGATTTGAACCAAATTGGCAGCGGAAATAGTAAATTTAGCAAATACAGTATTGATGAGAAGAAAGTGGGAAGAATGTTGCCAGGAAGGGCTTTGACACATACCGTAGTGTTGCAAAGAAAGAGGAGGAAAGAGAGGAATGACTTTATGTTGAAAGAAGGAGACGGATATGACCCAGCGGTTAGTCATGTCCCCTGTGGGGCCCTGGGGGGCCTGCAGCGTCTCTTGCTTGTGTACTCTCTTGCTGTCAGGCCGCTTGCACTGTTGTCCTCTGCTCTCCTTCAACATCTGGAGTCTGTTTAGCCTCATGAGCTCTGCAGCCCCCACCATGACACCTCTGCTAAAAATGCCTGATATGAGGATTTTTTTCCCCAAAGGTTAGCTCAATAAACACCCATGTTCTGATTAACTTCACAATGTATATGTCTTCATTTTTACTCACTGCATCCATTGTGTTATTCACTACTTATCATATTTCCACAAATCAACAAACCTCTTCACTCCAACTGTTAAATCATGGCTGACTAAATGCTTTGACATTTTCATTAGAAGAAAATTTGTTGCTGCAATGGAAAACACTTCCAGTTATGTGTGTGTCACTGTCGGATGCTTTGATAATCTCCGGTCAATTACCTGCAAGACTCCACTGTTTGTAGATGCAGTGATAGTGTAGCTGTTTCTGGCTTTTCCTGCTGGGTTACAACATGAGTCATGTTTAACTGTGAGGTTGTACATAAGCTGTAAACCACAGCCTAGTTGTTGTTATGCATGTGTGTATGTTTACATGGAACTGTCACAGTCCCCCCCTCCCCCCGTAGCCACAGGGTTAGAGGTTAGCAGACACCTCTGTGAAAGTGTTTAAAACCACAATGACAGATTTTCCTGCTGGTCAATCAGCAGATGAGCACACCATTCATTTTCTGCAGTCAGTTAGATGACCTTTGTGTCCGCGCCCGGGCCATTTCCCTATGCCTGCTCGTGGGAAACAGGGCTGCTAAGAGCTAGAGTTGGATGGGGGTTCAGGGGGGTCTGTTCTTTTCAAGGCAGAGATATACAGACAGAGGTGATACAGCTTGGAGTGTAGTTTCTCGGTTTTGGGGTGCTGACAACTGTTAAATGTATAATTAAGTTCATATGAGGCATATGTGTGTCGTGTGTGTGTGCTGAAATGCCTGATAGGTTATGCTTTGAGTTGAGATGCGTTTTGTGTCAGCCAGTGGAAAAAATGGGTATACAACCCACTAAGTATCCCTTGGGTATACTTCTTTTTTTTCCATGCAGCTGCACTTTGTGTGTACAAACTGAGGTTTGAATGTGGGGGTCCACATGGGAGAGGGCGGGAGTTCCTGGGCACTGAGCCTTTAACAGTAAAATATTTCAGAGGTTGTCCACCAGCAGCCTAATGACTTCAGCAGACAGAGCCTGGATTTTGGCTTTTCCCCACTGCCGACACCAAAAGCCATAAAACACTGCGTGTTTGGAATGCAAAACATGGATCCTGTGGAAGACAACAGCAACTCAGATCACACACAAACCAGAAAACTTGTTGGCTCAAACAACAAAGTGTGTAAAGCTATTTTAATACATTACATGCTGTGATTTAGAGTAGCTAACTTTGCTATCTGTTTGTACAGACTCAGAATACAAACTTATCTGTGCATGAAATCAATTCAAATTGAGTTTTGCCAGGATGCAGGCTGGTAAGCATCCAGCTACAGAAGGTCAGATTACTGAATGATTCATAGACTGGTATAAGTGACCGTGTTTACAGGAGGTCGTACCGGTCCTCCTGACCTTTAACCCAAACCTAAAATATAGTGAGTTTGAAACACCCAAGAAACCAGGATCATTAACACCTCAAGAACTACGAAGGCAAGAGGGTGAAATAAGTTTTTGTCTTAACACACACACACACACAAGAAAGAAAGAAATGTCTAATCTAGCTAGAAATATAGAAAATTTAGGGATGTGATTTTAAATTTTGAGAAAGTGAAAAGAAGAATTTAGAAATGATTAGGATTTTATGAATCAAGTCACGCTCAACAGAGCCAAAAAATGCAACGCCCGGAAATTGTTTTAGCCCTCCAACAAACCATGTTAAATTCCCTTGAATGCTTCCTTATAGTCCCTTATCTTGGCCCACCTCCTTCACGCAGGGCTGAGGTGGAGTTAGGTTACTAAGCTGACCTCCCACATGGAGCCAGCAGACAGCAGAAGTGGTGGTTTGATGAGTTTTACATATACAGCCAAAGAACTACTAAATAACAGGTAAACATAAAATCTTTAAATTGTATTTCGGAATCTGATCACTTTTATTGACTGAGAATATCATCCAGTTGCTCCTGGTTGCATTTATTAAAAGGTGCAGAAAAGTCATTACCACCTGAAGATGAGTTTTTCTGCAAGACTGATGGCTTTAATCCCCCTGCAGGCCAAATGACAGGTCAGGCCGATCGAAGAAATGACAGGGATTTTTCTGAGTGCCACCCTCAGGTCATTGTCATTTGTAGCTGGTCCCCATACACAGTAATAGGTCACCTCCCCAGGAGCTGCCACAGGCTAACACCATGGAAACCAGATGGCTGCAGGGGGGATTAGACATGATGAGCTGCAACCCCTGAAATAAATATAATGGTTATGAGAAAGTAGCCTGTTACTGACACAGGGAGAATAGTTGTCCTGGGATCAAGTGAGAGGACAGACTCATCAAAACTGAGTGTGGCTTGGTTGTTTTGTTCCAGTTTTGGAGTGCATTTGAAAAGATTTGTGATGAGTTCAACAGAAAACCACACGATTAGAGATCAGGCTATAAATTTTTTTTTTCATGTCTTGATTATAACTAAAGATTAAAAAAGAAACAAGTTTAGGTAGTAAAATCTGTCATGTGTTAGATGACCTTTTGTTTTTGTTTTAAATTCATTAGTAGAGCATTCATATCTTTTTCACAACAATTAACAGTGTAAAGGGAAAGTAATGACCCCTACTTGCACTTCACAATAAAAGTATGTATTGCTAAATTTTACATGATTAGATATTTTTTTTTAAAATTGGTGCATGATGTTTGTAGAACCAGTTTGAATGAGTTAATAGAGTAAAGTTCACTGGCTTGGTCTAGTGCTTTAGCCCCTCTAAATAAATCTGATATGGCATGAGATAATGAATGTTTTTGCAAAGGAAAGAAAAATGTAAATTAGCTCTTTTGGAAAGGGTAATAAATCATAAACACAAGTACAGTAAAATGTATAATATTCCTATCAAATGTAGTGTAACAGAAGTATAAAGAAGCAGAATGTAGTACATCTGAAGTGCTGAACTAACAGTATTTCAGTGAATGCAATTAGTTGGTTTTCACAAAGAGACAAATATGACAATAACTATATATGAAACATATATATTTATCTTTACATGGCTATGATGATAAAGTTATTCAGTTCTAAAACTCATTTAAATTATTTATTACAACAGAAGAATATAGCTTGAATTTAGCATCACTCTTTTGATGCACAACAGCAGCCACACCAAAGAGGGAGGACTGGGGGAGTGTGTTTGTTTGACGTATTAGTGATTAAGTATGTATGACGCGGCACAGCTTGACTTTTCTGCCTGAGCTAGCTCGTAAGTTTTATTTGATTTTGTGCTTCTATAATGGCACCGAAGATAACGTATACTAAATATTTGATTTGAACTAAATAACACCTTGAGAGGGACCAGGTGTTGAGGAACATCTCAAGTGGTACTTGAGATGCTGCTTCTACATGCTTCTTCCTCACGACTCAGGATTTATCTGTAGGCAACTGTAAGGTGCCCATTGATAAACCCTCCTTTGGATTGATGTCTTCCCGTATTCGAAGGATTCATTTGTGGTAGTTGTTATCTGAAGAACTCATTACAGATTGCGAGTGGGAAAAGTGATCTTAAATATAAGCTGAAAATGTCCTTTAAAAACAGATCATTCTTTTAGTAACAAATAATTAGTTACTTGTTATTGCCTTTTATTTGCTTATATATGTTTGGATGCATTTTCCTCTGAGTTCTGTAAAAGTATAAATGGATTATTAGCAGCTTCTCTTGCCTTAAACAGGTATTATTTTCACATTTGCCATTCAAAGATCAGCATCATACTAAAGAAAAGTATGAGCTTCATGTTTCTTTGTGTCTAACTTAAAGCAACAGAGTAACATCCTCAGTTTTATCCTGGATCTAATACCTTTTGTCCGTTTTGCCCTGTGGACTTTTCAAATGTTGTGTCTCCAAATTAACTCGCTGAAAAAAAAGTTTGTTTTGCTTACAAAAACTTTGGTATTAGAAAGTGCTGTGTGAAAATACAATATTGTGCTGATGTGCAGATCAGGTTGACAGCTTCACAATCGCTGTTTTTTTAGAGGGACCTGCTGAATGATATTTCCCTAAGGGACAGCCCCCAACCCCAGGTAAGAAAAAAAGACATCACATTGTCATTGGGCTGGCAAATTAAACTTTTTCGGTTCCTTTTAAGAAACAATTTACCGACTCACCGACCACACTCCTCACAAAGTCAACAGAGGTGCTGCAGCTAAAGTCTCCCTTCTGTAAACAAGTGAGGAAAATGCCACGTGAAACTGTTGCACAAAAAATATACTATCATCCAGGGCAAAATACATAACTGTAGCTAGACATTGCAGGTTGTGAGCGAAGTCTGGCTGCATCACATTGTTTATAGATAGGCCAAATAAGGGTTTGTGATGTTCCTGTCTTTCCGCACAAAAAAGGTAGAGGGCAGTGTTTGTCTTTTCATGCTGAGGTGGTCTCATGGGAAACAGATCTGGAGGAGTCAGTTTATCAGCAACATATGAAAGACTTAAGCCTTAAAAAACAAGTACACTGGTGTTCACATTCAAAGATGCAACAGAAGCACCATGCAAAACTATATCACACCTTAGAACAACAATAATGTAACCTTTCACTCGTCTCTCTCCTGCACAGAGCTTGATGAAGTTTCTACATTCACATTGTGGTTTGAATCTCAATAGCACTTTGTTGATACTAAAAAAGATTACTTACCGTAATTGGTGCTCTTATACTTTTGTCTCCTTTGAAGAGACACATTAAGAGAGTCTTGAGAATGGTTTCGAGTGCATCTGTCTCTCTTGAGAAGTTAAGAGTGGTGTGGTTTTTGTAAGCTGCCTCATTTACCCTGAGAGTTCGTGTCTCCAGCAAGCGCTCAGTTTTTTCGATGAGAACAGTGCTGGGAAACCGGAGACTCTAGAACTATCATGGAAATAAATGAGGTTTGTTTGACTGTCAGAAACATGTTGACTGTGTCAGAGCCAGATTAAATGTGGTCAGATATACAGCTGGCGAAAAAAACGAGAAAAAACAGACATGCTTGTCTGAAGTAGAAGCGTTTTAGAAAAACTCAATTTTTTATGTTTCATTTGGGTACGCAAATGAAATGTTATTGCTGTTTTAAATCCTCCTTCCAATTTCCATAAAGAGTAGGTAACCTAGCTCTGTGTTAACTCATGTAAATGATCTTAAATGACAGCCGAATCCCTCTGCTCAGTGAACGAATTAGCAATTGAATCTCCCTCCGTCTGCAACCTTGCATTTTTCTCAAGACAAATGTGTGAAGTGTCTGCCTGTTTTCCTGCTGTAGGTGGGCAAGATTACTGCTGTCTTCATTGGATAGCTAGTCTTTTGATGTATCAGCAAGACGTCCAGAAGAAGTCAACTGAGTGATTTATGAAGGTGCAGGAACACACACACTCTCACACATTCATGGCCTCCCCACAGAGAGTCTCAGTAGTAGACAGGACGCGGGCCAGGCCTGTGTTGTCGGATGGGGCAGACTAAACAGTAAACAGACACCTCACAGGGCATGGTCAAAGTTTACAGAATTGCCCAGCTGAATTGCCAAAGACTCAAACAAAATCTCATAATTTCCAATGCGGCCACATCACAATCATTCATATTCACAGAAAGAAGTGGACGATTGTCTTTGAAATTTATCCCCATTGTTATTGATAAACATTTGGACTGTAATTACACAGACATGTGTCATACAGGAGTGAAGTCATAAACTGAAAGGCCATCTGACAGAATCTATAAGACCTATGCGTAATTGTATTCATTGTATCTGCGTAATTCTTCTGTGTGAGATCTGTCAGAGGAGTCTTTGTGGCGAAGGCTGTATAATAGGAGGATCTGGCTTTATAATGGGACCCTCTCTATGGGCCCTGGCATACTGCCAGTAACCCCAAAATGCCTCTTATTGGCTGTTGGTTTAGCCGTTGATCCCTGGAAGTGGCGGTCGAGGATAGCGGCCATACTGGTGCTCATATAAATCAAGATATGACTGTTTTTACTGTGGTTGCTTTCTTCATCGTTACAATCTCTGACAAAGCTGAGAAGCTTCTTACCCAGGCTCAAAATAGCCTTCTGTCTTCAGACAAGCCTGTAAGCTAGCAGGCCACAATACAGATCAACATCTTTAGTGTTTCCTTAGCCTCTTTAATGTTAGTTTCACTGTGCTGTACATATAAACAAAGTTCCATGCAACATCCCTCCTATCTATTCATATACTAACCTCCTACTCAGAGTCACAGACAGACAGGCGGGCAGCAGACACGGTGAAGCTGCGATTAGCTGTCGGGGCTCATGGTCTCTAATCAGAAGCAGAAATGAAAACGTTAGATGCGGTTAAGAAAGGCTTACGCCACACTGGCTGGTACAATGTGGCACATTATTTGTTGTTCACAGATTGCTTTGTTTTTATTGCACAGAATTTAATATGGTCAGACTGGTCAGACACTGATAGGTAAGACGACATACCTGAACTTCTACCTGAACTTCTAGTTCTCACTGATACATGTACCAAATAACATGACAATCAATCCAATGAAGAAATTTCAATAAACTAACAGTCTTCAAAGGAGACAGCCTGGCTGGAGATACTAGCAACCCAAATATGAAAAAATACTCCACCAAACATGGATGTAGCGGCAAATGTATTTGAGTCTGTCCCAAGGTGGTGGACATTCCCATGACTAGCTATACCATAAAAGACAGAAAGCTCATCATTACATGTTTTCTCCATCATAGAACCCTTAGGAGCCCTGTAAGTACTGTATGAGCTAGGATTGGCCACTGTTGACGACTGTTAGTGTAAAAACCACACGCTTGCTTTTTAATTGAGTTCGGGGGCGACCGTGGCTCAGGGGGTTGGGAAGCGTATCTGTAACCGGAAGGTTGCCGGTTCGATCCCTGGGCTCTCTGTCCTGGTCGTTGTGTCCTTGGGCAAGACACTTTGCCTACTGGTGTTGGCCAGAGGGGCCGATGGCGCGAAATGGCAGCCTCGCTTCTGTCAGTCTACCCCAGGGCAGCTGTGGCTACAACCGTAGCTTGCCTCCACCAGTGTATGAATGCGAGAGTGAATGAATAGTGGCATTGTAAAGCGCTTTGGGTGCCTTGAAAAGCGCTATATAAATCCAATCCATTATTATTATTTTAAAAACACAAAGCCAGCAGCAAGACACAAAAACTGTACCGGACAAATATAAAAAACCTCTAACTGTAACTGACATGCAAAGTTACCATATTTGGATTAGAGGGTACCGTGCTAAGCTATCAACTAACACTGGCAAACTCGGTTAGCAAGCTGTGGTCATAAAATGTATGGGTCTAATGCACACATAACACAACACACACACATAGAAAGCCCTTGGTTTTGTATGATAATTCCATTAAAAATGTTCTAAAGGGCACCGACAGGTCCAGTTCAGTCACTTCCGGTTCAGGAGGTAAGACCTAGCAGACGCCTGTCAATCAACATGGACACACTCGAACTTCCAGTATACCGACTGATGAAACTGTTTGTTGCATCAGGCTTTTTAAATGCTGTAAAGTTGGACAGTTTTTGTATTCTAATCCGAATCAGAGCTTTAAGATTAAGTGATTTCTATGTGTATATTTCACAAAAACAAACATACTATGTGAGCTCTACAGCACATAGGTTCAAAAGAACCAATTTCCATACTAAAAAACCCCACTGAAAACCGTTAGAGAATAAAAATCAACCTATCATCCAAACTCCTCTCATCAGGCCCACAGGCTTATCCGTCTTGTAGAGCTGTTTTCGCTGTGTGAGGGCGGCAGATACGCCACCCACAGCCCCACCCTCGATGTAATGAAAAGTGTTATGAATGTATGTGTCTTAATTCTCTTCTACTAATGTCTGTGGGTGGCAAAATTAGGGTGGGCTGTGCTGGAACCGCTTAAATAGAAAACCGTGTCCAGTTTAACCGAGCTGCTCTAAGCCGATTTTTTAAGGTCACATTGGCACAAATGGGGGATTAGTTTGGTTCAGATCAATGTCTGATTGGGATCTTTCACTCTGCCATTGCCTCCCTCTGTCCTGGGAGAATGCAGCCAAAGTCTTGCGATTTGTACTTGGGGAGAAGAAAGGCTCTCCCCTCCCATGGCGGACAAAGACACACATTAGCTCAGTTTTGCTGTTTTTTTCTCCTCCACCAGTAAAGTTCGCTGTCAAAAGGATCAAACGTATCAAGACATGACCAGTGATGGCACCCCACTGCAGCTGCTGTTGCTACTGTTGCATTGCACAAGTGTGTATCCAGTATGACCATGCATATGTGTGCATTTTTCTTGTATGTGAGTTATGTGGAGGATAAAAACAGGTGGCTTCAGAAGCAAGTGTATGCATATGTTGTCAATTTAAGTCAGTAAAAATTACTGAGCCTGTGTGAGGAACTGCTTCTAAACAAGTGGTGTGCACATTGGTGGAATATTTGTCATGTTTCCCACAGGACTTAAAGATAAACAAACCTCCATCACCATCAACACCACTTGAAAAGAAAGCTTGCAACCATCCAGTGGCCAGTAATAAGGTAATTCCTACAAGCTACAAGAGTTAAACAAAAAGAAAGCCACTGTAGGTCTGTATGTCTCCTATAAATGAAAAATTTCCTTTAAAATCCCCAATTTCTTACAAACAAATTATTTTATCTGCATCAGACCCGAGAAGACCACAAAGTTACCAAAGTTTACACAGCTGGTTTGAACTAAGTTTCTTTTTTATTTATATTTGAATAAACCGGTACTTGTTCAGAGAAAGGCTTACAGCTCATCAATAAGCACAAAGCATAAAGAGATAATTCCTGGTGTGTGAAATTCGTTCTTTGTTCCCGTGTATGTCTCATTACATCTTAGTCTATCATTATCCAATCAAAGAGAAGACTAAACAAACAGGGCAGACCATAATTGACAGTGAAGCTGCACAGTAATCTTTATTTTCATCTGTTTCATCTCCCAAGAAAACCAGCATCAGTACTTAAATAAAAGATCACATCAGAAAAGTGTCAGTTTATTTGTCTCTTCGTTCTGCCTGCATACACATTATATGATTTATGTCAGCGTGACAGGCCATGCATGGCTAAACTGGTTAACGCCAACCAAGAGAGGTTCCCAGCAAAGACTAAAAATAAACAAAGAAGCGAGAATATCGAAACGGAAATATTTTGGTACGTGTATTCTGGCCGACCTCATGAAGTGATTGATCTGTTTTTTAAGGGGGTCAAAAATACAATGAATTAGATGCCTTATTCATTCAATTTATTTGGTAAATCAACGCACCATTTCCAATTTGCACATATTATGCACCATTCATTGTATCTGCTGAGACAACAACAGTCTCAAGCGACTTCCTACAAGTGGAGTACAAGAGTTTCGGGCTTTCTTTAGCTGCTGCTACAGAATGGCCTCTCCTCCCCTTCAGTTGAAGACTATTGAGATCCTCAGCAGCTGGGAGTGTTTGTCTCCTTGTAGTACACTGGTGCTAGTTAGTTAAACCAGGGTCAAAGGTCAGAGGTCAACACTGCCCCTGGTGTAGAACAGTTTTAATTGACTTAGAGACAACAACCTCAGGCATTCACCTGTAACTCTAATTTTATCTAACATAAATACACGTGTGGAGACAAATAACCACTTTTTACATTTCAAAGTGTTGTTTGCTGCCAAATTCCAAATCAAAGCTTTAGTTTGGAGTTACAAGCATTTATTAAAAGCTGGGCTTGGGTTAGATGTTAAATAGAATATCTTATTTTCATTGTTAATGCTGCATAAAATGCCAAATGATGCTATAGAGCTTTATTGAGCTGAAAAGAAGTGACAAATATACTGGGGATGGCGGTCGACCCCGCTTATGATCAAACTGGGTGGGTAAAGTAGAATGCGTTTGAGACTCCTGGTCTAACTAAAGGATATACACCGCAGTTGGGTGTCAAAACTTTCCTGCCACAGCAGCCTGTGCTGGAGGCAAATCTCTGATTGCCTAATTATGCTAAACCCTGATGTTAATGAAATGGTCTGAAAGGTCATTATGTGGGGACACTTCTCACATTGCTCAGGGCTTAGATGTGTGTGTGTGTGTGTGTGTGTGTGTGTGTGTGTGTGTGTGTGTGTGTGTGTGTGTGTGTGTGTGTGTGTGTGAAAGGAGAAGATGAAACATGAAGCTGAGGGGACTGCACTGCGTCTGGTTGCATATGATGTACCTGTAAGCAGTATTGGGGTCATTACTCTAAAATGCAATGCATTACACATTACTTGTTATCTTTCTTAAAAGTAATGCATTGTGTTACTTAATTACTTGACAGAGAAAGTAATTTGCTACACTGCTCATTACATTACTTTTACCTTATTCTGCAAATTGACCTGAAATGCATTATCTCATAATTACCAGTTAGCAATATAAATCAGAGGCTACAGTCCCACATACCAACACCTATCCCAATGAAGACACACATATGACTCTTCTTTTAGTCTTCTTTTAGTTTTTACGTATGAACACAAAGCTAACTAGACAAAGCAAAGATAAAAAAAAACAGCCCAAAGAGACTTCAAAGTAATTGTCACAGTGATTCTACTGTAGAAACATGAACAGGTAAACATGAAGGCTACAATGCTACAAGCCTGTCTCCTCATCACTACTTTTGTTACCTGCTGAAGTTTAGGGTCTGGCTGCTGGTCTGGTGTCAGCATTCACTCTGGGTTCTTAGCTAGCCTTGTGTTAGCATGCTGTCTGTGCGGATTCTTTCCAAGAGTCGAGGTTGTGTTAGCAACAGTGTGGAAATGTCTATATCTCTACTCCTCAAAAGCTCACGTATATCACTCTAGCGTTGTCCTCTTTGCACATGAACTGAAGTAAGCAGGTTGGCATGCAAGCATGCAGGAAGACAAAATGCATGTTTCTTTTCATCTTTTGCACTGTTTATGGTGGCTACCCATTTAACCATTAGCTCCAACCATCTCATAACTAAAACCACAGTAAAAGCAATAACTTGTAAGCCTGCTTGGTACACATGCTTTTTCTGTATGGTACACCCAAATCAGTAATTCCTGTCCCAGTAGAATAATAACAGTCTACATCCAAGTTCAAGTTCCACCCAAGAGGTGGAAGAAGCTGGAAGGCGGAGTGTTTTTAATAAACTATTACGGTACTGAATGACGATGACTCACACTGGGACAAAGCAATACCCAGTGCAAAAAAGTTTTATTGCCGCAGATGTGACCACACTTAATCACCGAAAACATCATTAACTAGTCAAATCATTTGTCACCGCATTCCAAAACAAACCATGCACTAATTTTTCAATCTGAAAACTCAGTAGCTTGTTTGTTGATGTTGCTCACTCAGTTGTTTTTAAGGAAAAACTGTGGAAATTAACATGAGCTCCAGGTGAAAGGCACAAAAAGCATACCCTGCCCTCTGATGTACACAAAGATAGACATAGTTGCCCAACCATCTGCTTTTAGTGCTCTAACATTTAAGGAAGTCAACCTATCACCAGACTTGAATGTCATTATTGGATAATATAGAGAGTGTGAAAGAAGAGACAAATGCCTGCAACAGGAGGCAAAAATATGGCTGACTGCGTGAAGGCTGGATTGGCTACATGAATAACTCACATTCACACCCTTACTTTCTGCTTCATAAAGCACAGGCACTGACTGTTCCCTCTGGATGTACACAATGAGCTCTATAACTGTACAACAGAGGCATAACTCCACAGGATTCTTGGCTGGGACTAGAATATGATCCATGAAAACTTTACACTTTAGAAATGAAAAGGCGTGTTTTCTTAGGCTTCCTCACCGCATCGAAAATCTCCCATGATAACCATGATTTATATCTAACCTTGAACTGAATTGTTGTGCACCTAATATGCTGTGCAAGCTGGACCTCAAGTTTTTTTTCTTTCTTTTTTTTGATGAAGGAAATAATATGTTTGTTTTACTCATGGGCTAGGTTTTGGATATAAAAAGAGAAGATTGGCAGTGCACCTGTGGACTGCCAATGAAGGAGTGACCCTGAATAAAGAGATGAGGAAGAAAAGGGGAGCGGCTGCCGGAGAAGTTCCTTAGCTCTGCAAACCACTTCAGCTCTCACTTGAGTGCCTCTCTTTGGGCCTTAACCCACACGGACCCCCACCTAAATGCTTCAGATTTAAATTCCTCTACTCGGCAAGACCCTGCGCACCCCTCCTTCCCCCAGTGCTCGGCACACACCAAGGGGCATTCAAAACGCATTAACACCAAATCAATGGGAAACAGTGAAAAAAAGCAAAAAAGAAAGAAAAAAAATCTCCTTAGCAACATAATCTAGACAGCCTGACAAGAGAAGAAGTGAAAAGAAAAAAAAAGAGAGGGGTGCTGGTGCTGTTAGGGAGGGAAGAAGAATTGGACACAAAGGGTGGGCACACAGACAGCAACAAAATTGAAAATTAACACAGAAGAAACTGTTCCTTTTTTTCATGGGAACACAATCAGCTACATTAAACCCAAGCCAGGCCCCTCCTCCTCGCCTGGCCTTCTCTTGCTTGTGGAAGGAGGCTCCATCAGGATTTTGCCCAGTTCCAGAGAACTTCCAGAGAGAGTAGTTACCGAAGAAAAACATGTTTGTTTTCTAAGTTTCTCGTTTAAGATGGAACACATGCTGTCTTATTTTTCTCTTTTTCTTTTTTTTAAATCAACTTTCTTTTTAACAAACAGGTTACAATCTATACCATTTAAGCAGTATGTAAGTAAGTAGCATTAATAAGTAAGGGTCTGCCTGTGAATGTTCCCCCAAATGGTGTTAGCAAGACCTTATCTGCATGTCAACAAACACTTGTTAGAGATTTAAGTCGTCTTGTCTAGCCTTTAGATAAACACTTAGGCTGGCTTAATGAACTCAGGTTTTGTGGGGGGATAATGCAAAAACTTCCTGAGAGAGACTGGCGGCTGTAAAAGAAGAAGCACTGGTGAAGTCATTCTAAGTCAACAGAGAAAAATTATACAAATAGAATTAAAATAAAATAAAATAAATCGTGCTTGGGAATAATATCAAAAGAGCCTCGTCTGCTGATTCCACTAGAAATCAGATTTACCATTATAGTTGATCAGAATGATCATGTGCTCATTTGGGTATATTGGAAAACAATTAGCATGAGCAGGAACTCTGGCCACCAGCAGCCCTGTAAATGACCTCTGACCTCCACTACATGATCAACCCTTTGAGAGGAGGGCCTGCTTTAATTAGGAGGTCATTAAGAGCCAACCTCTGGACACCACGGGAACACATAATGCCAGCACTCCCACCTGGAAGCACAAAATCTGGACAATGACTTTCAGTCAAACAGTGCTGAATACCTAAAAAACTTCATGTCTTGTTTTTGTCTGTGTTAATTTTATGCAAGGAAATACTCACCCTTTTCCACAGCCTAGAATTAAAATGTTATGATAAGTATATTAAATAAAAAAGACAAGCATGCTACTAAAATGAAACAGTTTTGCTGTCTGCCCCATGTTTCTTCACTTATTAGGACAAAAGTTTGTAGGAAAGGTAAAAGAAAAGTTTCACTCATACCAAGTTTCAACTGATTAAACAAGAAGGAAATTAGGGGGGGAGGCGGGTGAGCACCACAGAGAAGACGAGCGTCTAAAGAGGTGCAACAACAAAGTCAGACAGAGTATAAAGGTGGAGAAAATAGATGACAAGGGAAAGAGTGATTCCAGCGCCCTTTATTCAAGCCTCTGATTTCACACTCGCACAAAGAGCTTTGGGGACGTTTCATCCTTTTCACATTTCTTCTGCATTTATTCAGTGTTATTCTGCAGTGCAGTGTCTCCTATATGGGAGAGGGAGTGCTGCCCGGAGAGGAGTCAGCTCCATTCACAGCTTTATAAATCACCTCAGCATGTGCAGACCGTGGCCAATCAGCCAATTACACCCCTCTGACACACCGGGTCTGATAAAGAAGGCCCAGGACAATGGGATCACAGGCCAGATAAACGACCCTTTAATGAAGTCGCCCACAAAACAGGCCAAAACCGCGCGCCCCACTTACGTATTCCATCATGCCGTTGCCCTTGCATTTCCTCTTGCTCAGCCGCCACGGCAGGCACAGCTGGGGAGAGGGAGTCACAGAGAAAGAGAGGCAGAGTGAGAGAAAAATGACTCTGTGCTCTGACACTGCTAAGCCCCCCACCCAAGGCCCCTTTCAGACTTTTGGCCGAACAAAAGCATCTGTTGCCATACTGTGCCGTTCAACCCCCCCTTAACACACACATACTCCAGTCGGGTAAGGAGCCTCGCAGGAGCTAAAAAAGGCAGCACTGAGCCGTATGCAGCTGAGGCTGCTCACCTTGTGGCACAGTCTATTGTGGACCCCATTCCAGGAGCTTCTCCATCCATCTTTGTGTCTCAGGGACAAATAGAGAAAGAGAGGGAGAAACTTTTTATGACAGAGTGAGAGAGAGCCACAAGACTGCAGCTGCAGGATGAATAGGAGAGGGAATGAAGGGATGAGGTGGGAGTGAGAGAGAGAGAGGAGAGAAGGGGGCAGCTGCAGGGTGGTCCCACCCCTCTGTCCCTCCACCTCCAACAACTTCGAGAGAGTTGTTTGGCTTCTGCTAGGATTCAGAACACAAACAACTTCGTGGTGCGTGCTATAAGTTCAGACTGCTCCTATAACTCCAGTGAAAGAACTGAGAGGGGAGGAGAAAGTAGTGAATGTGGACTGAAAGGGGCCAATGTGTATACATTTACCTTGATGCTTCGGTTTCCCTGTCTTTCCCCCCTTCATTTATACAATCTTTTTTGCAAACTGTCTGACCACATCATAAACTGTCTGCAGCATCAGTTTGTTCCAGCTCCGCATGAGGCTGTATGATGTTTACACTGAGTGAAACATGCAAATATTAGAATTCACATGGCTTCATTATCCCAACTAATGGAAATAATCTCGTGTGCCTTTTTTTTTTGGGTAAAATTCAGACTCATGTGTTTTCTTTCACTAAAGCAAAAGCAATAAAAAAAAGTTTTAAATCTCTCAGTTTGAATACAATTTATAATAGCTAAAAGTCTACGCTACTTAAAAGGACAAAACATTTATACCTGTTTATTCACACAGAATGTTTAATAGAACCAACAATGACCTCCGATTGAGTAAAACACAACTACATATATCAGCCTTGTTACTTGTATCACTTGTTAAATACAGTAAATATAAATAAATACAGTCCATTAACCCTTTCTACCCTGGAGGTTCCAGCATCAGGACCAGGCTGGATTTCTTATTGCATCATTCCAAAAGTTAATACAAAAGGTGGATTTTAATAGGATTTTTACTGGCATAGAAACAGTGTTTGTGCATGCTTAACAGTAAGCAGGTTTGCTGTGTACAGTAAAGGAAATGAAAGCCTTTATTTGACCAAAATCGATGCTCTGTTCCTGTCATAAGACATGAGTAAATTAAATCCTGGTTAACAACAAGACAAGACATTATATTACATTATATTATTATAATGTAATATAATTTCTAATGTTGTTATAATTATATTACAACATTAGAAAAGGGGTCAAATATTTTACTTTCTGGCTGGCTAAAAATATATCATGCTAAGAGAAAACCACCAAGGAAATGAGTGAAGCATTGTTAAGCACCGAGAAAATTTCAGAAATGTTTTATTTCACTTTATAGTTTTAAGTCATCTGAAGTAAAAATGAAAATAGTTGCTTTACTTTAATAAATCTCATTCTGACCGAGTGATGGGGCCAAAGAAGCTTGTTTCCATTTTCTTTTAGCAACAGATGCCATGTTGTTCATTTTCCCTTTGCTCTCAGAGTGTATTAAATACATTTGAGGACATGTTTTTATCCAGGGGTAATAATTTTATAATTTTTAAAAACAAAACAAAAAAATAGAAAAGTGAAAGAAGGTTAAACTTTGACTCAGATATAAAAAAAAAACATATAATAAACAAAAACAAAAGACTATGAAAGGTTAATGATACCTACAGAGAGAAAGTGAAACCAGAAGTCAGACAGAAAAAAAGGGGGAAGGAAAAAGTGTTTCCACAGCCATTTTATTCAAGCCTTTCACACAGAGCTTTGGGGGAGTTGCATGCTTTTCACATTTTACTGTATGAAATCAGTGCTTTAAAAATGAACCAGATTAAAAAAAAATTGGATCACTAAAAAGGTAGTTATATTCATTAATCACTGAAGTCTCTGGATCCTGGAGTATACCTTCAAAGAACTAATGAGGCCTACAGTTTAGTAGTCAGGTTTTGATTTAACTTTGATTATGATTTTGGAGGCTATCATCATTATTTAAACTGCATTCCTGGTATA
This sequence comes from Haplochromis burtoni, assembly GCF_018398535.1. Classification (NCBI taxonomy): domain Eukaryota; kingdom Metazoa; phylum Chordata; class Actinopteri; order Cichliformes; family Cichlidae; genus Haplochromis; species Haplochromis burtoni. The sequence goes on along the minus strand of NW_024582426.1, from coordinate 1,863,627 downwards.
AATGGGATGGATAAAGTAAAATACCTGCTAGTTTATTAACTGATTTAACTTACTGACTGCTAAAAATAGCGTTTTCACCTTATAATTTTAAATGTAAGCATGCCTAAAAATATTGTTCTGTAGTGAAAAACTTCCCTTTCCAATTCTGGATGATTTAAACTTTTGAGAACTAAATTTTCTTTTTGTCTTCTAAGACTTTAAACTGATTTAAATCCACTGGGTTCTGTGAAAAAGACATCATAAAAAAGCTGGAAATAGGGCTGGTTTTGCCAGATTTTAAAGAGGAAAAAAGTCAAAAACTCAAGCAATTTATTTTTTGCTCATCAGGTCAAAATGATGCTGTAATTGTTTCCCTCAAAAACTACACAAACCCAATAAAAAAAGACAAAAAAATGAAGAATAAGTAGATGATTTTCACGGCTGCAGGTGCAGAAAGGGTGTCACCAAGTTCAAAACGCCTCCCCAGAGGACCGCCGCAGCGTCCAGCTGTAATTCTCTCTGTCATCTGACATCCTCGGGCCAAAGTGCCAGTTTCCTAACACTAACTCACTTCTTTGTCTTTCGTGTATGTAACCTTCGTCCTAAAGAAAACTCACACAAAAATACTCCTTGATTGAAAAATACCACTTTTTGATAAAGTACTTTTGTGTGAAATCCTCTTCTTTGTCATCAAGAGTCTCAAAGCCTTTTTTAAAGTGAAGATCCACTGAGGTTTGTGTGTTTTCCTGATTTATATGCAGATCAGGTCTCATCCAGAGATGCTCCTACAGTATCATCACTGTAGAGATATCTTTTCTTCATCCACACAAACATCTCTCACTCACACTTAAAACAAATTTACTCTCATGGGTATTGTCATGTGTCAGAATAAGACTTTTAAGAGTGTGTTTAGCATTCAGGTTTGGGCATTCATCACCCCTGTCTAAGCCAAGAAATCTTTGTTTGGTCGCTCCTCTTCAAACCTTTGAGTGTTAGGAGGGGCGGGGGGATCGATTTGATTCTAATCGGACCATGAAAAGAACATGATCTAACTACTTTCAGACCGGAGTATATTTAGGCCCACTTTTCTTTACACTCTCCCTCTCTCCATTCCCCCCTACTTTAGTGCAGGCACAATGAAGCTGGCCAATTTAAAAAGCTTTGAATGTCTCGTCAATGACTTTGTGAATACAGGGAAGAGAGATTTTGAGAGGAGAAGAGGGAGTGAGGAAAGTAGGGAAATGAGGGAGAAATGGAGAAAAAAAGGCCAGGGAGCACACATAAAAATTCCAAGAGTTGTTTAAGCGTGGGTGGGTTCATTTGCATGACAGCGCCATGTGAATAAGACTGACCTCTTGGACCGCCCCAGTGCTCGGCCGAGCTGCAGCCTGACGTGCAGGCTTTGACCCAGCTCATTGACTCTGAATGGATACTCTGTCAAAAGGAGGGACCTTGCAGCACTCAGCCGGACAGGCATCTGCAGACCTCCTGTTTGACACCCAGCTACCTCTATTTCAGTCCCTACTACTAACACAGTAGGTTGTGCACATGCACACACATTTACCAAGGCATTAGGCAGATATCCAAAACTCTCTTATCGCCGACCCTCAGACCTCCAAGAGGAATCACACGGACAGAAGATGTGAATACAGAGATGTAAACATCCACAGAAACCATGAAACAAGTCCTTTCTTTAGACACATTTATGCGCACACACAGACACGACAGGTGCAGCAAAGCTCTTGCACGTGCAGGCCCATCAACACGCTTCACTTGATGGCTCTATGATTTACTGCAACAGGCAGGTGAGAGGACATAGAGTGGACCAGGGGGGCGGTTGAGCGATGTAGTCTGCATACAAATCTTAGTTAACTGCCCCGTACTCCCCCTCGACCCCATACAAAGTTGTGACTCTGTGCAAACACAAAAAGCTCAGACAGCTTATAAACACTCTCTCCATTTATCTGGCTGGCACAGAGCTGGGATGATGCAGACAGGCACCCTTACCCCTGACCTCAGCTGTCTATAAACGCTCAAAAGCAAGCCCACCATACTTGGAAATGCAAACAAAGCGATGTCAACACTTGTTTCGTTTCTATGAATTCATTTGTTTCCAGAGAAATTGAGGGGAAAAGAGTGAATAATGACGGAGGTGATGGACAAGTTACACTGATCCAAGTTTCAAGTGTTGTACAAAATCTCTAGTTTTTTTCCCCTTTTTTGGGAATGAATGTGGTGAGAAAATGAGAAAAAGGAATTCAAGTGTATTTGTCATGATAGAGTATAATACTAAGTGGAATTGTGATGGCATAGCTGTGTGTGTATGTGTGTAGGATTAAATTTATTTGGACAAAGTAGTATCTCATTAATAAATTACTATCATTCAGACATCAGATGCTGGACTGTATACAATTTATGTGTTTTTAAAAACCTACCTTACCTTAAATTTGTTTTTTTCTTTGTATTCACATCTATGTGGACAAGTTAGATGGCTTTGTGAAAAGAAAAAGAAAAATTGTACCTGACACTGATGAATTTTAAACCTCTTCTAATACTTTGAAATTCATGTTTGATATGGATATTCTCCTCTAAATGAATAAATGGTATTTACTTTTTGTTTTAGAATATATTTTTAGAGTTTATCATTTTCAACAACTTCAACTCATCATTCACTTGAAAGATTTTTCATTTATTTTGCAGTTTCATGTGTTATTGTGTGTGTATACATCACAAACAACCATTAATACAGTTTTGAAGTAACGTTTACTAAATTATTACTTTAGAAATAATCACCAAACCAATTTCGTTACAAGCGAAAATATATATCGCTTTATTGAGCATTAATTATGACCTTTATTAATAACTTTATTTGAGGTCACAGACCAGATATAAATTCATAAAAAGTTGTTATATGTTGGTCAGCACCAACTTTTCAGTCAGTGCATTGGCCTAACTGAAGCACCTTTTCACAAATAAAAAGACTTAATCCTTTCAGATGTATGCTGTATTTGTTAGTGGATGATAATACATTTAGAAAAATGTAGCAGTCTGCTGAACCAATGCAAATATATTTCAATAAATGAAAACGCCAGAAGCTTTCACTAAGTAGCACATAAAATGTTTACATTTGCACAGATCATAGTTACACATTTGGGATTATCCCTACGGTAATTTAATTGTGCAATTATTATGATATTATGAACTGATTCAAGGTGTTAATAATAATTGCAACAAGCTCCGGGGCTTTGTTCCTGCAGAGGGTGGCCCTGTGCTGCTGCTGCTATGCCTGATGACTCACAGAGGCTGGAGGCTGGTTGATGCTTCCCAGCAAACACTAGCCAGTTCATGTGATGTTCCAAATTACCTACCACATAATTAGCTGCATGTTACATAATAAGCTCTGCTGGGCTTAAAACACTAGGTTAGTTTCTCTGCTAATAGACCTTGTGATGCCCTCACTGTGCTTGATGCCATATTATGACTGGTGGGAAAAGAATGGATCCAGGCAACAGATTGTGATTACAAATTCTGACTTTTTATTTATTTATTTACTTATTTATTTATTTACAAAAATCACTATGGGATGCACTCACACACAAAAAAGAACAGGTGGCTTTTCCAGATCTTTAGAGCAGGCTGTTTAACATTTGGTTGTTATAAGCATAATTTGTGCATTACATAGCAGTGATAGTCTGTCGAATACTTTGAACCTAATTAACATGAATTCATATATATAAATATGTGTGTGTGTGTGTGTATAGATAGATAGATAGATAGATAGATAGATAGATAGATAGATAGATAGATAGATAGATAGATAGATAGATAGATAGATAGATAGATAGATAGAT
>NW_024582426.1:1848965-1859777 GCF_018398535.1 Haplochromis burtoni | reverse complement strand
TAGATAGATAGATAGATAGATAGATAGATAGATAGATAGATAGATAGATAGATAGATAGATAGATAGATAGATAGATAGATAGATAGATAGGTGAATTCATGTTAATTTTTCTTCAACAAAATATCAATTGTACAGTTGCAGCTGCCACATAAAATAAGCACTGAGGCACATTTGGTCTGTTGTAAGCAAGATATTCAAGTATGTTCAAGCTGGCCTTTTCATCTGAGAGAAAAAGTGTCAACAGTAAATCAACAATAACCATCATCATGTCATTTCTGCAACCTTTTACTGAATCTAAATTTTCTTTAAGTGAGAAAATAAGGATTTGGATGCTGTTTGCACAGAGGAGTGAATTTAAATGAACACTGAAATGCAAACAGCGAGGAAGACTAAACTGGAAACTGAGATTGATGTGTTCTTCATTGTTCAGATGAGAGGAATAAGGTTCAGAATGCAGTCTTACAGTGGATTTCTCTAACTCCCTTTAACTTCTACATATCTTTCAATATATGTGTAACAGATGGAAAACAAGTGGACATTATCTGAATTAAGAAATAAGTTTGTGTTTTTGTGGACGACCGTATCTGACCTCAAACACGGGGAAAAACTGCAAGCGACAAGCTGCCTGAGAGACAATAACGGGCAATAATGAGGATCAAGATAATGACAGACTCTACTCAACATGACACTTTTTCAAATAAATATTTGGCAGCAACGCATGATACAGCCTATGATTTGCATTGTAATTTCTACACGTTTGTTGTCTCATTATTCTAAATTTTCAGTGCTAAGTAGGAGGACTGAATTGATTGGATTTTGAGAAACAGTAATAAAAACAAAACAAACAAAGCACCATCATTTTAAAAAACATTAATCATTCCATTAATCTTATCTAAGCAAACAGCACTAATCAAGTGCAGCAGGAAAACAAAAAAAAGCAAAAATGTGAGCCCAGTGCAGTCACTTATAATGTTAAAAGATGCAGACTGTCACGGGAGTGGAACGGACTCAGGCGCAGACTGAGGAAGCACAGTTCAACGACACTTTATTAATCACACTGGTGCACTATATACACGTGAAGGGGGGGGGGAAACACCAGGGTCCCGGGGATCAACAGGCTGGGGAGACACACTTCTTCGCACTCGCTCTGCTCCTCGTCCAAACAGTCTCCACACAAGCAGCTCACTCTCCTACTCACGGGGTCCAGGGGTCACAAAAGGGCTGATCCAGGTAAACCTGTTTACACAGACGAGGGTAAGTCGAAGGCAAACACGGGAACAGTAGAATCGCAAGGAAGCCAGGCAATACTAACGAGAGTTACTCAATATTCCAGCGACGAATAGCTCAGAGTCCCAGCCTTAAGAGCCAGAGAACTGCATTTCGCTCGAGATCAGCTGCAGGTGCGTGGGCCAAGGGCAGGAGCCCAATCAGAGCTCCGCCCAGGCAGACAGGTAGGAGAGACAGAGCGAGAGAAAAACAACAAACACTTGTGGCCACACTGGGCTGGCCGGGGAGGCACAGGGACCATGACACAGACAGTCCGATTTAAAATACTAAAACTAAATCTAGACAAATATCAATCTTTTACAGTTTTGCTAATACACTATTAAAAACTGAAGTATGTTAGTTTGTATAATTGATGTAAACCACTCTTTATATTTAGGTCTACCTAGGCTTTCTTTTATAAAAGATAAGCCAAAATAAACCCTGTTATAACTAAAGCAAATATGGATTTGGCAAACTGAGCTCATGTCACTAAAGAAGCAAAAGTGGTTTGTTTGCATGTGTGTTTTCAAAAGCCATGACCAAAGGGCACACCCACAGGTACACAATAGTGACAAATATACTTTGCCAACTGTGAGGTTTTTCATATCATTGCGTAATACAAAAAAAACGACCCAGTTCTTGCCAGGTCTTAAGTTAAATAAATACAAAACAACACATGACACATTACATTATGTCCTTAATGTCAACTAACTGTACCCCATGATTCAGTAGCTCGTAGAACTACCTTTAGCAGCAATAACTTGAGGTTTTCTTATGACTTTATCAGTTTCTCACATCATTGTTGAGGCATTTTCACCTTCACTCTTCTGTAAATGTTGCGTCATTTCCTTGAGGTTTGTTGCATTCGCTTATGTACGGCTCTCTTACAGTCCTATAAGAGCATTTCAGCTGAGTTGAGGTCTGGACTGGGCCACACAACTAATTTATTCTTTTCTTTTTCAGCCATTCTTTTGTAGATATGCTGCTGTGTTTGGGATCTTTGTTGGGTTGCATGAGCAAGTTACAGCCAAGCTTTGGTTATGGGACTGATGGGCTCATAGTTGACTCTAGAATACTTTCGTATACAGAGGAGTTCATTGTTGATACAATGATTGCAAGATGCCCAGGTCCTGTGGCTGCAAAAGCAGCCCAAATCATCACTCCTCTACCGCTGTGCTTGATATTTGGTATGAGGTATTTGTGCGGATATGCTTTGTTTGTTTTTCTCCAAACATGGCGCTGTGCATCATAGCCAAATATCTCCACTTTGTTGGAGGAGTCTTGAGGTTTGTTCACATGCATTTTCCACACTCCTGGGAAGACTATCAGTTGTTTTCAGTGTTTTCCACTTGTGAATAATCCTTCTGACTGCACAGTGATGGACATCAAATTGTTTGGAAATAGTCTTCCAATTGCTCCCAGATGGATGTACAGCAACAATTAATTCTTTGAGATCATTGCTGATCTCTTCCCTGTTTAGCTTTATATTAACAGACCAGCAAGCTTCAAGTGCATTTGGTTATCAGCACCTGTTTGCTACTTGCTTACTCTTAATTCCTTTCGAAGTTAGGGTGCTACTAGTTTTGCACACTATCGTTCTCTATTTTGGCTTAATTTTTTTTTTTTAAATAAGTAATGAAACAGCGTAATATGTCATGCACTGTTGTTCATTTCAGGTTGCATTTACCTAATTTTAAGACTTTCTGAGCACCAGATGTTTTTTATCATTATACCCTAATATGTAAAACCTGATAAAAAAAAAACTGATAAAGGCTATAGTGGCTTTTTACTTTGACTGTAAGTTGCAATAATAATAATAATAAGTGCAAATCCGACTGCATGAGAGCAACTGACAGGTATAAGGTGTGGAAAACATGGATGATACAGTTTGGTTTGTTTGCTTCCTTACAGTCTGATAAACAGAGAGATTGTGGCCCACGTCTATTCATGGCCCAGGCTGGTGACAAAAGATGCGGCCTGGACACACATTCCAGTCTGCTTCCGCTCCAGCACACAAGCTCAATCCCAGGGATTTCCCCTTTCAGAAGCCAGAAAAGGAGGCTACAATATCACCTCCTTTAAATCGGGAGACAGGATGGAGGTACTGCTGTCATTCACTCTCCAACTCATTTACTGATTTAGGTTTCACTGGAAGTCGGGAGCTCGCAATAGAAAAAAGGGGCCAATTAGGCCATGACTGTTTTTACATTTTAAATTTTGACTTTTTCTGAAAATGTGCTGATCTACTAAGAAATCAGAAAAGCTATTCCAATGGCATTATTCTGAACGTGAATAATTCTGCTAAAAGGCCAATCATTAACAGAGATAAATAGAATCTTGATCTTCTTGGAAACCTGTGCGTCTCCTCAGTAGTGAGCCGTTACAGTTAATAATTCCTAAGCCCTGCAGTGTAGATTTAAGTGACCAACAATGGAATAGCGTCTTATTACAATAAGGACTGAAATTCACGACTATTTGACAACTCAAGCAAGAAAAGATTGAAATAAGGGCTGTTCTGTGCTGCACTCACTCTAATGGCATTTGCTTAGTCTTTTGGAAACAACAGAGCAGGCAGAGGGACAAATCAGGGCTCTAACAATAAGCTCTAATAAAGACATTTCTCTGGGAACTTAAGCGTGATCGGCGTCACTATCAGTTGCTGTTTATCTCATTTTCGAGACTCCTTAATTGTGTGCGCTACGAAGCACAGACTCATACACATACTACACTGAGTGTGGACATCCAGACACACTCGTTGATGTAGGGGCACACTTCAGACTGGAGTGTCTGGTCTGAACAGCTCTGTAAGGCTGAGAAGTGTCTCCCTAATTAGAGGGAGCCTGGTGCAGGACATCTCTATAGGCCATCAACAGGGCCCTCGCTGGCTTTGTTCAGCAGCCTCTTCTTACACTGAAGCTGTCACTTTACTTTTCAATAAGCCTGAGCTCCTTAACAGTGTTGTGTGTACCCAATCACTGGAACAGTTTGTAGATATTTTCAAGGATATAGCTGCAACACAACAGTCCTGTGATTGTATATTGAAAGAAGAATATCTGATCCATTTTTTTTTAGGACAAAACGTTAAATGCCGTTTATTGATCTTGATCAGGGAACTAAAAGAGTTCAAAAACTCCTGATGAGAGACATTAAATGGCCCTGCTTTGTTTTGTTTATCCGGCTAAGTTGTCACACCATTTTAAGATGTAATTATTTCTATCTCAATTTTGCATAGAAACCTAATTATTCACTGAGATATAAATTAGATTCCACATTCATGGAGACCATGACCCCCCAAACTCCTGCAGGATACTATTCAGGGGCAAGCCTCTTTCTCTCCCCTGCTCTGAGATGGAGAGTAGCCACTGCAGCTGCTATTCACATCAACCAGATAATTGTTAATGAAAAGTCATTGGATGGCATTATGTTGTCCACGGGATCATTGTTCATTTCCCCCCATCGCCACTGAGATCTATATGGAGAACCAGAGTGTTTCCTTTGAGTTTTGGTATTCAGGATCTGTTGCCTGGAAACTAATAAAGGGGCAAATCATCGACTGTATTGGCCAAGATGGGCCGCAGACTGGCCCTGCACAACAATGCAAGGTTTGTAAAAAGGCGTTGAAACAAGTTAATGACGCTTGTTGAACAAAACATTAATGGACTTCTTCACGGTATAATATGGCATGGGATGCGAGGTGAATGGGGGGGACTTTAGCTGCGCACTTTAATAAGTTTGTGTGTTTTTACTACTGGGAGGAGCTGGATATGCACACATACACACCCACCTATTTGATGAACTTGATACTAGAAATTTTGTGCGGGACTGAAAAGAAAAAACAAACTTGCACCTATCTCAGAAGGGATTTAACTTAAAAAAAAATCCCCCTCTTTTAATTTTAATTTTCAAGTCATTGAATGGGCCGTTGATTAATTGCCCATCAGCATGATTTGAAAAGGGGTTGAATAGTGGAGGGTACTGCTGCACTAAAGGCGCAAAACGTTAGGGAGAAAGAAGAGGCAAAGTGGGAGGTGGGGCCTCGGGAGTTGGACACATTTCTCATTTTTAATCTAACATTTAAACACCCAATAATATTGCACCGGCCCCATTTACTGCACCGACTTCTTAACCGAAGCGGACAAAAAAAATGCACTGCAGCCCTGTCACCCCGAGCAGAATAAAGGGAATCAAAGGATTTTTCCCTTAAATGGACTAATTTTCTCCTTGAATTATGAAAGTAATGGCTAGGTAACAGCCTGTGCTCAGTACCCGACGGCTTAATGCTTCCTAAATCCTTCCACGTGGCTCCACTAGTCCTGGCAATTAGGACTCATTATAGCCTCATAAAGGATCTCATTTGTAGGATTACTTAATAGACAATGAAATTTTATCGTGCAAAATTATGGAAAAATAATATTAGACCTCGCATGGTGAGGCGAGGGCGCGCGCCACGCATCATTCCGCTTGGTTTACTTTCTCTCTCCCGTCCTCTCTCTGGTTCAGGACTGTTATCTGTACCATAACAACTGCGCGTCTTCCTTGTCAAACGCTGAATTCGCTTTATTAGAGCAATTACTGTCTGTGTGACTGACATGTCTGTTTTTATCTTTATTATGGTTGGATTTTAAAGATTTTGTAATTCTCTCAAAGAGTGCATCGAAAGTCACAGCTGACTAAGTGCTTCAGTTGCCTTGTTTGTTGTAAACATGTGTGTTTGCTCTGCGATGATGAGTTTCATACAGCAGGTTTTTCAAGAAAAAAATGGTGACAAATAACGTTTTAAAAGTTGGAATCCACATGAGGCTATTTCTATTTTTTTTTTCTTTTTGGCCTTATTTGTTTTGCTACAGACAGCGGACAACTTAATATCTGCGGTGTTGTACCTGTACCGTCTGCACCTTAACCCCGCTGACGGCTCACATATGAAGGTTCGAGGCGTTACTTGGCAGATGAAAGCAGAAGCTAAACCTACCGGTGACCCGCCTGGGGATCAAACTCGCTAATTATTGTCACAAGATGAGGGATTAACGCATTTCTGAAATAGCTGCCTGTTTACCCCCGCACAGACTGGCCATTATAAACACTTTCTAATTGAATCCTAATCGCCGTCAAATAACCCCAGTCCAGACTCGCCATGAGTTCATAATTCTTTAATTGCTAGAAGTGAAACCTGGACCAACCGGATTCAATGCACGATTAGTCTGCAAAGCAATTATTGCTCATGGTCGCGTGGACAATTCCTTATATCTCATTTGCGAACTATCAATCCTTAGCCTTGGACATATATCGTTCATTCCTATGTCAGACTTATCAGTAATTTAAAAGAATGTGAATAAACCAATAACTGACTGCAGGTCAAATTTGGAAAAAAAAAAAAAGAAAAAGAAAAGAAGAGTGAATCGCGTATGTAAAGCACGTTTTGTCAGAAATTTGAAGTGTTATGGATACTAAACAATCTATTTATATAGTTGCAGGTGTTTCCAAACAGCTTTTCAGTAGTAACAAGTTTGAATTTTCAAATCTCACCGGCACGTTTTAAATGTTCGCAATATCTATCTATCTATCATCTATCTATCTATCATCTATCTCTCTCTCTATATATAGATATAGATATAGATATATCTATATATAGATATATCTATATATAGATATATCTATATATATAGATATATATATATTAGGTTTTGTTTCAAATGTATTACAAAGTAATACTTCAGTCAGTGTGAATGTGCTGAAAAATGTCTTTGTAGAACTTTCTGCACAGTTCTCAAAATAATAAATAAATAGAAAAAAATCCCTGAGTATGTTATGTTACCAGTCAAGACTTTTGTAAATTCGGCATAAAAAAGCAAATCTTGAAGATGTGATTGGAGGCCTATATGAGACATCACGTGGTCTAGGTCACTGACAGTATAAACCCCAAGAGCCGGGTGCGCACGTGGGTGACGCTGCAGGGCCAACCCTCCTCGGGCTCTCTTTTGTTGGACCATCAAACATAAGCACCTTTGGAAATCCCGAGGGGCTCAGATGAGAAGCAGCAATCATCCTGCTCACCGAGTGATCACTTATCAGCGACGCAACCATGTCGAGGTCATTTTATGTTGATTCTTTAATAATCAAGGATACGGTGCGACCTGGACCAACTGAGCATCCAGGACAAGACTTCCTTATTCCAATCAGCATGCACTCTCCGAGCGTAATGACTGTCACCGCTCCCGTGTGCCCCTCCAGGAAAAATGGGACTTTCTGTGTTTGTCCACTGTGCGTCACATCCCACATCCACTCTTCCCGCAGCGGCATTCCCATGCTGAAGAGTCAGTTTCCAGGAGCAGAGCCACAGTATTGTCAGAGAATAGCACATCAGCAGTCTCCTGCACTCGCTCACCCTGGACATACACCTGTCTGCACGCCCACCTTCAGCGTCACAGATCCCAGGAGATACCATTGTCTCTCTATTGGTAAGCACGTGTTTTCTACTGTCTCGGCTCATGACTAGAGCTACTGTCCGGCACATATTTGTGTACTTATTAGAACTCGTGTTGTACTTTGTAGCAGTAAGATCAATGGTATGCACTTTGTTTTTACGCACGACGATTTACGCGCGATATTTCACCTGTCTTCGATTGAGCGCGCATTCACAGACGAAGTACAGAACTTAAACATGACTCAAAAATGTTTGTTTCCTCTAACAGGTGCCTCCGAGAGTAACCACATACAGAATGGCAAGAGGATGCGCACGGCTTTTACAAGTACGCAACTCCTGGAACTTGAAAGGGAGTTTTCCACGAACATGTATCTTTCTAGACTCAGGAGAATCGAAATCGCTACATATTTAAACCTGTCAGAGAAACAGGTGAAAATCTGGTTTCAGAACCGCAGAGTGAAGCACAAGAAGGAGGGTAAAGCCACCCAAAGGAGCGCGCACAGTGGTTGCAAGTGCACAACCGGCCACACAGACTATTCAAGGTCAGAAGACGAGGAGTCTCTATCTCCGGCCTCAGCCTCTGAAGAGAAAGAGGTGTCACCCATCTGAGAGCAACTCGGCTCAACAAGTTCCACTGCTGGCGCATCCTCTGCCCTGCTGCATTTATGGATCACGGCATCACCCAGCCCCTGAGCCAAATATCTGCTGCATGAAGCCTGAGAAGAAGTTCTGAAAATATTCATTGTTCTTCGCTCCATGTTCTTTATAATGTTCAAAACAAATGTTTAATGTTTAAAAACCAGTGTGGATAGGTGTTTGTGAAATATTTGGGAACACGGCCAACTATGTGACTGATGTTATGTGGACCCCCTAGGTTCTCACCTACACTACCTTGTTAATTATCCCCAGTAAATGATTTCAGTTTTTGCCGGAAATACGTTTACAGTCAGTGACGTGTAGCACAGAAAACCCCAAGAAATAGTAAAGGTCTGACGTGTAAACCCGAAACCTGTATGTAACAATTTGTAAACTTTGTATATCTGTATTTATTGAAATAAACATGACGAGCTGACCTAATAATTTGTCATTATTGACTTACTATGATTGATTATGCACATGCTCACCCGAATCTCCAATATTTCTAACACTGATAATGAATACAAAGTGGAAAAACTGATTTTTGCGTCTTTGAGAGTCGAGTTGATTTAAAAACTGCTCGCAGGGATGATTTTTTTCACTTTTCCATTAAAAATATGTAAATATAAATATAATTATAAGTGAAATATTACAAGGTTTCAAACGTACATTCGTTGTAATTTTATGAAGAAAAAAGCCCCCCTTATATAATTTAATTTAAACACAATTAAATGTTTTTTTCAAAAAATTAAAATTCCACCTTAAAAAAGATAAAGTTGTTTTATTGTATTACAAAGATTTTGTACTTTCCTAGCCTCTGGCTCATTAAACCGTGAGTTCAGTTATCTTTTAGCATTTCACCGAATTAAGGTGTTTCTGTCACGACAGCTATCATTATTAAGCTGTCATTCCTAACCAGTGGTCTTATTCTGTTACACCTCAATGTCCACTGTGCGTATTTTATTTAAGAACATTATGAAGCAGAGCTCAATTTACAAGATCTAGCTATCTAATTCAAAATGGATGAAGTGAGCTTTATGAAAGTGTAATTTCTCCTTAGATGTGACCACAAAAGGGTACCCGATAACGCCCCCGGGGAGCAGCCAATAGTCCATTAATGTTCGCTTTTGAAAAGATTTTGGTTGTCCAAAGCGAGTTTAATTGCGTTTTCGGTCCCACGTTGGTTGATTATGCTGCTATTGCTTGAGACCACAGAACAAGTATATATAGAAGTGGGCAAAGGCTTTGACAGGTTAGATTGTCCTGCCTTGGGACTCGCATTTAGCCCAGGACCCCCGACGGCTGTGTGCTGAGAGAGCTTTGAGAGACAGCTACAGGGTTCCTCCGAGCGACAGAGAACGATTTAGTCACTGTTTCATTAGGCACTATTTGAACCTTTCAACTTATGGTGAATTAAAGGGGGCACGCTCAAATGGAAAGGCTCTGAGGAGGGATTACGTAGGAGGGGCCACTGGAAATTAGCTGACGCCTAATTTAACTCGTTTCTGTCAGAGTTTGGGATACATTCCTAATTGAGAGGGGAAGCAGGTGAAGTTTTGGTCCCACGCAGGCCCATTCAGAGTAGGAATAAATGGTCCCCATTCACATCCCGCTGGTGATCATATATTATTGGGGGAAAGCCATCTAATGAATATATATTGAAGTTCCTATTAATCGAATTAGAGTTCCCTTGCAGGTGTGAAAGACCAGTGCAGCATTTAAAGCTATTAACAATAGAATAAACCACAGTTTCGACAAAGACTCTCCCCCTTTTCAGCCCCACAGGACGTGACCTCAAACTGTAAGGTCTATATAATGATGGGCTGAAGCTCCTTTTCCCAGGTCGAACGGCTATCTCTTCTATAACTGTCACAATGACGAACTTTTCCGATCACACGGAGGTTACACAGATATTTGAAATAATGCCGGGCTGAGACTGTGGAGCATAAATTCTGCAGTAAAGGGACTATAGCAACCAATGCACAGAAAAACGAGAGCACTCCAAAGTCGTCCTGCATCGGCCACCATTGAAAATACAGCAATTACGCATGACAAAAGACAATTAATAAGAGCGCTTTTGAGCCTGGTGCAGCTGCTGTCTCATGCGGAGAGATGGGCTGGAAGAAGCTGAAGTACCCGAGGGGGGTGTTGTCTTTTTTTTTTCCTCCAAGAGAGGTCCACTTTATTTATTTATCAGCAGTGTAGCATTCACCTTCCGCACATATATCTATTCCATTCATTTAAATCACATATCAACGGGTTTCCCCTGGGACACACGCTCTGATCTCACGTTAAACACCTGAACGTTTTTACACTTAAACACATGGATCTGAAATTATGATACTGGGTTACTTTTTCGGACCAAGCTACAGTCGAAATGTGTATTATTTAGGCTATAGTAATTAACTAATATATTTATATAGTGGCCAATTTCTTTCTTTCTCTCTCTCTCTCTCTCTCTCTCTCTCTCTCTCTCTCTCTCTCTCTC
>NW_024582426.1:1766748-1848941 GCF_018398535.1 Haplochromis burtoni | reverse complement strand
TGTGTGTGTGTGCAAGACAAGGATGTGATAATTAATTATTACGTTGACCTTTCAAAAAGTCAAGTGGTTGCATCCATCTTTGTATAAACGGGGTCAGGTACATTGGAGACCTCATATATTTGTATTAATATCAGCTTAAATGAACTTAACTACATATATTGTTGACTTTTGTATGCTGCATTGTTGATCCAAAATGAATCTTTTCCTTGTTTACACTGTTTGGAGGTTTTTGGAATTGTTTTTAATATACATCGTAATATAATGCGGGATTCTGGTGAATGTTTAGCATGTTGTGTATCATGCAGTCACTGTTTTCGTTTTCTATGATCTATAAAAATCAACTTAATGCCTAGCCTTTTAGAGAGGTTAGAGCTAAAAAAAAAAAAAGAAAAAAGAAAAAAAGTGGGTGTAGAATAGGTTACGGACAACACTAGTAATTGCTCAGTTCAGCACGCTGGACAGCTCCCGCAAGGACCGCCCTCCAAAGGCCTTCGTACATCCAGTAGTTTAAGTACTCCATTTAAGTACTTATCATGTCTATGAGACGAAATGTTATGTTGGATATCGATGTTTGCTAAACTCAGTTGTGCATTGAGTTTGCTCTGGCAAGAAGCTGTTTTTTGCTTAAAAGGGATGTTTAGACACATATCAAATGGAGGGTGTAACGATTTTAGTTTCTCAGTCTTTTATTTATTTGCATATATTATTTATTTTTATGTGTTTATTTGTTATGTAGCAACTGAACGTTGCTGTTAACATATAATTAATACCGCTATATTTTTTGTCAAAGCCCCCTGGTGGAGAGTTGGTGGCAAGACAGTCACCATGCAGGAACTGGAGTTATATGCAGTGTAGGCCTAAATCTGGAATATTTAGGCGTTTGCTGTGCTTGTAATCTGTTGTGAAAATTAACTGTGATTATTTTTTCTTAAGAAATCTATTAGCGAAGCCTTGTATTTGCTTGATTTTGTTTTGAACTTATTCACACGAAGAAATAAGTAACTAAAACTTTTCCAGTTTACCTGTAATGTTTTACGGAAGTTAGAACTGTTGAAACTGAGCAGTTTTATCCCCCCAAACGAGGCAAAAACAGGTCTGAGCTGAGCTCTGCCTTCCGAAGTTGAGATCCTTTGTTTGGAGAACAAGGACACAGTTCTTTTCCCTAACATGTGGAAGTAATTGCGCCAAGGGGCCGTAGTTGGGGGGGGGGGGGGGGAAACATCGGCCCCGGGGCCCTGCTCCATGCAAAGACAACGGTCTGATACCCCTCTGCTTTGCCAAGAGATAGGTGATTCATAGGGACCCATTCTTCTTTGTGAGCCCACCAGGAGAGGCCCGGGGTGTAGGGAGATACGGTGAAAAAATAATAGCCTTGGATGAGCACTCGGTAAACAGCTGACTCTCGTGTGTGTGTGTGTGTGTGTGTGTGTGTGTGTGTGTGTGTGTGTGTGTGTCAGGGAGAGAGAAGAAGCAAAGACGAAAAGGTAGGTGGTGATATGGTGGTGTTGGAGCGCCCTCTATGCGTTCCGAGAGCCGCAGTTCGCGGTTTCTGACTGAGAACCTTGTTCACTGTAGGCTACGGGGATCCTGCAAGAAAACATAGATAAGTACGTTTTAATTTGAGGAAAACCCTTCTTAACATGAATCAGTAATACAATCAGTCACAAAATACCATATCCATCAAAGCTAAACATCATCACATACAACATAGGTTCCCCAAAAGTATCTCATGAAGAGTTTTACTTTCAGAAGTTTTCGTATCCGACTAAAGTCCATTGAAAATGCCATTTTGTGCCCAGATTTCAGCGGGTATACACGTCCGACTCTTACTTTGAAAAGGGTCTCGGAGCTCGAAAGAAGAGAAAGGGAGGGGGGGGGTCATTTCCTGGGAGTTATTTACTTTGAGACAGATGATTACTTTTTTTCGGTGGGAGGAGGGTGGACTGTAACATCGAATCAGTTACAGGTCGATGTAGCTGGAGCGCAGTAGTGAAGGCAGTCGTGGATGCGGACAGAGGGTGGCACATATGCTCTCACAGAGCAGGACCTCTGAGGATTATAACCGCTGCAAAGGACCCTTTATGCTGCGGCATTTGGAGTGACCAATTCATTGTGGATATACTTACACGAAAGGAATATAAAGCAGGGATTAGTATAAGGTAATTAAGGGGTCGATTGAAACTATTTTTCTTAGTCTTTTGAAAAGTTGTCTCGTTTTGATATAATTAAAGAGTGGGAAATCTACAGTAGATTACTGTTCTGTAAGATTAGATGGAGTTTAATTGTCTTCCTAATTAGTTTAGCCAGTTAATGCACTATATCATTTCGTATCATATTAATAGAAAAGTTGATCTAAAAGTTGCATTCACTTAATATGGATCGCAGGGAGCCCTTCGACCCTGCAATTTGTATGCAGGCTTTGCATTAAACAATCCAAAAGGATTTTGGGGTTTGATTTCCTCTCCCCCTTGCACCATATGGTCTCACCCCTGGACGCCAAGCGGAGAGATCATGCTGACTCTGCTGGATAAAAGCGCTCGGTTTTAGGCTCACAGCTGGAGGTGTCAATTCGAAGACTGAAGGCTCCATTGTGGGATGCTGCTTGGCATTTAATGAGAAACACATTGGAAATTGTACATCACATTGTTTTCTAGTCTGTCCCAGGAATGTGAGGAATTAAAATGGAAAATCTGTGCTGGTTGCACTTCAATAAGGCTGACTGGAGATTTCGAGCGGAGGCTGAACTGATCCAAGAGGAGAAAAAGAAGAAATGAAGAACTTTTAGGGCCATGTCACCAACGGGTTTAACAGAGGAATACCGCTTGTGGTCAGAATTTCAAGAGTGAATTCTCTCAAGAATTTAAAACATTTTAACTGAAACGACAGTTTCTTAATTTTTTATGGAAAATTATGGTACATAACCGACCCGGTGAAAGTTGAGATAAGCCAATATCAGCTGTTGCTCAACTGTGTCCAAACCCAGCGGAGGATGCGTTTGCTCTGTGGCGCATTTGTCGAGTCTCCTGCTGGGAGAGCAGAGGAAATAAAAGTGGATCGGGACGTGCACGAAGTCTTACTGCCACTTTAGGCTCAGTCAGATTTACGCTCAGTGGCTACAGAATTCTTGCCAAGCCAATGCAATTGAAAAATCCTCTCTCGAAATTGTTTGAGACAACGCGAGTGTACAAACATGCCAAACGGATTAGGCATTTTGTCAACTGATTCCCACGCGAATATGTACTTTTGTGCACACTGGGCGCGCTAATTATAGAGCTAAACAAACCCAGGTTACCCATGGATAATTTAGTTCTTTTCGACTGAGCCAGAGCGGGCAGCCACAGGAAACAGCAAAGGGACCAGCAGCTGTATTGTCTGGGACCAGGGAAGTTATGCAGAAAGTGGAATCTAGACCTCCCCGTCACATGCAAAACCTATTTTGAGATATAAAAAGAAAGAAAAATACTTAAAGTTAATTGAAGGGGAGCTTAATCTTTAGCAGAGTTTTCTTTGAGTGGGCCACTCAAATTATGTTCCCCCTGATTTACAAAAAAAAAATATCCCTGATTGCCCATCAGCTTCAAAGAATATGGGGATCATAGTTGCAGAGGTACCTGAAAAAGGCAGACATAACACGATCTTTGTAAAGAATTGTTCGGAATAATGGGCTAAATTTGAGAAGGTATCAGACCTGATTATCCAGTTGATAACAGTGTTTTTATAGGTACATTTAGAATTGTAACAAAAAGGGGAGAAACAGAACAATGTGCAACCAATTTGTGCTTACATTCCATGCAAAAACTAAAATGTGCATTTATAAAACGAAAAGATAAGCTTTAGGAGAGCGAGTAAGCAAGGGGGGGATTAGCTTCGATGCACTTATAAGGCGGACTGTGTCGCCCTCTATCGATTGGGAGCAGCCACCACTGGCTCTTTTTACCCTCAAAAATGATATGAATTGCATGACAACTTTTTAATGACTAAATTGCAAAAATATGGCTTGTGTAGCAAATGTGATACATATTAAATATCATATATAATCAGATTAAAATTCGATATATTTTTTATATATTTTGTCTAACAAACACTCCGTTATCAAAAAATTTAAGATTTCTGGCAGTTATTTCATGGTTCAGGTTAAAGGGTTAACGGCAGAATTGCGAGTCACAATTTACGAATAGTAATTCTCCTCTTAATAAAATAATGGATGCATATCTGCAATAAATTTCACATGTGTACAGTTTCAGCACTAAAGCAATGTGTGGCACCAGAAATGTGCACGCATCATAGCAAGCGCATGCTCGATATAATTACTTAAAGTTGGGCTTAAAGGAAGTAGAAGTCAAAATTCAAAAGTGAAAACTCCACTGATCCATTTTTTTTAAAACATTAATGCTTTCAAATGGGATAAATCGTGTAAGATCGGATAAAGTGTCCTCGTCTTTAGTAAATAACCGTTTGTCTTTACAGGTCAAAGCATCCATAGTCATGGATTGGCTGAAGACGTTTGTCCTCTTTGGGGGCAGTTTGGTGGTTTTGGTTACAGGTAAGTAAAACAGTCTGCAGGTAAATCCTTTTGATAGTTTCCCAGCTGTTTCTCTGATGTTTACCAAACTGTCTCTTAGTGACCTCTGGACTGCCTCCACCAACCATCTTGTCTGACCAGGAGGAGTTTGTCCTACAGCGCAATTCCATCTTCAATATAAGCTGCACCGGTAAAAGAAACGTGGTTTGGGAGGAACCGCTGCCGAAAAACGCCCTGGTTTATCCGGGGTATTACACTTCAACACTCTTCATAGATAACGCAACTGTAGAAAACACAGGTTATTACACGTGCAAATATGAAGACCCGGATGAAGAACTGGAAGATGCTGAAGCAGAAATTTATGTTTTTGTCCCAGGTGAATATATTGGTCATATGTTATGCTATACCATATAACTTTTGCTCGGGCGGCTTACAGCACTAGAGTGAATTTGTGGAGGGTGTCGGTTTTTCGCGTTTAGCGGTCGCCCACATGCCATAGGCTGATGAAGCAAATTATAAAAATCTTCTTTTTTTAAACCTAGATCCACATGTTCCATTTGTCCCCGAGTTACCCACAGACCTGGTTGTCTCCATGGACAATATGGACAATTATGGATTCAACATCCCATGTCGTGTGTCTCACTGGGACTCCTATGTCATCCTGAGAAAAGTCCCCAGTGGAGAGGCTATGCATGCCTTATACAACAACAAAGAAGGCTTCTTCTCAAACAACCTATCTCCTGGGCAGTACCAGTGTGAAACCAATGTGAATGACCAGATATTCCGAAGTTCTATTTACACTGTAATATCTAATGGTAAGTCAAGACAAGTGTAGTTGTAGTATGATATACTCTCTTTTTACTAAAAAAGAAATAGGAGCTATAGACATGGTAATGGCAGGATAAAGATAAAAAAAAAAAAAGAATAACTGAACAGCTGGAAACACTCCTGTTTATGAAGAGAAGGCTACAGGGTGATCTCACTGCATGACATTATGTCATTATTACAGAAGTGGGATGACTTCACATGCATGTTTGCACTCTCTGTGTGTTTGTGTGTGTGTGTGTTGGTGTATAACCACCACTCTGAGATAAATCAAGTCACGGTAATCAGGCTGCCACACGTGATGTGAGAGATTGTGTTGCTGATAAATGCTCTCCGCTGGTCCCTCTTTAGACCCTATGGAGATAATAGCCAGTGAAGAGACGTTGCGAGCAGGGCAGCCTTTCAACATCACATGCATCGTTCCTTCTGGCCTGGACTTTCAACAGCAGTGGCTCCATCCTAAAAAACAGGCAAGATGCAGTCATTTCCCTCTGTGTTTTCCCATTTTAATTAAATTTAGTCTCCTATACAGCTTCAGCCACTCATCCACTTCATCTTGCAGTGTGTCCTTCTACCCAATGTCATTTCCAAGCCAGCAGTACTGAGCCTTAAATAAGAAAATAATGGTTTTGGACCCAAAGCTAGCAGTGGCAAGTGGAATATAGCTCAGAGGACAGCCTTTAGTGGTTACAAATTATGTGTTAGGAAAGCAGCAACTGAAGGTTGAGTCTTTATTGTGAGGATGTAAGCCAAACACAGCACTTTTGCATAGAGTTAACTGCCACAGCTATCTTGAGGGAAAGAAGCAGTTTAAAAGAAGGGCAAGAGAAACCATAGTAAATCTTTGACCCCACTGACTTTGAAACATGTCAGACAGATGTTATCTGCTCCTGTAAACCAGCTAAACATTTAATGCTTTTAATGCGTGTTACGTTGAAGGGTCAGAGCAAGTTGCATTTGTAACTTAAGTTTGTTTATATTCAGATAGTTAATCTATGTGCACATTTTGCATGGGATTCCTTTAAGCCCTTTTCCAGAGATGGTCAGGAACACAGGACTTATGACTCCTGGTTTTGGTCTCAGCTGCAATTACAGGCTCTTTAAAAGCCTCTGTGATCCTAATTTATCTCCTGTGGCCTAGCAAGTGTTTTAACCATTAGCCTTCAGCACCATGACATACAGATTCTGATATACAGATGTTGTATCTGCAAAAGGGAAAACTCTGTGAATTACAACATTCAGATATCATATTGCTCAATTTTTTTTCTCTGGTGATCTCACACTGTTCTTTTGTGTCTATAGGCTAAGGATGCAGTTTTGATGAAGGAAACTTTTCCTGAGCGGGTCGTCTACATCCTCAGTATCCCACGAGCCGCCTCAGAGGACAGTGGCACCTATGAGTGCTCTGTTACAGACAAACGCGGTGAGGTCAGAGTCAAAAAGGTGGCTGTGACGGTCTTTGGTGAGTCAT
The DNA here is from genome assembly GCF_018398535.1 of Haplochromis burtoni. Taxonomy (NCBI): domain Eukaryota; kingdom Metazoa; phylum Chordata; class Actinopteri; order Cichliformes; family Cichlidae; genus Haplochromis; species Haplochromis burtoni. The sequence continues at coordinate 1,842,123 of NW_024582426.1, read as the reverse complement.
CCCCAAGAAACCTTTCCTAGATACCACCAATGAGTTTCCAGCAGAGCTGTAATAATGTGAATAACTGCGTAAACGGCCGACTTAAAATCAGTTATATCATATATATTTAACATTCTCATCATCATTCAGGTCAAATTAGTATTTTCCCATATGTACACAAAGTGCTTTCAGCAGTGTGTGGAAGTCATTTTCTGCTATCCAACCATAAAACATCACCGCTGCTTTCAGCATCAGCTACTGTGTTTTATAGGATGGGTTCAACAGATGTGTGTCAGGTCTTCATTTCACCTTCAGCCTCCCTGTCAATGTGCCTTCTTCCCAGTCCTTGACTTGCACCACTGTTAACTTTCCTCACTCACTTTAACCCATTTTAACCTGCAGTCTTCTGCTTTTTCCTTTTGCAGAGGAGAATTCTTTTGTGGCCATGGACCACAGTGGGATTTTATCCACAGAATTTGTCCACAGTTTTGAGGAGACAGAGTTTACTATCATTATTGACGCATACCCAGCCCCCAAAGTGATATGGATGAAAGATGACGAAGACTTACAAGTGAACTACTACCTCTTTACTACGACTAGCCACCAGGGAGGAAATCGGTGAGGAAAAATATTCTTTGTTATTAGATTTATATGCAGGAAAATTCAACATTGACAGCAGTTATTTAGTTTGAAGGTCTTATGGTGGTTGTCCAGCATAACATCTCCCACAAGTAGCGGCAAAACTAGTAACATTTAAAAAAAAAAAGACATGTATGACAATGAGATGTAAATGTGATTTTAGCATTATCCTTATTTAGCATATCATTTTCTTACCCAGGTATCTGAGCATTTTGAAATTCAGACATCCTCTGGAAAAAGACAATGGAAATTATACCATAATTGCTCAAAGTGGCTCTCACACTGCTCAGTTCTCCTTTAACCTGCACGTGAAAGGTAAGAAAGACAGACTGACAGACCATAGAGTATTTAGGACCTATAGAAGATTTATGACCCACTGTATTTGTCTTCTTTCAGCTCCCACTGCAGGAATGATCCCATCATCTTCAGTCCCTGTGCTGCTGCCAGAGCTGGACGAGATGGTAGTTACTCTCCACACCCCTTTCACCTTGACCTGTCATGGACAGGAAAAACTGGGCTGGGAGACGCCAATCAGTTTATCGGAGCAAACGCAGGAGGACTCCAACGGCTTGTTTTTCAGCACCATCACAGTGGATAGTGCCACCGCAAGCCACACTGGCTACTACACGTGCTTTTATAGTAGAACTATCATTGAGGATACAGCAGAATTTAGCAGAATCTACATTTATGTTCCAGGTATGGAGTAAACTGAGCTTGTGTGTTTTGTGTGTTTGATTTTATTTTCTGGTGTGATAATCTTGTTTTATTCCTACACAGACCCCGATGTCCCCTTTCTGGAATCACTGATACCTTTTGGCAACCACGTCCTGTCTGGATACGATGAGATGGAGATCCAGTGTCGAGTGTCTGATCCAAATGCTAACGTGACTCTGATTAACAGTGACACCCAGCAGCCTGTGCCTAGTATTTATGACAGCAAGAGGGGCGCTTTGGGGATATTCATTGCTGGAACCTATGTCTGCAAGGCCGTCATAAATGGACACGAATTCTACAGCGAGGAATATATTGTCCATGGCTGGACAGGTGTGTTTTCTTGTGTTCGTGAATATGTAAGACAAAGACACAAGTTTAGCATCCTACATGTTAATTCTAAGATCAAGATTTACCTCTACACCATCATTTTAACTCGATAAAATGTTGTATCACAGATGAGCTGGATGTTGAGTTGACAGCAAAAAAGACTGCTCTGCTGGTGGGCGACACAATAACTGTCACCTGTCTGGCTCGGGGATCTGAGATTCTGGAAGATCACTGGAAGTATCCCGGCAAACTGGTGAATGCACACGTCATTTTGACTCCAACTGTATTTAATGTTGTTTTAAAATTGTTTGTAACTGAGCATCTCTGATGTTCCCTTTTTGTTTGGCAGGCAAATCGTGGTACAAAAACAGTGCGAGAAAATAAGAGAACTCAGGAGATCTTTTATACCCTGACCATCCCACAAGCTTCAACCAAAGACAGCGGCATCTACTCTTGCTCCATCACTGACATACTGAGTAACAGGGGCCAGACGAAACAACTAGCTATTCAAGTTTATGGTATAAAACCTTCCTTATCCAGAGTGAATATCATGTATACTATTTCTGAAGTCTTTCTTTTTACAATGATATATTAGTGATTATCTTTTGGACTCTCTTCATGTCTCACAGCAAGTGAGTTCTTGTCCATCAAGCCGGAGTTCAGAGAATACGAATCTGCAGCGCTGGATAAAGTCTGTGAGTTCAGGGCTGTTGTCAACTCCTTCCCAAGTGTTCATGTCAGCTGGTTTAAAGATGGCTACCCACTCAGTTATGTGACTGCAGAGATCTCCACCAGCCTTCGGCAGATCAATGAAACCAGGTGAAACGCCACTAATGGCAGCAGAGCTAATGACAACCTCAAAATAAAATTCTCATGCATTAGCTAGTTTACCTTTTAATTAGTTAGAGTTGATGCGACTGTGAGCTGTCACTACTGGGTGCTTATTGGAACTTCTGGTTGTGTTGTTCTTTACAGCTACAGGAGTGTTCTCACCCTGATCCGAGCCAAGGAGGAGGACAGCGGGAACTACACCATGCGGGTGGAGAACGGAAACCAAAGTCGTGATATCAGTTTAATCCTTGAAATCAAAGGTCAGAGAAATCAATTCCCTATGATTACTGCTCTGACAACCTTTTAGCCTCAGTTAAAGTCTGTTTTTTTTCTCATGCTTACACTGACTGTGTTACAGTGCCTGCAGTCATTGTTGATCTGATGGACGTTCACCATGGCTCACCTCAAGGCCAGTCTGTGGTTTGCATTACCAGAGGGCAGCCGACACCCACGGTGGAGTGGTTTGTCTGCAAGAATATCAAACAGTATGTGCAGTCTTCTTTGAGAAAACATTCATTTGTTCCTGGACCTCTCTATATACACACATGCTCTACATAGTCTTTTTACTGCTGTTACCATCCAGTTGCGCTAATGATTCGTCTTCGTGGGTGCCCATCCCTGCCAACTCCACTGAGATCACATTGGACTCACACATTGATGAAGACAATAACCTGGAGAGCCAGGTCATGTTTGGTCATCTGGAAAGCACAATGGCAGTGCGCTGCCTGGCCAGGAACGAAATGGCTGTTGTCAGCAGGGAGGTCAAACTGGTGTCCAATGGTGAGAGCACACAAACATATTTCACTGCATCCAAATTTCCTTTAATTTTTGACGCTCAGGGTGTGATGTGCTCTGTAAAGACTGTTTAGGGCTAGCTTAGCTCTGCCAGTGTTGTAGCAGCTGTCAGTTGATGACTTTTTAGTGGCACAACTGATGGTGAGTCATCAGGAAGGGGCTCTTCTTCTGACAGCTAATTTTGGGACTCCAGGAATCACTAGGCCATTTGGTCCTTTCAAATGAGCTTTACAGTTTCACCCCCATCTCCCTACAACAGCTCCTCATCTCCACCCCATCCCCCCCACTTCTGTGTTGTTTTCTCAACATGACTTTTTGGCTTAACTCTCTGCGCACCCTGTGGTTTTCATATTTCTTATGCAATAAATAAAGCACATTTCACTGCAAGAATTTCAGTAGACATGCTGCATCCACGTGATTAATGCGTGATCCATTTAACATGTGTGACTGCTGGATTTCCTCTTGAACAGGCCCTCACCCTGAGCTGACTGTAGCTGCTGCTGTGCTGGTGCTCCTGGTCATTGTCATCATCTCACTCATTGTCTTGGTTGTTATCTGGAAACAGGTATTGTTGTGATCATTTTTGCATTTTATCCCCACTTCTCACCTGCTCACCAGTTCATCCATTTCTCTTTTTTCAGCATACATAATGAACTGCAGATTTTACTCTGAGCTTTCAACTGGACACTGTTAGTCTTTTCACCTGCAAGATATTTCAATATTGCATAACCAGCTCCTGAACTTAAAATTTTCTTTCGAGACAATAAAGGAAATTTAATTTGTGGGTGGATCTGCAAAACAAAGACCCCAATACTGTTAGAACAAAAGTAAATTTGCAAATGTTAATTAACCATCTTTTATGCGTTCTTTGTCTCTCAGAAACCACGATATGAAATCCGCTGGAGGGTCATAGAATCTGTGAGCCCAGACGGTCATGAGTACATCTATGTGGATCCCATGCAGCTTCCCTATGACTCCAGATGGGAGTTTCCCCGTGACAGACTTGTGCTTGGTGAGCTGACAGTCATTTTTTATATGCTAACTCTATAGAGGCTCTGTGGCCTCCCTGCTGGGATGTTCCAGCCAGGATGGCTCACTCTTTCTTTGAAGTTAGGGTGCGATAAACTAATCCAGCTTGAGGTTTTTCTGCCTGGGATTTGTTTTGAGTCAGTGATCAAGGGGACAGTCAATCACTGGAAAGAGTCACAGATGAGAGAGCAGAAGCATGCAAAGTATATGGATGTGTTTGTATGCCTAAGCAGTTTCTTTTGTTTTTATTACAAGGAAACTGATCCCCTGTTGTCACGTCTTTCACAGGTCGTATCTTGGGCTCTGGAGCCTTTGGGAAGGTGGTAGAGGGCACCGCCTATGGGCTCAGCCGCTCCCAACCTGTCATGAAGGTGGCAGTGAAAATGCTGAAACGTGAGTTTAACAGTTGCCATGTCATACCTGACTGAATTCAGTGGTAAATAAAATAAGCCTTGAAAAAATTCTAACAATGAATTCAGTCAGTGGTACAGGCCTGTCTATATACATTATCATATATTACTGGGAAAACAGCTGACAGCTCATTTTATTTGTTGAAGGAACTCAAGGGGGTGGTAAAGTGAAAGCTGTAAAGACAAGAAAAATAGAGTTTTCACTATAGTGAAGACAGGACACTACAGTGAAAGATTTTTGTCTTTAGTCCCATATCTTATGATAAAAGTCTTTAGATATGGGACTGAGTGGCTTGTTGTTGGTTTGACTGAGTGTGTGATAGTCATGCTTGCTGTACCTTCTTTCAGCCACAGCACGCTCCAGTGAGAAACAGGCCCTGATGTCTGAACTCAAGATCATGACTCATCTTGGACCCCATCTCAACATTGTTAACCTCCTGGGAGCATGCACCAAGTCAGGTAAATAACCCACACAAACCAAGGACATAAAGACACATAAACACACACACACACATAGAGACACATGCACACACTCACTTTCATAAGCAAACATGTAAGGTAGTATAATGACTGTTTATCATAACCACTGTTGCCTCTCCTATGTAATTTAGTCACCACTTTACAAAGACACACAAACAATAACACCCACATTTGTATGCACGCACTCACACAAACACTCTTTCAGATTTGGGAACTGCAGACATTTACAATCGTAACAGCCCAAAAAGATTGACAGCCTTCCTCAGCTCTTGCTGGGTGTGGTATTTTAATAGGCTTTTTATGGGAAAGTGGAGGCTTGCCCTCTTGACTGTGCTTTTAGCCTTTTATGAGCCTCTGATAAGATTAGCCTGCAGACTGACGCCAATGCACGACTTCATCTTCTGTGTTGTTCCCAGGCCCTATCTACATTATCACTGAGTACTGCTTCTATGGGGACCTGGTTAACTATCTGCACAAGAACAGGGAGAACTTCCTCAGTCTGAACCCCGAGAAGAACAAGAAGGAGCTGGATATCTTTGGAATCAACCCTGCAGATGAAAGCAGCAGGAGGTACAACATATAGAAGATATTTCTCACATCTGCACATATATCACAAATAATGTATTTTCATTTGTGGAATGATATTTTTTTTTCCATGCAGACAGTTATCAAAAGGTACTTTGCAAAAAGACCAAACATCCTCAAGTCTTTACAAGCCCAAGCAACCGTTTACAACACATGCACTCACATTGTCCATCTACCCCTAATCAGTAACTCTATCACCAGTTTCTCCATGGTTGAGGAGGTTGTCTGGCATCTTTGCCTAATCAGATCACAGTCTGAAGTGGTCTCCGCTTTCAATTTAATTGCGTTACTATGGAGGTACCTGTTAATTGTGTCCACCCAAATCCTCATGGTAAAATAGCAGCCCTCTCTTGCTCTCTTTTGAGGCTCATCTGTGTTGATGGATGACTCACAGTGACCACACCTCAAAATGACCATAACACAATTTAATCCTGGCTACCATGTTATCCTCAACCACATCTTCCTCTAACCTCAGCCTAGGGGAGTGAGAGGATTTAAGGACACACACACATATAAACTGACATGCACATAATTTGTAGAATGTATTTTTGCTATAAGTTGCCATCACTAACAACGTTCCTTTCTTGTCTTTGCTCCCAGTTATGTGATCCTGTCATTTGAAAGCAAAGGGGACTACATGGATATGAAGCAGGCTGACAGCACTCAGTATGTGCCCATGCTGGAGATGAGCAATGCCTCCAAGTACTCAGACATCCAGCGGTCTAACTATGACCATCCACCCTCGCAGAAAGACTCGAGTGGTACGCACCGTCTTCCTGTCCTGCTTCTTGCTCTGCCCTCAGAGTTATTGATGTGGACTTGTTTGGCCTTGGTGCTATGTTTGAGTCAGTGTTTTAGCCAGGGGGTACACCCTGTCAGAATTTTAGGACTGGTAAAACCCTGCAATTACATGGAGAGGATAATTGCAGCACATGCATAATAATGCCTCATTTCTCCCTGCCATTAGTAAAAGCCAGGTTTGCGCAGGCAGTGCTATATTTGCAATACACGTTGAACATACACTCGCATAACGCTTCAGGGTGTGTTTGTGTGTGTTTTCTAAACCAGAAGGTGAAATGGAAATCATGCTGTCAGACGATGTAAATGAAGGCCTCACCACCACTGACCTGCTCAGCTTTACCTACCAGGTGGCCAAAGGCATGGAGTTTCTTGCCTCCAAAAATGTAAGTTTAAAAGAATTTTTTTTCACGCACAGATCTACAACCTTGCATTCCCCTGCTTCCCTCTGCACTAATCGCAGATTATAGGTTTTGTGCTTTGACCTATATGAAGACAGCCATACTGGCCAAAGGGACGAACTAAGGAAATCAGTGGTTGTGTGATAAGCAGTCCCGTGAAGGCTGCTGAGCCCACTCCAGAGAGCGGCCAGGAACCGAATATAGTAGCAGCACAGCCAGAGCTAGAATTACCAGACAGGGACGCACTGCAGCCAGAAGTTTTTCATTCAGCTTCATAGTTATTATCCCTAAATATCCAGTGGTCACAGACATCCCTCCAGCTGGCATGTATACACAAAGAGTATGCTTTATAAAGCATTATGAAACTGCATTAAAAATGTGCTTGAGAGAGTAGCTATGGGAGCAGAGTGTACTGGTTTGAGCTCGAAGAGAATATGAGTTTAAGAGAGAACTGAGAACAGCTATGTCGTTCAATGAAGTGCTAATCAGGTTTCCTTACTTTCTTTCAACAGTGTGTACATCGAGACCTTGCAGCCAGGAATGTCCTTCTCTCTCAGGGCAAGATAGTGAAGATCTGTGACTTTGGACTGGCTAGAGATATCATGCATGACAACAACTATGTATCCAAAGGGAGCGTAAGTGTTTCTTCTCCGGACAAATCATACTGTAGTTTAAAAAATAACAGATTCAACAATAGCTGAAGATTTTGTTTCTGCCGTAAAACAGACTTTTCTCCCGGTGAAGTGGATGGCACCAGAGAGTATTTTTGATAACTTGTACACAACTCTGAGCGACGTGTGGTCTTACGGCATCCTCCTCTGGGAGATATTCTCCCTAGGTGAGTCCCAGCAAACCTCTGTTAAAGAAAAGAAAATCCAAATATTGGTTGAGAAACTCACGTGAAAATGTCTCTGTGCAAAGGTGGCACCCCGTACCCAGGGATGGTGGTGGACTCGAGTTTCTACAACAAGATCAAGAGTGGATACAGGATGTCAAAACCAGAGCATGCACCTCATGATGTGTATGTAGGGGTTCACGTAATGGTTATACAGTTGCTTTGTTGGGGTGTTCATTTCTGTGCTGTGATATACAGCAGCGGTCCCCAACCTTTTTTGCGCCACGGACCGGTTTATGCCCGACAATATTTTCATGGACCGGCCTTTAAGGTGTCGCGGATAAATACAACAAAATAAAACTAGTACCGGTACTGAAAAAAAGAAGATTTATTCATAACGCACGTGAAAAGACCAAGGAAAACCGAGTAAACGATAAAAACGATAACAAAATAACGCTGAAAACCGATAAAAACCCTGAAAACCATACATTTCACACCTGAGCCTCAACTCTCGCGGCCCGGTACCAAACGACTCACGGACCGGTACCGGTCTGAGGCCCGGGGGTTGGGGACCGCTGATATACAGCATCTCGAATCTGTCAAGATAAACTTACAAAGTGCAAGACAGCTTGTATGTTCTCGACGATTGCATCAGATCACATGTTTGTTGCTTTTTCAGGTATGAGATGATGATGAAGTGCTGGAACAGTGAGCCAGAGAAAAGGCCATCTTTCCTGGGTCTGAGTGAAACAGTAGCTTCGTTGTTACCCTCCAGCTACAAGAGGGTGAGTCTCCTTGTGACCTCTTACAGCCTCAGAGCTCTGTGGAAACTTAACACCTGCTTTCAAGATTTACCTCTGCTCATTCTTGACCTCATGGTTGGACCTGTGCATTCTGTTGCCCTTTTATTTTTTTTCATTTTCTAACTGTTTATTGGCTTTTTAGGTATCATTTACCAAGCATGTGTTTAAAATGCAAGCTGGGTATTTAAAGCCCTTTTCACTCTCTCTGCATTTGGATATTTTTTTCAAGCTCTCTCGCTTTTTCTTAAAAAAACAAAAAAACCACACACACACATGCAAGCACACAAACCTACAAGTGATTAGGGTTCAAATGCAGCAGCTGGATGTCAGAGCAGCTGGCCTAATGACACAGCCCCAGTTCTTGCCTCCACCACCCTGTCTTAATGACCCCACTACACATGGCACATCAAACCGGCCTCACCTCTGCCTTCCCCACAGTGTAAATGGCTGGTGGCAGAACACGAACCAGCTCCTGTTTTAGCACCTCACGCTAGCATGACATATGTAATTTTCAGTTTAGATCGCACCATCCAGCTGGCAAATGAGCTAGTGATTACACACAACATACCGCACTTCTCCAGTCCTGTGGCTCCATAGTTCTATGGTTATTCTGTGAATTGAATCATCATTGCTTTTGCGCAACAGGAAAAAGTTATATCTTTTGTTTCCACCATGTATTGGTATCTAGTTCTAATGGGCCCATGTTGTTTTTGATTCAGCAATACGAAAGAGTAAACCACGAGTTCCTGAAGAGCGACCACCCTGCGGTTACTCGGGTATGCATGGAAAATGAGGACTACATTGGGATTGCCTACAAAAACCAGGGGAAGCTGAAGGACAGAGAAAGTGGATTTGATGAACAGCGGTTGAGCTCTGACAGTGGCTACATCATTCCCCTTCCTGACCTGGACCCTATATCTGACGAAGAATATGGAAAGAGGAACAGACACAGGTAAAAGTCAGTGACTTTTGCTACAGTTCACAGTGTTACGCTTTAGATGCGATTAACTTGTGTGTTATTTATGCCCCCTGTAGCTCTCAAACATCTGAAGAGAGCGCCATTGAGACAGGCTCCAGCAGTTCCACCTTTGCTAAGCGTGAGGGTGAGACTCTGGAGGACATCACGCTGCTGGATGAGATGTGTCTAGACTGTAGTGACCTGGTGGAAGACAGCTTTCTGTGACAACTGCTCAGCCTATATAGCATTGGCAGAAAAGACAAGGGGTGTGAGGATATGGGAATCTAGAGAAAGACCTGTAAATGAACCAAAGACTGTTCTGTCAACCCTCTAGCCCCGCCATCCCTCCTATCAGTCACCCCATCAGAGAGAGAGGACAGAACAAAACCACTTCAGTATCTGGATGACTCTGTGGTGACATCGCTACCCCTCGGACATTGCCCCCCCCCGTCCCCGTGGGCTGGGGATGAGAGTGAGCAGAAAGTTACCTTAAAGAACTCAGAAGACTCAGAGCCTGTATGTTGGAGACATCTAGATAAAAAGATCAAATTTGTCTTTGTACTTTGCAGAGCTTTATTCTATCGGGCATTCTTTTAACAGCAATATAAGCAACAAGGGACAAATTAAACATGTTAGTCAGAACTTTGATTGAACACCGCGGGACGTCATTCATATGGTATCTATAAAACCACTATAGTGCACTATTTAAACTATATGATTCCAACACTAGCAACAACTTTGGCAGGTAAACACACTCCATACTCACCTGCTGCAAGAGAAGCACCTGATGCTGGTACAATCAGTAGCAATACTTGGATTTTAAAGCACAAAATTTGGACTATGTGCATTTTTTTTGTATATAACCATTTAATGTATTCAGTGGTTAAGTACATACAGTAATTCAAATTTATTTTTTTACTTTATCAATATATAAACATGTTTAGTTTGTGAATACCGAGTAGATTTTTACCACAGCGGTTTGTATGGTTCGGAGAAATGAGCTTCTGAGTTGCTTCTTGGCGCTGTGCTTTTTGCAGAAATACAAATTCAAACATTTGTTCTCAGATAAAGTCCCCAGTCATATCTGTCATATAGGCTTTGTCTAACGAAGTGTGATTGTAATGTAAATAGCTTCAGAGTTGTTATATAAGAAAGAATTATTGGGATAGCACTCAAATATTTTATAAACACATATTCAACTTGTCCACCCTTATTCACCCGATTGAAGACAATAATTTTGTGAAATCCATTACAAAAAAGGAGATAATTCTCCCTTCTTCAGTCGGAGAAACATTAAAACATCACAGTAGACAGTCAAAAATATTAGTTTTCTCATGCAAATATGGGAATCATAAAATAATAGAGATCAAAAGACATTTGTATCAGTAAATATGGCAGCATGGCCAATAAAAAGTATATAGTGCTTTACCAGAAGGTTACATCCTCTAACCTCATATTTTATCTGTTGTCCTGATGTCTATTAGCAGGTTCTAGTTATAAGAAGACAGTAGATAAACTACAGATTCATTTTTATATGATGTCATACATCAATTATCTGTAGACTCTTTATAACCCTCTGCATCTTCCTGCTGCTGAACCAGCTGTGCCACTGCCTCCTTCTCTTTTACTGTGACATAAACTACGTACGGTTGTTGCACTTTCCTGTCTTTTTGTCTTACTGTTGTCGTTTGATGTTGCTGACAAATTAGCTCTCGTCTAGTTTTGGTCTTAGATGCTTATGGCAGGCTGTATGGATGTGAATGTTTGTGGTGCGGTTGAGTGATGTGTTGTCATCAGTACCCTACCTGTAAGTAAAGGTAATCACACCCAGTATGATGATTCAATACTGTGCTTCATTATTTTACATCATGTACATTCAGATGATTTATATTTCAATAAATGATTTATAATGTAAAAAAAAATCATGTTCTATTGCTCTTTGTGATTTTTAAGCATTGCACACCCAAACAAAAAATATATAGGAATAGAAAATTATTTCTGAGGCATTTTTCATTGCAGAATAAAGAAAAATAAAGTGATCAATTAAAAAAATGTGCTTACAGAGGTATAACATGCCATGAAGATGCAGCGAAATAGATTCCCTACATCTGACTGTAATATTCTAATAAACCAATATAAATTGCAAAAGGAACAGAATTGCCTTTTGCCTAAATCAGTGTCATCATACGCACACAAACAAATATACACAAATAACCAACAATGGAAGAAATACTCTGATCCTCTCCTTGAAGTACTATACACAGATTTTACTGAGTAAAAGTATTAAAGTAGACATGAAAGACAATTTCTGCATAAAAAATGTCACTGTGTGGTCAGCAGTTTAATGTGAGACAAAGATATGTTATTTTTCATCTTTTGTTACAAAATCTCATTTTCAAAACGCATTTATTCAAAATGTAAATTCTAATTTATCTCAAGTGACCCCAACTGGTCATTGCTTTCATGCAAGCAACAGTGTGACAAAGAGGTGAAGACTTATTGTTACAACAGAACAAACTGTATTTATATACCTTTAATACGATGTTAATCTAAATATAAAGTGAAACTTCAAATATCTATTAATGTGAAATAACTGGATGAAGACAAATTCTACAAAGTCGAATAAAATGAAAATATTCATGTCAAGCACAAGTATTCCAAAATTGTACTTTAGCATAGTGTTTCAGCAAATTACTTAGTTGTATCACTTCACATCACTCATATTTTATGTGCCAAAAAGAGGTTAATAAGATAACATAACCCCAAACATTGTCAATATACTGTGCAATCTAAGACACTGCCACAGGGGGGCAAAGATATCTCCTCATGAATCACCTTGTGAAATCGCCAACTAAACGTAAAAAGTATAAAGTATAAGGTCATACATGGTGCTGTTCTAGTTTATCATTGTCCGTGCTTTAGTGTCTGTTTGTGTGCTTCACTACTAAAAAAACAACAACAAAAAAACCCTTCAATTGCATTTGGAGACACTACAAGTGAGTATTAGCTGTCATTGACCGACCCTCCACAAGGGGGAGGTAGTATCAAGATAATGCTATATGCGTTCAGGAGGGCCTAAGGGGGATGGCAACATAATGCAGATCTGTCCTCTCTCCACCTCCTTACAATCAACCTTAGCTGTTGTGATGAGGATGTTGCTTGAGAAAGAGGCAGCTGTGCCGGCATCACTCCAAAGCCATGTGCACCTGTAGGCCATTAGAAATAGAGCCTTAAGCCTCCAGAGCTGCAATCTAAAGCTGTTTTCTGCCATAAAGCAATAACTAACGCAATAAATTAATTTGTGGTGAATTGCCAGCTATTTGCCGTTTGGGAATGGATTTTTTTTTTTTTATCACTCTGGTTGTATTCTTTTATAACTTTACCACCATCTGCACTGCTATACACCGTTAACAGCAAAAGCAACTTTTCTGACTTATTTATTTGGGGCCTGTTTTCCCAGTTTTATTTTGAGTCTTCTGTTTGCTCAAGCTGTTGAACCCTGAAGGCGAACCTGTACTTGTACACAAAAGAGTCAATATCTGCTCAAACCCACAGCTGTGAAGGAGCTTATTCTGAAGAGTCTTGTTTTGATAAACCTCTAGTAAACATGCCTGCATGTAAAAATACTCCACATGCAGATTGTCTTATAACCAAAATGAACTAGCATTACGTTCAGTTTTTGTTTTGTTCTATTTGTAATTTTATTGCATTTACATTAGCACCAAAAAGCAAACCATTTGAAAAAACAAAATCTTTTCAGTGATGAAACTGAGAGAGTCAGTCAAAGGAAAACCTGTTTGTCTCTGTCAGCAGGCAGCTGCTTGCAAACAAAACAAGTATTTGTTACTAGCTTCTAAAAAGTTCAAGATAATATTCCTAAAGTTTTATTTTTATTTGCATTGGAAACTTTGTTCGAGTGGTGGAAAGATACTAGCCAACCCAACCCCCAACGATGATAACAAATGCTCCATTCAGACAACTTTGCCTGCCGTGAGACATGCAGACATGCATGCAAAGTGTTGTGGTGAACTTTGTGCAATAAAATAACAGAAGGAACTGCTGCATGTATGAATACATTTTATTTCATGAAATATATCTGATCAAAATTTGGTTTTTGGAATTCAAAAACCTGTTTCAGTTAAAAGGAAATAAAATGCTCTTTTATCCAAGGGAGTCAATATCTGCTGTGCAACAGTGCTTATGTTTTCCCATACACCATTGCAGAACTGCACAGTGAAAACAAGACTAATTTAATCCCAAAAGGAGATTGTGCCTTTAGCTACGACATTATACAAAGAACATTTTTTCATTAAGGTCAGTAAATTCAAAAGATGCCAATCACCCAGTTAGCTGGGCCGTTTCATGTGTACTAAAACAACATGAAGGAAGATACGTTCAAATGTGAGTGGAGTTTTAGCATGCTAGTAAGAACTTGAGATTTTCGTACCTTGCTCTAATTTCCTGAATGGCTTAGTGTGCATAGTATCTAGTTTTGACTTGTGTTACACTGAACTGATTACACCAAATTGTAAATTCACAATGCACTCGAACAATTTCAGAGAGGAAAATTTACACAGTGGTTACTGGACGATTATTTCTATTATTTCAAAGCAGGTGATGTGAAATAGCATCTACCACTTACCAACACCATACGGACCAGAGAGCATATGTAACACTGCTTGACATAACCGATCTTGATCATTTGAAACAACCTACCTTATATTTATATTTGGAAATTGATCAACTATTTGAGATGTTTTGTGCCTAACAAGTTTACGGTTAATTGCACTTAACCTAAAACCACAACAGAAAGGGTAAAACAGTGGGTAAAAAACTGAGGAAACCTCATGCCCACAGCGTAAAGACTTCTTACACACAGTGTAGCTCTAAAGCGTAAAGCAATGTAGCTTGCCATCACCAGTGTGTGACTGTGTGTGTGAATGCGTGAATGACTGAATGTAGTGTAAAGCGCTTTGGGGTCCTTAGGGATTAAGTAAAGCGCTATACAAATACAGGCCATTTACCATTTATCCTGCTTTATCATCTGTATTACTATATATGAGAAAATATTTTACACAGTAAGCAAAATGATGCATTAAAGACAAACTCAGGGGCTCATTGGGAAAATGTTTGGTGAGGCGATCAATCAACTGAGAACATTTTTTAAAGACGTTTATACAATCTCTCTTGGAACCACAGGAGAGCCATCACCAGGCCAAAGCCACAAGTCAATAATCACATGACTATTAAATTTCACTATTTCGCAACATAAAGTGCATATTTAAAAAACAACAACAACAAAACTTCGAAGTATAAAAACAAGCCCTAGAAATACAAGGTTACAAAATAAGGACTTCACCTTGATAAGGACAGAGGATTTGTCAAAAGATTACCAAAGTGAGTACATGTGTGCTAAGAAAGTGGGAGGGGGTCAGTGGTGTAATGTAAAACTATCTAAACATTTTTGAGCTATTTCACAATATGATAAATGCAAACCTCATGCCAGTGTTGAGAATTCACTGAAAAGAAAGTTAATGATGTGTTTTGACAATATATCTAATCCTATAGTTGCTGACATGTTTTGCTCTCGAGCAAAGCTGTCATTGGGTGAACCAATCAGTGAGCAGCGTGACACTGCCACACATTAGAAAGGAGAGCATATAAGACCCTGTCCAAGAGTCAACAGGTATTTTGGTAAATGTAACTTTTTCAATAGGTTTCATCTTTTTGTCTACTTGTAAAATTCGCCTCAGGTCACTAAAAATTAAGGTTTTGAAAAACAGATTTTGTCTTGCAATGTCAAAGGTGTGCATGCATTTTTTGCATCGACTCAACAAGGTGCTGGAAAGATTCCTCAGAGATTTTGGTCCATATTGGCATGACATCATCACACATGGATTGAACTCAATGTCATGCTCAAGAAACCAGTTTGACATGATTTGACTTTTATGACATGGCATGTTATCCTGTTGGAAGCAGCCATCAAAACATGGATACACTGTGGTCATAAAGTGACAGACATGGTCAGCAACAATCCTCAGGTAGGCTGTGCTGTTTAAATGATGTAAAAGAAGGAGCCCAAAGTGTGCCAGGAAAATATCCCACATGCTATAACACCATCGCAACCAGCCTGAACCACAGATACAAAGTAGGATGGATTTCATGCTTTCACTTTCAAATTCTAACCCTACCATCCAAATGCTGCAGCAGAAATCGTAACTCATCAGGCCAGGCAACCCTTTTAAATTTTTCTATTGTCCCATTTTGGTGAGCTAGTGTGAGTTCCTACCTTAGTTAACTCGGTCAGAATTCACCCCAGCTAACATTGGCACCTGGTGTAATCTTTTGCTGCTGTAGCCCATATGCTTCAAAGTTTGACGTGTTCTGCATTCAGAGATGCTCTTTTGCGTGCATTGGCTGTAACCAATAGAGCCACTGTTGCCTTCTCACTAGCTTGAAGCAGTCTGGCTATTTCCCTGTGACCTCTGACATCTGACATGGTATTTTCAGAGAACTGCTGCTATTGTTATGAGCAGCAATGGTGCTAAATAGGAGTTGTTTGGGGAAAATCTCAGTAGATATTTCTGAAATATTCAGACCAGCCTGTTTGGCACCAACAACTAAGCCACATAGTCGTGTAAATCACCCTTCTTCCCAATTCTCATGCTCAGTTAGAGCTTTAGGAGGTCATTTTTACCATGTCTAACAAACATTTTTACCATGTTTAACAAGCCTTAATGTTGTTATAAACCAAGATTTTACCACAAAATGAAGTGTTTTCTAAAGGTAGGCAAGTCCTCACAATGTGACTGTGTGAGTTTTATGTCCTAACAGATTGTAGACACACACACACTTGCAGTTAATGTTAAGCAAATCCAACTAACAAATGTGCTTATGTGAAAAGATAACTCTCTCGCCAAGGGGCGAGACAAAACAAAGACACACACTGTGTCAGTGCTGGCTTATTTATTAGGCGATTTTGCGTGCTGCTGACAAACTTCCCACTATATGCTTCATTCTTTAGAGCTACTCAAAACAGTCCAGTGAAACAGTCTCGTCGCTGTCTAAAGTGTCACAGCCGGTACACTATTACCCACCTTAAGTGCAGAAAATAAAAATAAAACAAACACAGCTGTTTGGAAAGTTAGTGTGCAACAATATGCAGCAAATCAGATGACTCCAAGGATTCTGGTGTACCCTACCTTTCCACAATTCATTTCTCTGAGTTGCTAATGGAATGGTGAATAACACATACGTCATAAACAAAGCACAACCCAATAACACTGTTCATCAACCAAATGCTTGGAGAACCAAACTGACACTTGATTGGATTTACAATGACAAATAAAGATTCTTTTAACAATATGGAAAGACTCAGCGAGACCTTACCAGATCATAAGTCATGAAAGAGATTGAGGGAAATTTAATTGTATAATGTTTTACTTTGCGAGAGTGAGAGAGAATCTGATTTTGATATATTTGGCTGCACGAGTGAGTGTGAGACAATTAGATTAGCAATCTCTTTGGTTTGTTTGATATGTAACATCAGTCTCCTTCGTGAAACTCGACGCCTTGTTGCCGTCGGTGCGGTCTCCATCCTGTGCTCCTCGGGGAAAACAGGTCCAGGAGCAGTTCAGGGTTTCGACAGATCTGCTGCGAGGCATATTTGTCTCTTGGCCGCTGTACATCCTCAAGGCTGGTGTCTCATTTCAAGCTTTTTCACTGAGGGGCCTGCCCTGCGTGTGCTTCCCAGGCTTTTTGTTTAACAGCAGAGCATCACTTCCAGATTAAAGCACCATCACCGTAAGAGATATCGCAATTGATTTAATATGCACAATAGGAGGGGAAAACAAACAGCAACTATGTTAAATACACAAACTGTACCTTTAGCCTAACCACCCAAAGACCCACACACATGCAGTAGGCTATATGCTGCAGTGATCCCCTTTCGAATTTATAGCTGTAATGACTTAAGCCCTGTTGTTGAGAACTTGCTGTAAGCCAAGAAATCATGCAAACTCATGACTGTGTGGAGGGTTTGCTTTCAGGAATCATATGAGACAGCTCCAGGCTGAGACAGTACGGAAGTCCAAAATGCATTTTTATGATTTTCTTTTATATCTACTCTTACCAAGACAACTTTCATTTGGCCACATCTTGCTCCTAGACTTCTTTGTACAAGACAGTCAATTTAAATAAATATATTTATATTTTTTGGTCATAATGATCATTTGTCTGTTGTAATCTCTTGAGGTCAAAGTTAAAAATATAAACAAAATCTGTTCTCGTGCAGACCTTTATTTTGCCAATTTAAACAGTTACTTATTTGAGTTTTCTAGGTTTTTCAGATTAAATTGTTGTTTCATATTTTGTGTTTTATGACAAACTACAGATACGCTTTTTATAAACAGTTAGTCCCGTGATAATTTAGGTCAAATTCAAAAGCATGGGGTGGTCTGCGGTCAGAGGAGGGTCTGTCTGTGTGGTGTTTACATTTTCCTGCTGTTCATGCATGGGGTTTTCAATGAGTGCTCTTCAAAGACATGCACACGTTGATTGGTGATAAGCTTGCTGATGTAACCCTAGTTGGATAGTTCAGGAGATCAATGAATTTAAACCTAAAGTTGTACTGGACAACTCTTTGCTTTGCCTGACAGTGACAGTGCCCAAAGGGTCTTTCAGACTTTCAGAACGCAAGAAGGCCCATGACATCTGCATCATACCCAGCCCCTGTATCTCAAAGGGAAGACTGTTTTTGTATATATATTTTTTAACTAAACCCCCTCAATTTTATAGTGTTTGAATTGGAACACTGTGCCTCTTGTTTCCTCTGGGGAGATATGACCTGGATACAACAATGTTTACTCAGAGCAATTGTGGCTTGTTTTCCAGCTCTTGTTTGTGCATAAAACTGTTTTTGTGTGCCATAGTATCTTCAGTCCGTGTCTTTTCTCTGATGGGTCTGCTTGTCTTTGTGGAAATATTCACATGCTTGCGACCAAGCCAATGTAGTAGTCATGTGCTTACTGACTTGTGGCCTTGGCCTGGGGATGACACCCTCAGATTCATGTGATCGGTGACAGTGGGCTATGTGGGTACTCTCTAGAAGCCTCAGGCTTAAATTGGGTTAAACATACTCTTTTCATATACCAGACTGATAGAAATAAACTCATGGAAGTCATCAAAGTGCATCTGTCTCCCAACACAACCGTGAGGCTAACTAACAGCGTGCATATTTCTCATGTGCCCGGTTCCCTGTTTTTTGCAGAGCACCGGCTGCAGTTTCATTGATTTGGCACAGACAACACTTGGAATTATTTTCTGAGTAGCTTTATGAGGCTTTTTTTTTGTTTGTGTTTTGTTTTACAAAAAGCAAAGAACACTTAACAAAAACATGTCTCTCAATTCCTGACAGGAGGATTACATTAACTTTCATAACTCGAATCCTGTCCCTCAGAATATCAAGTTAATTATGAAACAAAAACAGCTTGTGTTGCTAGTTAAACAAGAAATGTCCATATTAACTCATATCTCTCACATCCTGTCAGGATACTAGTGCTCCCATGAGAGTTTCTGTCAAACATTTGAGTTACACAAAGGCCTGAGAGCCTGACACACTACAATTTATAAAATACACGCAAACAGTAAAAGTATAAAAAGACAGACAAAGCATCATTTCACAACACATGCAAAATAAAATAAAACTCTAAAATTAGGAAGAAGGCTATCTTCGGCTTTATTTTTTAGTTAATTAGATTTTCCCTCGTTTACTTTCACTGTTGTCGGGGCAGTCACACAATTTTGGCTGGAAGAAAATGCAGCAGGTTGCACATTCTCTGTTTCAGCTGCTGAATAAATTGCTTTGAGAATTGTTACATTGTTTTTGCAGTCAGTGTTTTATTGCTCATACCATGTGTAATTTAGAAACAGAACCGTATTTATTAACAAAACAGACACCAAGGCGCTGCAGTCATCCAAAGCAATCATAATTGTTCAGCTACAGTGGAAATCTCCATGAAATTATTCGGACTTCTTTTGCTTCAGTCAAGGGTCAGCAGGGGGTTAATATATAAAATGGAATTAATGTATTCATGCTTTCTACAAATCATTTCATTGTGATCTATCATGTTACATTTCTCAGACCTTGAAATGAGATTTGAGGGATTTAGAATGATGAATGAAAGAAAAATTAGTTTATGAATATACTCACAACTTTTCATAGATCTACCTTAAGACAATATGTACTGGGAATACACTGGTAAATAAGAATACAGAAACAAAAAACTATAGATAATTCATTCTTAGCAAAAAAACTCTCACTATACATTTTAAAATTTCCTACAACAATGAAATCCAGCGAAAAGGCCACCAGTTAATTTTACATCCTTAAACTACCCTGTAATACAAATCAAAGTATTCTTAAATAAGTACCATAAATAATTTTATGTCAGAATTTTTCCTATTTTCTTCTCTCCTAAAAACTTTAACTGCAGTAACACTTTCTCTATATTTTCAAATAAGTCCCTTAGTAAAGTATTATATATTCTAAATAGTGATTCTGATCTCTAGAGCCTCATTTAAGCTTCATCTGTGCAAGTATTATTAAACTGATAATCAAGAAAATCTGAAAAACCACATCCCAGAGCCAGCAAGAACACACTTTTATGAAAATCGACAGTGAACCTTTGTTGCAATAACTTGCAGTTGTTAGTCACAGATAGAGAGCCAAAATGGAAACCTCTGTGGATAATTACTATGTTGATAAAACTTGGATATTACAAGAGCGTGGGATTTTAACATATATCATATGAAAATAAGATGTTGTCATAGATAGATAGATAGATAGATAGATAGATAGATAGATAGATAGATAGATAGATAGATAGATAGATAGATAGATAGATAGATAGATAGATAGATAGATAGATAGATAGATAGATAGATAGATAGATAGATAGATAGATGATAGATAGATAGATAGATAGATAGATAGATAGATAGATAGATAGATAGATAGATAGATAGATAGATCTATTGGATATTTCCAATCAGCTGAGCAGCCTTGGTGGTGGAATAGACTATGGAGAAGTTACTCCACGTTCCACATCTTGATTATCAGCCCTTCCAATCAGAACAAAATCTTCCATGTTTCCATGTAAAAACTTTGATTACTTCAAAGGATCATTCTGAACACATGCTTGAGATCATGAGACATAATCCAATAAATTAACGATCATAATCTCTAATGAAGAAAAGAGTGTGATCTTTTATAATATTATGTTGGTGAGCAAGACGACAACTTTCTTTTTTTTGTTTCAAAATGTTAATGTGAAATGAATTGTATTACAGCTTCTTGGTTCATCACATCCAGTGAGTCAGCTGTAGCTCTGTGTATGTACAGGTTGGAACAAACTATATAAAAGCTGGGCATAGCTGGCATAGATGAGAAAATGACCCCACTTGCTTGCCAAACTCAGTAAACATTCCTGGTGACTTAATGGTTTCAAATGCCAGCTTTAAGCGTCTACTAAGGGTCTTTCTTTGAAGGCAAAAGCCTGTATTTCAAAGCTGGTGTTGCAGTGCAGATGTCAGCCAAAATTCATGTTTCCATCCTTCTTTGTTCTTTACAAATGCAAATAGATTTAAAAAGCATAAACAAAAAAACAAAATCGACATCAGAAGACAGTCAATAGATTCACCAGATGGAATCCATCATTTGTTCTCGACAAAAGCTGTTTATCCTGAGGAAATCAAAGCCTGCCTAAATGTGTTTGGTCAATTTAACCTGGGTTAGAAACAGTAACAGCAAATACCAATAGGCTTTTATACTGCTTTAACATATTTACATGTAGATATCTGTCTCTAGACAATTTCCCTCCACACAACTCAGATACAGACTTGACTGGGAAATAAACACCATAATCTGCCGTGGTTGTGTGTGACAGTGCTGCTTGTTTGTGATTAGGTTCCAGCTCATATATAAAAAAGGAGGAAGCTGGTAAGTAAATACACAGCAGCTGTGCCAATCAGCTCTAGCTGGCACTGCTCCCTAAATGATCTTGTCCCACAACTCCACCTGCAGATAAGCAAAAAACCACACCCTACTGCTAAAGGACCCCAGTGGAGTGTTTATACACTGCGAGTTTATCTTTATCTGTTTCAGTATTGTATTTTTGATGCTTAAGTTTGTGTTAGTTATATGCTCAAACTTGCAACGTATGCTACTGATTAAACATCAGAGAGGGGAAAAAGAAGAGAGGATTAAAACAAACAGAGGAGGGGGAATTATCAATTTTATTTATTGTCCTTTGTATTTGAGGCAGATGTGTATGAACCAGTCATGCACTAAGAAACAACACTTGTGCTGGTCAATTGTCCATGAATAAACCCCGAGTTTATCATTTATTTTTGTCTGTGTTCTGTTGTTCTTGGACTTCCAGATATAATCAAGTTCTGCAAACCTAAACTCTGGTCCTGGCTGTGTATCAATAACTATTGTGCTGGATGCACAGACGGACAGATCCTGCATTTCAAAACCCAGGTTGTCGAGTCTGCATTCTCTGGCTGTGTTATTATTGGTATAAGTCAATGAGGCCTGTAAGGAATACTGTAGGAATTTCTGCTAAAGCTGAATCTCACAGGCCTTTTTTTCACCTATCATCTGAAAAGATTTTAAACAAAAGCAAAAGGCTGGGGGAAAAAAACTAACAGATTTTCTTCAATGTAATTCAAGGAAACTTGAGTAAAGTATCATACTAACCTTGGTGGAATACATAAAGCTGTCTTTTTTCCTCAAAGTTGGAATAGCAAATTGCATCTAGATCATAAATATGTCTAAAGTCTGGAAACAAATAGCCCACTCTCGCTCACTGGGAAACATTTTTTTAATGTCTACAAAGTGATACATAAGCGTCAGCTGCACCTCCCCGCACAATATTAAAATATAGCTGTGTTCAACCTGCTACTTCCTCTATTGTGACTCACAGACATTCACTGCAGTCTGTTAGTATCATGTTGATAGGTTTATGGCCTATAACAAACACAGCATTATATTTGGAAACGATTGCAACAAGTTCATGTGATACATATAAAATTGAAGGAAGGGCAAAGTTGACAATTCCCACCGTGGGGTACTAGAAGTGATAACTGCTCATTTTTCATTCTGTGCTCTTTTAAAAAGCAACAGTCCTGGGAAACATGAGCTGTCTACAAAGGTAATCGCAAGAAAAATAAAACTAGAGTTTTAACAGTATTTAATTTGTTGGACATTCTGTGCAAAGGAATAGCAACATCCTAAAAAAGCGCTCCCTATTATCCTTCCCTATCTTTGTTTTGTTACTATCTTGTAATTGTTAGTTTTGACTGCTGTCACTGTTTTACAAAACTACAGAGGTTGACGCTGATAAACACTGAAAGTTTAATAGTCGCTTATTTGTTCCAGGTTTTTACAGAAAAGATCCTGAAATGCTTCTAAAACCAAATTTCCAAGAATGGTTTCTGGTTCAGATGGTGGCCAAGAGTCCATCACATCTTGAGGTAAAATCATTCAAAGTCGTGGTCAGTATTGTCTCTTGTTTTTTACTCCCAAGCACACTCCTATCATCCTACTTAGTCTCCCGATGTCAATTTCTTTGTTTTTTTCAAACATTGTGTGCACAAAATGTTTAATTTCCAGTGCGTTTGTTTTTCTTCTGTGTTTGTGTATGTGTGTCAGTGTTTTTCTCTGAATGCCTTATGTTAGCCAGGATGTGCCTGTTCTATAACAAAACACTTCCCTGTTTATTTCTGCCCTAAAGTCAAATCATATGACCACTTCGACAACCCAAGTGCCCGCAAACTGACCTTCTGGTCAGCCCAAATGCCCTGTTGTTTGCCAGTGTGCCAGTCTGTAGGAATCAGGGGAAAAAAAACATCTATTTCAATACTTAATCCTGTACACCACGGAAATGCTGCTTTTCTTTTGTTTTTCTTCTGCCTCCAAAGGAGAGTTGACATAGCAGTTTTTAAAGTATTAACTTCACAACTCTGTTTATACACTGTACTAAACATGGATGTAGCAAGGTGGGATGTCACACATTAGAGTTATGGCTTTCAAGGGGCAGCTTGCTTTCTCATTTCTAGACCAGTAAATTTTAAATAGGGAGTTGAGGGTATCGGTTGCTTCACGTTGCTTGTCAAAAAGAAATGTCAACTCGTTACACCCGGTGACTGCAGAAACAAATCCTTTATAAAGTCGTCTATTACACCCACGATCCACGTTCAGCCTGACACTGCTTTCATTCTAACCAGTAACCACTTAGGAGAAGATTACATTTTCATAGCCACTTTCCCCACCTCTGACAGTTCATAAATAAAACTGCTTGCAGGTCAGGGGCTTCAGTGAAGACTGCTGCAAGACAAGGAACTACACAAAATCTCTGTGTGCAACTTTTATTTCAATGTTATTTTTATAGGACCAAATGTCCTCAGTATTCTTCATATTATACGTTTCAAGCTTCAAGTTGATTTATTTATATAGCACTTTTAAAAACAACAGTTGTTGACCAAAGTACTGAACAATAAAATAGTGAAAGCAGAAGACATGTAAGGTAAAAATCTTATAATAATACAGAGATAGCCCCAACAATGAGCACATATGAGCAAGCACTTGGTGACTGTGGGAGAGAAAAACTCCCTTTTGACAGGTAGAAACCTCCAGCAGAACCAGGCTCAGGGAAGAGCAGCCAGGGGACATGCTAAAATAAATTACAATGCTCCTGTTCATAATGAATATAACTTGCTAGATAAAAATAAAATAACTGATTAAATAAATACTTCTTGATAAAGACTAATAAATCTGTCACTTCATCACCCACTTTGATCTCACAAAACTTATGTGAGGGTAATCTATCAATATTCTTGTTCTTGTACTGGGTTCAGACCTGACACTACAACTTTTAAAGTGAAACACAGAGACTTCTTGATCCTCTCTACATTAATTTTGACTTTCTGTACAAACCTAAAAGGGTTTTTCGTTATATTACCCGCATTCTGTACTGGGCTGTGGACATTTGTATGGGAACCAAGAAACACTGCAAAGGTTGGTTAAGCTCTGCAAGCTCTTCTGATACTGTGCGTGTTTGCAGCTTTATACATGACGCAAAGTGATGCAGGTTTCAATTATGTTTAAAGCATTTTATGATTCCTGAGAAACATATTTAATGCTTTATATAGCTTCTAAAACACATGAGAAATATTTGTTTGGCCATTGATTACAGTCATCCATTTAAAGCGAGCTCAGTTCGCAATCTTTTCGAGAAAAACGTTGAAAGTTCACTAGTCTAAAAGACTAGTGAACTTTTAACGTTCACTAGTCTTTAACGTTTTTCTCTTGTTCAAACAACTAGCAAATTATGGGTCTTTACCTTACAACATTGAGGCCTTGAGGGAACTGCTATTGCGATTTGGTGCTAAATAAATTGAATTTCGTGTGGATTGAAGTGAACATCCGTAGTTAGTGCTACAGTACAGCTAGCCTGGGGGCTAAAGCCAGCTGAAGCTGCTCCACTAACCCATCAGCTCTCATCCACGAGGGCTGCAGATAGCATGGCCGGTGGCATGGCAACATATTTGTACTGGTAACTGCTGTCATATATTAATAAAATAAGAATAATGTGTTTTGCTGGCTAGCGTTTCTGGTGATAGCTTGCAAGGACAGCATTATTGTAATGTCTGGTCAGCATGTCCCACACATTTGTAACACTAACAGCAGGTTGCTTTTCATAACCTAAAACATATGAATTAAGTAAACAGAGCATTTGTTTTCAGTGTTAAGGAGAATTCTGTCAAGCCTCCCTCTGGAAGCTAAAGGTATTATCACCATAGACTTTACATAAGATCCAGACATCAAACATTTATTTTATGACAGCTCAGCGTTACAGTTGACCATTATCAGCTTAGTCTGAAACCATGATTTTCTTGTCCTGCCGTCATGTCTGGGTCAATGACTCCAAAAAAGATGGAGGACTCGCTGTACACAACTAAGGTTTCCCACTTAAGTGATGCCATCTTGCTCTTTTGGAGCTAGTGTGCACAGTAGTGATACGGGAAGGAGTTGCTGTATCAAACACACACCCATTTGACTCAACCACTGCAACCTGGCTCCTTCTACTGTTAGTGATTAACTAATTTAGCAGTTACCAAAGGCATAAAATGTGTTCGTACCTTTTGGTTAGCAATTTTACCCATCTGTGCACCTGTGCTGTTTTTATTAAGTCAACATGTTTCAATGCATATTTAGTTTTATTATGGTCATTTTATACAATGAAATAGCATCAACCAAATATTCCACAGAGGCCCAGAGTGACAGTAAATATCAGAATTATCTGGATAGTATGCCTTGCCTTGTCAGATTTTAGCATTAGACTACATCATGAATCAAATCATTTTGAAATTTAAAACATTTTTACAGGTGCTCACAAAACACTCTACAGCCTAGTAATGTGGAAACAGAAAAATTTAATAAAACATGACCTTTAAAAATGCATGAGTAGAAGGTTTCATTTATCCAGCAAATAGGACCTGAAACCTGCATTACCATAAATAGTTATATTCACCCACGGGGAACAGTATGGGAATAAGGGAGGCTGCTGGGCTCAACCTGGGAGAAACCTCTTTCCTTCTTTCATTACACACTTCCTGCGCCAGATGTCCTGTTGATCCACTAAGGCAGAAGACATATCAGAAACATCAGGAGGACCAATGCATATCCCAGGGATCAAACAGGACTTACAATCTTCACCAGCAGTTCCCTCAGATGAAAATCATCTTCTTCAGACCCCCACCGTAGGCTGATAAGACTGGCCAAAGCTCAGTATTATAAACAGTGTGATGAAACCTTTGTTTTGTACAGTGTTAGAAATGCTGCACATCATCCTAAGCTAAAGTGCAAAAGCTCTGCACAGTTTTTGAAGCATAAAGATGTAGAAAATGATGTTTAAAAGATATATGCATACATATATAAATGCCAAACTGACTTACGGTTTATATTCTTGAATGTAAAGAGCAGCATGCCAGCAAGATAAGCAGGATAAAATATGTAATGATGCCAATTACATGGATATTCAATCTATACTGACTTGGCTTTAACACACTTCTTCAGTAAACCAGCTGCAGGTTTCTCTGACTACACACAATGTGGTAGTTGAGTTTTTGTACTTGTTGGACCAATTGTTAATTTGCACCAGGTCTTCTCTTGCTTATTTCAATTGCTCCCTTTAGTAGTCATCACAACGACCCCAATCCATTGTGGCAATCTTACTGATGATCTGCATGTTTAATTTGTAAATGACTTTATGCCGTATGCCCTTCATGATGCAACAATTCCCATTTATCTTGAAACTGGCACTAGGCGTACACTGGCTTATGCCTCCCTGTGGCTTGATGATTAATTCACTCTGAATATTAAGAAAAGGGTTTGAAAATCTCTTCTTTAGCCTGCTGCTAAGCACGCATTTTTCACTCTACAGACAAAATTTTATCAGCAAATTGAAGCAAAATGTATCTTCTTTCAAACGATCTCTTTGTCAAACCCAGCAGACTTGAACTGTTTTCTCTGTAGGCTTCAGAATGAGAGGAGTGTCATTAACTAGCTAATCGATACCAGTTATATTTTATCAATGACCTTTGAAGAAAAGCATAACCTACCTCACTCCTATCATCACATCTCACATGTTTAACACTAGAAACAGAAAATACACAGATGTGTAAACTTCTTCTGTTTTGTTTTGTTTTTAAGGTTGGTGGACACTAGCACACGGTTTCTGTCTCTCTAACCATTTGTGTCAGTGTGACTGTAACTTTGAGCATGCAGTATGGTTAACAAAAACACAAGTATTTTTAGTGCTCAGGTCTTTCTGCAGTTTAAAAGTAAATGATCACCTTAAAGTACTTAGTGGCTCCATGCTGTGGTGGATAAGATATTCACCTTACATTCAAAAGGCCCCATGTCCAATTCCATAGTAGATAGTGTTCTCTTGAACCCCTTTTCCCTCTGACATTTCCAAGCATCAATAAAGGAATTGCTTATTTCTTAGAAATACAATTTTGATTCCTGGGACAGTCTGGGAGCAGTTACTAACTATGCTGATGTCGGTCAATGGTAACTGCCAGTGCGGTGTGTGTTTGTTTGGTATCCTGATGCGAACAGGAATTCCCAGGAAATAAATTGTTTCATCAGCCTTGTACTGACGTTGAAGTCAGTTTGTCTCTCTGAGAAAACTCATTTTATATTGTCAATTAAATCCCCACCCATTACAGTTATTAAAATAAAAGTAATTGTGTAGCATACTTACAAAACAGGTTGCCTAATACATGAACATAAAAAGAAAATAGCACCAGCAAGTACTTACCCACTGGTGCTCTTTTATACAGAGGTTTTTCAGCTTTTGGTTTCTCTTTTGTTTAAAAGATTTTACTTTGTGCAGTCCTTTTTGTTCTGCTCATTATAAAACACGTCTGAGCAAATTACAGCACCTCCATCTGGGTATGGATTTGTCTTTTTTCAGCTTTCTGTACTTCCAGGACAGTGTATCTCATTACAAGGCCGATGAAACATTTCATGGAACCAAATATGTCCTCTGTCATACAAATATTTCCTGTTGTATAACCATATTCAGCTTTGCGTTAATCACAAGATATAGGGTGCTATCATCCAACAACCAATACGTGGCAGCAGATTCAACACTGCATTTATGGCTATGGAAGAATTACTATTAGAACCCCTAAAAAATAATTTGATGTGATTTTAATTATTCTCTTTTCCCAGAAGATTTGGGGATTTAGGGTTGTGACTCTATGCAAGTCACTTATTAAGATTCACTCTTTGCTAAATTACAGGTCTTTTTGACAAGCTTTGACAACTCAGAACTGGGAAAAAAAGTTTTCCAGCATTCCTTCTTGTTTCAAAAACTGAAACAATCTGTTACTGCTGTTTGATTTTTGATGTTCAACAGAAACCATGAGAACTTTTTCTATCTTTCGCATGCACACATACACATTCACATACCAATTAGCACGACCCTTGAAGACCTAAGGCATGAATCAAAGGGCCACTAACAAAGGCTTTTATTGTGAAAGAGCAGTATCTCTCTCTTTCTCTTTCCCTCTTTGTCTCTCTTGCTCTCTCTCCCTTTCTTTCTCTCTATCTTGTTACTGGAAACATTTCAGGAGACGCACAAGCCTTTTCAAAAACACACATACATTGTACTCAGTGTACATCTGTTTTCTCTTAGCAGGAAATAAATTTTGTTGTTCTGCAGCTTCATGAAAGTGTTTCACATTTTTTTTATAATCTCATAGTTCCAAGAAGAAAAAGAACAGTAAATTATAGGCATAAGCAATATATATGTCACATCACCTAATGTCAACTCATCAACTGAATTTTTTTCAACACTAAAACACAGTAATTACAGGTCACAGAGTAAGAGATTAGAAATACGCAAATGACAGAAAATTGGCATCTCCCAGTGCTGGTTGTAGTGAAGACACACCTGGCCTGAAGCGCAGATGTTGTACATCAAGCATAACTGTGAAAGAGACTTTAGGACTTGAAAGCATTTCTGTAAAAGCACAGGCAGCAGTTACTGGGCTGATAAGAAAATAACTAGAGAAACGAGGTGGACCAGTTACCCAAACGTACATCTCAATCTGCTCTTTCACTTGATGGGCTCTGGTTCTTACATGACATATGGTATCTCTGCAAGATCAACCTATTTTAGTTTAGCGTTTCAACATATCTTGGTGCAGCTCATGTATGGGGATGAAAAACAAAATGGAAAAAGTGCTTGTGATGAAAGATACATGCTTTGCATGCTATTTCCATTTTTTCAGTTTTATATATGTTGCAATTTAAATTTTCTTGAACTGGAATTTGAATTACTACTAATATTTAAAGTACTAGTTGTACTAGTACACATTGCCTGCCCATTTTGTACACTATTCTTATAAACAAGAAACAAAGAGCTTTTGTTCTGGTATCAGATTCTTTGGTACTGAGCTGATGGCTCCTAAGGGGTTGTTGACTGAATCACATGCACAAGTTCTTACAAGCCTCAGTATCCTGACCAAAACCCCTCTCCCATCATAATCTTTTCATCTGTGTATTTCCACAAGTTTAAATGTGCCTGCATATATCTTTATTTCACTAGTCACTCTCAGTGAAGTGTTGGAAGCAATTATGGTTTGGCTCAAAACTGTGTTCTTGGCCCAGGGTGATCGGGAGTCCAAAATATTAATCAGCATGAAAACAAGTGTCAGGTTCCTGCTTCCTTCTCCATCCCAGTGTTTTCTCCTGCTCTTCTGTACCGTGTTCATCACAGGAAATGTTTAGGGTAGAGAGACAGTAAAAACCTTGTTCTGGAAGTTTAGAGGGGATGCCTCCTGGACATGAAATAGTCAAAACATTCTAATATTACAATCATGGTTTTGTGGGTGGAAATTGTGTTCTGGCTACAGAAGAAAAACAAAGGTTTGTTCATAGACTCTTTCAGAGCATGTTCCATTTTCTATATTTATGACATATTGGGCAACAACTTTTTGCTTTTTTTTTTTTTTGCAAATATATTAAAAAGCTTGTTGTTTGTGTGTTTCGTTGCATTGACTTAACTCATTAATCTTAATTCTTTGCTGCATCAGTAGTGTTGGCACTGTGACTCTCAGAAGAATCTTTAATTCATTATCTTCAATACCCAAGCTGCGATACAGTCTAGTCATTTCCTCGACCACAAGGTGAATGACTGAGATGTAATTTTCAATTAAACATACAAAGAATATGGTGGATTTGACAATAAGTTGTCGTGTTTCACATGCTAATGAGACAATTTGGGTTTTTTATTTTTCGTAATCCTAACACGTATACAAAATGGAAAAATTGCTGTGTGGTAACTGAAAGATCTTTCACAGGAGCTAATGTTTCGAGCAAGTTAAATTAGAGATTTGGTTTCAATGTGTTAGCTATTTGAGCCTTAGAGCGAGGTCTGTGATACTCTTTTTTTAAGAATTGATTGGAGAGGCTTTTAAATGTCAGAAGATTCAGGATGAAATTCGTTTCTTTTTTATGTTGTTAAAATATTTACATGACAAATATGTTTTTTCAGACACATAGAGCTTGTTCGAAACTGTGTGATAGTTGCTGCACTGTACACAGATGAAAAACAGGAGCACTTGTGCATGTTGAGTTCTTCTTATCAGTTAAAATAATGTGCCGCAGCAGAGTATTTGCAGGTTTTATTTGCCTGTCATTTTGACATGCGGTGATTTTGTGGTTCAAGCATATACTCTATAAGTAAACACGCAACTGCATCAAATACATATTTACAGATGTCCTTCACCACTATGAACACATCCTGGTTTAGTTATAAATACATTCTACACACCAACGTTGTTTAAATGATGCACTGAGTGAGCCAAAGTATATATGTTCATCAACGGAAAGCTAACTTAATCCCTATTTTTTTGGCATTAGTAATTACCTGCTTGCTTAGCAAACATATCCGATTTCATGGCACTATTTTCAAAGAGCTGGCAGTGCCATTTATGGCCTGAGCTTGGTTGTGCAGGTTCACTAGATCTGATATAAATCTAACCAAAGGTTTAGTTTGTGTATGTTGGGGGTTATTTGAATGTTGCAGTCCTAATTTGCTTTTGTGAAGCAGTGCAACTGGAAATGCAAAGTCTAATTATGGAAATTATAGTTTAAAAACTAAACATTGGCTTTTTTTAATTTTCATGTGATTTTTAGCCAGATCTGTTAGTCTGATGCTCAAATACTAAATATGACAGAGGGAAGAACTGAAATCTTTGTTTAATAAGGTGAAGAAAAATGAAAATTTTGCATTCATTTCAACTGAATATACTATTTTCACATTTTGCAGGAAGGAAAAGAACCCCATTTTTCCTACTGGCCAAAATGTATGTTCTATGCCTATTTGACGTGAACACGATGACAGATAAGGTGCGTTATGAATGAATAATTAACTCACAGAGTAAACTTAATCAACTTAATGAGGACGGTATTGTGGTTTATTGCAACAGTTGCTTTTAGCTAAAATCGCGCTGCCACGTGCTTTCAAATACGGACAGTCAGAAAGCAATGGATGTGACAGGCAATGGAAAACTAGACTACATTAGTGTGTGTGTGTGTGTGTGTGTGTGTGTGTGTGTGTGTGTGTGAGAGAGAGAGAGAGAGAGAGAGAGAGGGAGAGAGAGAGTTTCACAGGGCTAGTCATATCTGTTCTTAGGAGGAGGGAGATGTCTGGTGAAAAAACATGTAAAATAATAAAGCCGTGGGAAAAATGACCAATGCTAGTGTGATTAAAGCTGAAATGGATGCTAGTGGTGTGCAGTCACTTGGTTAGACTTCTTATCTGATAAAAACAAAAGCCACAAAAAATGCACATCTATCGATCTGACTTCCACTCATACGTAAAAGGTTAAAAAAAAAGTGAAATTATCTGAAGCATGTGCATGCGGGCTACATCGGCGATAACATCATCTACAGCATATGCCATCTTGCATATATCCTTGTCTTGATCTGTCAGTCTCTCTCTGAGTTCAGTGTGTGTGTGTGTGTGTGTGTGCTGGGAAGCACACTGCAGGTCACAAACACCTCCCTCTTTCACTGTATCGTGTGAGTAATAGGCTCCACCACTGGCTCCTATAAACATGTTGTTGACGCCACAGCCAGTCAGAGATACCTGGTCGGCCTGCTCCGTCCCCTCTGGCGCTCCCCAGGAGAACAGTATGTTTGCAGATTGGCGACGGCTGCTGCTGTTGCGAGATGAACTGAGCATCTGTGCCTTTAAAGACTTCTAAGTGCGCCTCTATCAGAGCCCACGGTCAACTGCCCACAACTCCGACGCGCTAGGCAAGCAGACAAGAGCTACCTTACTCATATAAAGGCATTGGCTCACCTTCACAGGTAGACCCATGGAATGATAACTATGGAATACCACTGGATACTTCTCTCTGTGTTTTTACAGCTAACCTTCCATCCAGGTAAGACTGAGCCTTTACACTTGACGCGCCAGTTTACGCAGACAACTGTTGCTTTTCAATTTTGAACAAAGAAAGGGTTTCTGTTTTAATGCTTGCTATTTTGCAGCCCAGTGTGAAAAAGATAATCTACGTATAGCGAACCGTACCGCTGCACTTGCCTCCCATCACGATTTGTCCGTACTTCTCTTTGTTCTATGAAGTAGTCAGATCTGAAGGGTGCTGAATAAGACAACCCGAAGTCAGAGAAACCTAATGAGGAAAGTGGATACTAATGCGGACGATCTGGGCGCTGGAGCTACTTTAATATTTTATGTTATACTGGGAAAACAGGGCGCTATTTAAAAAAAAAAAAAAGTAATCAAAACGATAAAGTGTTGAACAATGTGCAAGAGTGAGCTTCAAAGAGACTTCTTGATCATTTTGTGCACGATGAAGCCGTTTTTTGTTTTTTTTTCCTGGAGCTGCACATAACCGTCAGTATGAAAATTTATTGGCGTCTCTTGATTCACAGGAAGTATGCAAAACGTCTGTCGAAAGCAGGACTGCATTCACATCTAATTTCTCACTTTTTTTTAGATAAATATTGTCACATGTGTGACTTTTAACACTGAGCAATGTAAAACGTTTCGCCTGCGCTCCGGGTTGGTTGGTTGTGTTTTGATCTGAGGATGAATATCAAAAACACATTGCAACTGTTACGACTTGGCATCATCTTCAGAGTCCAGTCTATAAACAGCTAATGATATCTTTACTGCCTTTTAAAAATACTCAGTGTCAGTTTTTTTAATTTCACGATTCAATTTTTTGGTCGCTTTAAGTGGGTTGATGTGCAGCCTGTCATTTTTTAAATTAGATTTGGGTTGTTGTTGTTTTTTTTAATCTTGTTAGGAAACAGAGTTTTGGATGTTCCCAGAGCTATCTCTATGGAAATTTATGAAAAACCGACATTGGCCATGCATGTTTATAAAAGCGGTGAACCGCGAGTGTTGCTGTTTAACTTTGCGCTCCTTTGCGCACATGGTGCGTCTACGGAGCTTCTTCCAGCTCAGGGCGGCATCAGGTGGACTTCCATCTGACCGACAGCTTGGCAGCATATAATGCGCCCATAGGGGACGGTTGATGTTCACGACATTTTCACCAGGGGCTTCGACTAACTGCCACATTTCCAGCGAGCGCGCACAAGCTTACCTGGCATATGACGCAATACGGCACGCCATGAAGTTTGCCTTTAGCCCGCTTACGCACAGTGTGGACCTAATTAAGTTTTACCATGTTTGTTCTGCATTTGGTGGATATAAGAAATCAGATCAGCTAAATAAACGCTATGAAGATTCAGTTAGGCTTAATATGCATCGCATGCAAATTAATCTCCTTCTTTTATACTGATATCCAAATGTTCACGTTTTAATATCCCGAACTCAGGGCAATGTTGGTATTATTTACAGTCTCTTAACAGGGTGTATTTGTATACTGATACCCTGCTATTCCTGAAATTCCGTGTTATTTCATCATTTAAGATAAATGTTTTCTTGCTACACTTCCTTCTTACAATAGTGTCTTTCTTCATGACTTGTTAGTGCCAGACTGGCTCTCTGAACAGTGTTTATTCATTTATATATTTTATCCAAGTATGAATTAAAAGGATGGAAAGAGCACATCTATTCACATAAAAACCTTGTTGTTCATTCCTGTTGTACTGCTGCTGCAACCACAGTCCTATAGTGTTTATCACAAGTGGCTTCAATAAAGACAGTGATGTTTTCTCAGGGAACAAAAACATTACTTGAGCAACTCAATCTTTCCCCACCTGTTTTCAGTTGGTGCAGCAGATTAAGACTCTGGGTAACACCCCCACCCCTTTAAATACAGACCATGCTACAGGCATTTGTTTTATTTTATACCATGACTGGTAAAAAGCACATATTAATTATTGAGTGTTTTCTCATTTGGCACATTTTTCACCACCAGTCTGCTTTATAATGCCAGCATTTCTTTTAACTATCATAGAACAGTTTACATATTCTGAAGCTGTTTTACTTACACCGCTGATGCAGATAAATGTTTTGCAAAGTCATTTCCAGCTTGAGGGTCTGGATTCATCAGATCAGGTGCATATTTGCTTTTTGTTTTGTTTTTTTTAAGTTAATCAATAAATTGATTGATTTCGTTTTTTCTTGTGAAAATCTTTTTTTTTGGTCTCCTAGCATCTTTCAGTAACAATCAGACATTGATTGACAAGCAACTTTTTGGCAAAACATCTTGTTTTGTGGAGCTACATCCTGAGTACCGAAGCCATGAGTACAATTCATGTTGTTTCAAGAAGTCACAAGTCATAAATGTTGAGAGCAAATAAATATACTGAAGAAGTTTTACACATAAAGTTCGTGTCCCTGTTGGTCAATTTGTGAATGATGGCCAGTATAAATCTTTTGTTTTGAAATTTGATGTGGGCTACCCTTATGTTTAACTTTACATCAGAGATTTTATCCCTAAGCTTTCATGATGCATGGGAGGCTTGTGGGGCCATATAAATGGAAACATCTTGATTTCACAGTGCTGAAAACATTTTACTGCTGTACAATAGCTTTGGTCAAGTAAAAACAAAACAAATCTCCAAATGGATAAACTGTAGGGCCTTAAGTTCATATGAAGGCTTAAGAAATATAGCCTTGATTTTGCACTTTCTTGCATTTTCATACCCGTGGCATTCATTTAAATACATTCTTTTTCCCATTCAAGGTGATACAAAGCCCACTATCACCCCTGCCAGACCCCACGTCGTCATCCAGCTCAACGAACCCTTCAAACTACGTTGCCAGGGTGAAAACAGGATACAGTGGAAGCGGGAGAGGTCAAAGCTGCTGGCAGCAAACGACATCGATGGGATGTTGACATATTCAATTAAGAAGGCTCTGCCTACTCACATGGGTCGCTATATCTGCCAGGAGGAGGGTTCCAAGGAACATGCCTCCATCTACGTCTATGTGAAAGGTACCTAAATGTTTCTTGGTGATTAAACCCTTTCGAGACTGTGTGGTAATTTTGTGAGAGAGAAAGAGAAAGGAGCGTGTACGCAGGCTGCAGGGAAAAGTAGACAACATCTATGTGTGTGGGTGTATTAGCAGAAGAAGGTGTTTGTGACTTTGCCCTGGACAGGTACAGTAGCTACCAGAGCTATTTATTGAGTGTATGACTGAGTTTTACTGTATTTCTTCTTCTACATGACCCAATATCCCCTTGGCCCAAAGCCATCACTGCTGGCTTCTATCATGTGCTGATCATTCACTCCACAATCCGTTCATCTACCTTTGAGGCAACAAGCAGGAACTGCTTAGCAGATGATATTTAGAAATATTGAGAAGTAATTTGTTTGGTAATCGTTTAAATCGTGTTGGAAGATCATCCTGTTTTCTCGTTAAGGAACTTATTCAAAAGGAATATCTACAGATTGATAATCTTTCACATGTTAGTCCTGGTTGTTGGTTGTTTTGGCAACAATTATGGTTCCCATGGTAACAGCAGTGTGACTTAAGACTACAGAGCCCAGATTTCACAGGGCACAAACAGCACAAAGTTAAGTCTGAGTTAAGTAGCAACAGTTTCTAGTTTATATTATCAATTACCTCAAACATCTGAGATGAGCCTTCCCCAGCAAGACAATTAACTGCAGAAATTAGTTGGAGATGCAAAGTCAATGACCCATCCTAGAAAGTCCTCAGTCCCAGTCTGATAAAGCATCTGCAGAATCTATCAGAGCAAACCAATCAATCGAGTCAGCATCTCACAGTACTCAGCGGGTCCACTGAGATCAAAAGAGGACTTATTTTATTTGTATCAGAGCTGTTTCATGGTTGAATTTGGAGATTATTAGGAACATAGCTTTAATAATGTGAAACAGAAAAGACTCACAGCAAAGTACATTGTTCCTCGTATATAAAGGAACTGGATATCCAGCATTACATCCCCATTATTATAATAAAAAGTTCAAATACCCATATACTGTTACCCTGCTTTCATGCTACCTTTGCAATTTCTTTTATTTATTCATTTTTTGCCAGATCCTGGAAATCCCTTCAGAAAACTAAAGGTGTCTAGATATGTTACTCGTGAGGGAGAAAATGCTTCCTTCCCTTGCCTGGCAACTGATCCAGATCTGGAGAATATGCACCTGGAAACATGCTCCAGTAAAACTCTGCCCCCTGGTCTCCAGTTCTCTGCCAGCCTGGAGCATGGCATTTACATGCACAACACACAAAAGGCCTACGAAGGTTGCTATGTGTGTGCAGGAAGACTCCATGGAAAGGACGTCAGATCAGGCCAATTCTTCCTGAGTGTTGTACCAGGTAAACTAGTGTGGGTGTGCAGCATATGTACATTTTTCGATTTGGCTAAAATCAACCAAAGGAATGACATCACATGAGGTTTGTTTTATTGCAGTACCCACTGCGCCTCCTGTAGTTGAGCTCCAACCATCCACAAGAGTGATTCTGACCCGAGGTGAGAGATTCTCCCTCACCTGCAACACCAGTAATGCCAATAGAGAAATCAACATCACGTGGGTCACCCCACCTGGCTCGGTGAGAACCTTCTGCCTTTGTCTTTGCTGTGTGCTTTGCCGTCAGTGAAAGATTTAACGGCTTCCCTTTTTGAGTTGCCTTAAAATTCTGCATTTGTTGCCATTCCAAATGAGCTGCTACAATTTGGTGCTCCAAAATGAAAATAATTCAAAGGAAATTAATTCAAGTCCCTGATAATATTGGCGAATCTTTCACTGGTAGCACAGCCTCGTCCTTGCGTCTTCCTGTTGCCTGTCTTTAAAAAGTCCACAATGTCTAAGCTTCAGGTATGCCTTGCAGTGTACCTTGTGGGCTACCGTAGGTGTGTGTGCTTGCATGCAGGTGGTTGTGTGCATGTGGTAGTTTGTGCTTGGTGAGCATAGACATGCAGACAGGGTTAATCTCTAGAGATCTCTGGGCGTTGACAGGGTGCCGTCTGGTATCCACAGCAACCAGCAAAGGTTGGCAGTTCTTCAGAATCCCTGATGGAAAAATTTGCCAATAGCCACAGAACGACACTGCAAATCGATGCAGTACGGCCACAGGATGCTGGGAGTTACATATGTGAAGTTAGGAATGGAAAAGGGGTCAGCAGCAAGTCGGTGTGGCTCGATGTATATGGTGAGTAAGTGATGTCATTTTGTTTTTTGCATTTAAAGCTGGACATGAACTTAATTGTTATGGAATCTCGACAATTTTGTTGCCACTCACAGATGGATATAAAAACACATTTGGATTCTTGTTTTGAGTTTTTGTGAATTATTCTCCTCAAAAATATTCTGCATCATTAAGTTTTCAGTGTTTTAAATGAGTTAAAGGGAACCCAATACACTGATTTCCAATGGTATCAGTATTTTTTGATTCCACTAATGAAGCTTTGTATGATTCATGCTTTTAAAAAATTGTTTTCTTCTGATTGCCTCTCACAAACAAAATATGTGAACATCAGGTAGGTGTTTCTACACTCACATCCAAAGCTGAACACCTTATATGACCATATTAAGCATGTTCTCTCTCATTAATGTCATGGGGCGATCGTGGCTCAAGAGTTGGCAGTTTGTCTTGTCATCGGAAGGTTGCTGGTTCGAGCCCCGGCTCCGACAGTCTCTGTCGTTGTGTCCTTGGGCAAGACACTTCACCTGTTGCCTACTGGTGGTGGTCAGAGGGCCCGGTGGCGCCAGTGTCTGGCAGCTTTGCCTCTGTCACTGCGCTCCAGGGCAGCAAAAACAAATACAGGCCATTTACCATATAGAGTCAAGAATAAGAACAAAACTGACTAATGTTGAGCTTTTTGCTCATTGGTAATACTTAAACATACCTTGTTTGAAACTTTACCAGTGTTTTATATAAGCATCCACCATTGCAGCAGTACAGATATGACTAAAACAAAAAGGAAGAGCATAACAGTTAAATGAGAAGATATATTTCACTGTGATTATTAGACATTAATTAGGCTGAACTACATGTAACCCACTGTACAAGAAGTTAAGGGAACAAAATAGCATTCATTCTGTACTATCACTTCCACTTTCTTTAAAGACGTTAATGCATCTGGCACTAGTATTGTGTATATCATGAACTCTCATGGACCATCACCACTTAGAGTCACATTTTATGGTGACAACAAAATAACTTAATATTCCTGAAACAGTCACTGATTATCTGGCATGTGATAATAATAATATACGTAAGTAACATCATGCCCCAAATAACAGACCAAATCAGTCAGAGCATACAGTATATAGTGGTACATTTTCTCCCAACTCCTGATGAGATCTATTTTCAGTATTTAAATTTATCCTAACCCTTTGGAGTGCATGTGTTGGATGAGAACAGCACTAGTTAGATAATTCAGACTTCGGTGCATTAATCTACAAATTTGACAACAATTTAATTTTCTTATTTTTCAGAAAGAGGATTCATCGACTTAATGCCCACAAACAGCAGCATCTTTCACGTCCGCTCCGGCGAGAGTTTGTCCCTGAAAGTTCGAATAGTGGCTTATCCAAAGCCACACATCTCCTGGAGCTTTAAAGGCCACGAGCTGAGAAACACAACTGACCATGTGATCACCACACACAGTGATGAATACAGGTGTGACAGCACACAAGCACACACTTGCTTTGTTTTATTTAAGTGTTGGAAAGATGGAAACATCACATTCAGCCAGGTTTATTTTAGGTGAATCTCTGGTTTAGCTGCAGGTCATAGTCCCTTTAAATATACAGTTGAAACAGTGCCCTGGGGTTTATTGTGAAACAGGAGCTGTCAGACTGTGAATGACTGTCTTGAGAAATAAAACCATGATATATCTGGAGTGTAACCTACATGCTGCAGATAGAAATGTGTATTCTGATGTAATCCTGCGTGCCTCCCACCCTCAATATTACTGTCAGGAGATATGGCATTGGGAAATATGTTGAAAAATTCTGCAACAGCAAAAAAGATAATAAGAGTATATCCTGTTGGGTGAACAGCTTTTAAAATACTTATTTTTGGCAAAGAAGATATGTGTTTATTGCTACACTTTTTTATGTCTCAATGATCATTAGAATTGAACTTCATTTGAGTAATGCTTCATTACAACAGGAAGAAGACGCCCAGACTAGTTTCAAGATGTTTGCTGAGACTTGTTCCTAATAAAACCCTGATGCAACCTTTAAGCCTGACTTTAATATAACTCGTAAATATCCATTGATACAATTGATACCGATAACTAGAAAAAACTTCACCAGATGAACAGAATCAACTTTTGGGGGTTTATTACTACAGTGGCCACAACAGTGAATAGATGCAAATAAAGACTGAAAAGATTTAATACTTGTCTAATAATATTTTTAATATGCATACTGCAGATGCACATGAAAGAGCAGAAAACAAAGAAAAGATGGTTACAATATAAAATGCAAATATCTGAACATTTTATGTTCTTTCTCACAGGGTGGCTAAATGAGAATCAGCTCTTTCCTGTTTTGGCACAATTAGAGCTTGAATGAAATACTGTGATATTTGAATCTTAAAAATCAACAAATGCACTAATAAAATAATTATTTTATGTTTAGTTACATCAGTGAGCTGAGGCTAGTGCGGCTGAAAATGTTAGAGGGTGGAGTTTACACCTTTCAAGCCTCCAATGGTGATGCTTCAGCAAATCAGACATTCACCGTCTTTGTGATCAGTAAGTTGTTTTCACATTTTTTTTGAAAGGTTTCATATTCCCTTAAGCCATGGGATGAATTTCATGACCCACCCATAGTGTATTTTACACTTACTTTGTGTGGAATGAAGTCCAGCTCTCCACCCTCACCACACCTTGCAAATATACCTTGCTAATGCTTAAACCAATATTTTTCCTCTGGTTCATTGTTACATACCTAACACATTGTGACATTAACTTGTGTTTATCAGGTAAACCAGAAATTGTATCGATTGACAGCCCAGTGAATGGACAGGTGCGCTGTGTGGCTGAGGGGTTCCCTGCTCCCCAGATCACCTGGTACTACTGTGAGCATCCATATGGCAGGTGAGATTTTTGAAGCTTCTAAAATCCTTTCTATTTACTGACTACTACTTACTGTTACCAACATGTCAAAATATTTTTTTAAAGGGTTGTGACTTCTCGTAAGATGTTTCTGTTTGTCTTGCTTTTCTCAATGTTTTTGTGGACGGGGCTGCATCTTGAAATGTCATGTCATACATTCCTGCACCAAGTTTAGCAATGACAGCTGCTGGGGCACTGCCAAACATATCTGACCAAACAATGGCCTTCAAAGCCCCTGATTAAGTGTTGAGCAACATTTTTTCCCAAAAATAATATAGCTAGAGAGTTTCAGTTATTATGCTGACTGGTGTGATTTCGTAAGGCTTTAAACATTTCAGTTTGCAAAAATGAAAAAATGGATGTGGTCCCTCAAGGGAAACTACACATTTTCATTGTGATAAAAACAAAATATTTGCTCAATTTGTAACACAGCTGAAAGTAAAATAATAATTAGCAGAGGCAGAGTGCAATGGTATGTGCTGCACTTTAGAACCCCAGCCTAAAGTAATTATACTGGTTGGAAACTCATATTAGCCAGATCGGTCATCTGTCTCATAAACTGACTAAACAAAGGAAAACCTGCCAAACCAAAATCAATAGCAGCTCTGTAATTTGCATCCAACAAACAAAATTCTCTAATGTTATCCAATTATTAGATTTATGTTTGCAAAAAAAAGTCTCATGGCTTTAGCAAGGCAATGAGGCATGCATCTGTGAATTTAACAAAATACTTTCCAGAAAATCTTTCTAACTACAACATTTTCATTTTGCATTTCGGAGAATTCTTCTTGGTTTACTGCGTATTTTAGCACTGTGTTTGCACACAACACTAACCATTTATTTATTTGGAGTTTTATCTCCATATTCAACCTTTAACATGACTGAAATGAAGTGCATGTCAAGGGTCCTAAAGGTCACACTAAAGACACATTGGAAAGAGTCAGGAATGATGATGATGGTGGAATGTGAGATTGAGGGATTTGACTGGGCTGACCTGTGATTGGTTGACTGTGATAAGATGACCCTCCCATGTGACAGGGGATTGAGAAGTATTGATTTGTGATTGGTTGGTACTACAAGTGGACAGGGTTCATCTTGTGTCAAACATAAAGTGTGCTGAAGGAGGAGCCCTGGGTTGCTGTAGCAATACCAATCCAAAGCAGCTGGGTCAATGAATCACTGCTGATAATCCAAACTTTAGCCAGTCATTTTTAAAAAAAAAAATTGTAGTCAAATCCACTTAACGCTCACTACATGCACAATCATTAAAGGCATGTAAGGCATGTATATCCAAGTAGAAAGTAACCTGATCTAAGTCAGCCTATCACCAGAGAGCACTTAAATAACTGCTACTCTTATTAGTACAGTACCGTCAAAGGTTAATTACAAATATTTCATCTTTGGTTCATGAGCACAAAAAGACATCACAAAAGGTGAAACTAACAGCTGCTGTTGTACTAAAATAGAAATGCATGCTTCTGTGGTTCTGCATATTGTAAAGTTGGGTTATTTGAAAGGGTTTTATAGCCTCAGGAAAGTAATCTTTCAGAGACATACAGAAGAGATTCCAGACAACAGACAACCGTTGGAAATCTAGATGATCCCATCAACTCTTTTGTCAACAGTATATAATCTTCTGCCTTCAGGTGCTCCCAGCAGGTAAATTCCACCCAGGAGGAGCTCAATGTCATCACCATCACACTGTTCAGTCCCATGTTTGGGAAGACAGAGGTGGAGAGTCGGGTGAACATCAGCAGAGCACGGTTCAATACTCTGGAATGTGTGGCTACAGTGGAGGGAGAGCAAGCCTACATACTTTACTCTATTAGTGGTGAGTTGAATTCACGGATATACATCCAGTCATACATAAGCAGCACAGGTAGTCTAAATAGGGGTTGTAGAATTAAAGGAGGCGTTGACGTCTGTCAGTTCACGTTTTGCTGCTGAAGTGATGCATTCCTCTCCATGCTTTCTTCGTAATATTATAGGACAACAATAGAGGACATAGGTGTAAGAATTTATTTACTTTTTGGAACACAAAAAAATTACTGATCTGGCAAACTCTTTCTGTGACTCCATGCACTAAGTTATCTAAGCAGGTCTTCCCCTCAGTGAACGCCACTGAGGGGAAGGATAATTCCTCGGCAAAATATTTACTGAAAACATGACTTTGGCAGGGATTAACCCATAAATGAAGTCCTACTACTAGATGTTGTTCGTCTATGATCTGTTAGGTAAACTTTGGTGAAGAGATACCACCGACATGATTGGCTCAGATAGCATTTGGTTAGTCCATTGTTTACTTCATGACCCCAAAACCACTTTTTTGTAACGGCCTTCCCATCTGCTCTGCAGTGTCCTCAAAGTAGTCTGAGTCTGAGCTGAGTTGTCCCCAAATGAGCCTGGAGGACTGGGTTTATGAAAGACACAGGGGCTAACTGTGGCTCCAGCGGGTATGTGGGCGAGCATTATGAGGAAGACGAGTGTTTGTGGCCAGACAGGACAGGCCTTTGGGAGTGTGTGCCCAGGATTTTTCTGCTTTACAGAGTAACAGCGGACCAGACGGAGGCGCTGAGACTGTGGAGCACAGTAGGAGTCCTGGCAATGCCGGGCATTGTGGGGCTGTGGGAGGCTCGGAGGTGTCAGTGAGCTGCAGCAGAGAACACGCAGAGCTTTAGAAACCACTGACAGGTTTACAGGGGATTAGTTCCTGCAGACTCTGCATTCTCAGATTTGAAGTGGAGAGAAAGCTTCTTATCGCTAAAGAGCTTATTACACCCCACTGTACAGAGGAGCAAAACAATAAGGCATCACAATGAGCCAGACACAAAGGAACAG
The DNA here is from genome assembly GCF_018398535.1 of Haplochromis burtoni. NCBI lineage: Eukaryota > Metazoa > Chordata > Actinopteri > Cichliformes > Cichlidae > Haplochromis > Haplochromis burtoni. The sequence goes on along the minus strand of NW_024582426.1, from coordinate 1,798,570 downwards.
AACACTGATTACTTCTAATTATTCCCAGCACAGCTGTATAAAATAAGGACAACATTGTGGCTTAAAAAAAAAACCAAACTAAAAACAAGGGGAATTTAAGCAACTAGCAAAACAAAGTGCATAATTTTTTTAAACAAAGAATAAAAGCACAGAACTCCACACTATGTATACTTGTATAATTGGATTAGTTTGTGGTTATTTGATCAAAGTGGGCTTCACTGTGGGCTGTGACTTAGACTTCTCTGTCTTATCTTATTGCCTCCGTGTCAATGTCGTTTCGAATGTAAACATGACAAACCTTGAAAAGATTCCCCGATTGGCTCTATCAAACATTACTGTTTCTGTCTCTCTGCAGAGAAAAGAGTTCCCCATGACCTGTTCACCCCTCTGCTAATTGGCTCCATTTCAGCAGCAGGCATCCTCTGCCTCATCCTTATCATGCTGTTCTACAAGTACATGCAGGTAAGAAAGCACTGTACTTTTCCTGCATGCCCCACCCTCTTTGATTACATTTATAAACAAGTGAATAGAAAGACCAGAGAGATGCCACGTGTAATTAATGCATGAATTGTATTTTGCTATCTCCGTGTCTTATTGTTCACACTAGAAACCCAAATATCAGATTCAGTGGAAAGTTATCGGAAACGACTATGTGGACATTGACCCCACCCAGCTACCGTACGATGACCAGTGGGAGTTTCCGCGAAACAACTTGCGCTTTGGTGAGCATCCGGAACCTATTTACCAAAATCTGTACTGTGTTCCGTATCTAGGCTCCCGTAATTACATTAATCCATAATTTCTGACACACTGCAGCCCTAAAATTTATGTTCTGGGTGCCATGTCTTAGGTGTAAGTAGGGAGCAGGATGATATGAAGATAAATGGGGGCTTGTATCTGTAATAAAGCCTAACAGTCCAGTGGGTATGACATCATCGTTGCCACCCTCAGGCTAGTTCCCATTGATTGACAGCCACTCTGGTTTCTGTGTATGGACACAGCATTAGGGGCTTAGCCATGTCTGTGGTCTTTATTTACTAACCAGTTCCACAGTTCATTAATGATGAAACCCCACTCCCTCACTGCAAACACAATATTGTTGACATATTCTGGGTGTTTTCAACAAACCTTAAACAGGATCCTGCATGTCCTGGTGCCTAGGTACACAGCCTGGGGGTTAAAACTGGTGTTGTCCTAGGAACACTACCATGGAACTTGTTTGTTGGAGAAAAAACAGGATGGGGATTAACAGTTTTGTTTCTGTCTCCATTTTTTAGGGAAGACTCTGGGATCTGGTGCATTTGGAAAAGTGGTGGAAGCCACTGCATATGGACTCTCCAAAGCAGATTCAGTCATGACTGTGGCTGTGAAAATGCTCAAATGTAAGTGCTGTCAACACACATGCAAATGAAGTGGGATAAGCACTGTGTAGCTGTTTTGACTATGTGAGAAATGCGCACAGTAGCTTCACGCTGTCCAGAAATTCTGATGAAAACATAATTTGCCTGCAGATGCCTGTAAACAGAGTCATTACGTGGATATTTTTTGGTGGTTTGCACGCTATGCTATATAGCTATATTAAAACATTTCAACAGAGCTCTTTTATTTCATTTAGCTCTCAACAATTATGTATTTTAAGCTAGCAAATACCAGTGCTTGTGTATCACGATACACAAGCACTGCTTAACATGAGTTTGGCTACAGTGTACCGTTAATATTTCAGTGAATAATGAGTGCATTGCATATTTTTCTTTCCACAGCTAGCGCTCATGCCACAGAGAAAGAAGCACTAATGTCAGAGCTGAAAGTCCTCAGTTACTTGGGAAACCACATTAATATTGTCAACCTACTGGGAGCCTGCACAGTTGGAGGTGAGGCAACCATTTTCGCTTGCGTTATTGTTTATGACTCGAATAAAGTTGTAAACTTCATAAATTGCTGCAACTTTTGAGGAGATTTATTTTCACTGTACTGCAGGTCCTACCCTGGTGATCACAGAGTACTGCTGTTTCGGCGATCTGCTCAACTTTCTACGCAGAAAGAGAGACTTGTGCATCTGCTTTAAGCTTGAGGACGATTACTACAACCGCAACGTCATGCAGCAGAGAGTCACAGATGGGTCAGGTTCTTTTTTATCTTTAAAAAGTGATTTATTGTCCTGTGGAAAAGACAGAACTAGTATTTATTATCCAGAACGTGCGTAGGAGGAAGTTATTTGGACAGCAGCATGCTTATGTGTGGCTGTATTCAGCTGAGACCAGACTGCTCCTTTCCTCTTCACAGTGACAGCTTGAACAGCTACATGACCATGAAGCCTTCTGTTGCTGGCAACGCACCGGTCAGCTCATCCTCTGAGAAGAGAAACTCGCTACGCAAAGGCAAGCCGGCCAGCCATTCATCAAATTTCTCCTATCTTTATTAGCACGCCAAGGTGGTTACATCATCACATTGGAAAAATCATCTTCAATTTGTTTGTCTTCTCAGGTGGTCCTTACGTTGAAGCAGACATGGAGAATGAGATGTTTGCTGATGACGGTTTGTCTCTGGACACCGAAGATCTCCTCAGTTTCTCATACCAAGTTGCCAAAGGCATGGAGTTCTTAGCCTCGAAAAATGTGAGCATCCACTTGAATGTCATTTTTTAATGGCAGTCCATATAAAGCAGCAAAATACATATGTTCTGATTTTTTCACTCACAGTGAAAAAATTTGGTGTCCTTCTAGAACATTCTAGGGAGGTTTTTACTCTTAAATTTCTGTACATCTTTAACATTATCATTACCACCCCACATTCTGTCCTTTTGAGCTAATGCTATAGGGTTATATTGCTTGCATAAGATCAGTATTTCTTGTCCATTTTCCTCATAACTGTGCTGCAGGTTTTGATGTCCAGTCATGACAATATTAGGCTGGACACAAACGGCAGTCCACATTTGTTTCACTATTTATTTTCTACCATGTATAAAATGCATTTTCTTTACATGGACTACCAAATTAGATTTGTGGATAAAATTCTGATGCCTGATAATCTGACCTTTTTAACGCAGCGCATGGATCATGTTTCCACAGCTAGTAAACAGATCCAAAATGGATGTTGAAGCAAGCTGCTGAAAAATTCATTGGTTGTGGAGGCAATGATACTGAGGCCAGTGTTCTCATGTATCGGTGTCAGTGGTTGTATGTTACAGACCCAAGTGTGGAAGCTCAGTAGCAAAGAGCATTCAAAAAAAGCACCTCATTCATGACTATGTGATTAACTGTTAATGTATGTAACATGTATCATGTATCACTGGATTGTATAAGTAATGATGCATTTGTTTTTCAGTGTATTCACAGAGACCTGGCTGCCAGAAATATCCTACTGACTGAAGGAAGAGTGGCCAAAATCTGTGATTTTGGCCTTGCCCGAGACATCACCACAGATTCTAATTATGTCGTCAAAGGCAATGTAAGTCTGCACCAGCTGCAGGACACACAGGGATATAATATTAGAGGCGTGATACATCTTTAGTATCACTAGTTTGGAGTAGGATAAGACTGTTTGATAGGTTTGGAGGTGATCCGCTTAATTCATCACCATTCAGACCAACTATAAAAATGAATTCCTTCCTTATGACCTATTCTAGTTCACTAGAAAGTGAGATTTAGTTTAAATGATGCTTCATTTGAATTCACTAGCAAAACTTTCACGTGCTAGAAAATAACTAGCAGGAAAGTCTAAATTTAAGATTTCACCAGAATCAAAATCATCAACAGTGTCACAAGGAAAGATTTGGACTTTATAAGTGATTATTTGAACAAGATTTTTGTTTGTTTGTTTGTTGATTTTAGCTTTCTTGCTAGTATGAACTCTACTCTTGTAATGGATTCGCAGGAACATGGTACAGACAAATCCGGAAAACTGGAAGCTTTTGTTTGTGTAGTTCTCAAATTGTAAATCCAGGGGTTCATTTGCCTTGCCACACTTCCTGATATGTAAATTCAGGAGTTATCTAACGTACCTGTCTATAAGACGAGCTTTTGTGAACACAGTAGCTTACGTGTATTTTTCCCAAACCAGTGTAGGTACCTGATCTTATCTGTCTATGGAGAACCTGTACTGTATTTAATTTACATTTTATAAAAGAATCTCTTTGTGATAAAGTTTTCTTTTAGCATATTACATTTTTTCCTTGTTTCAACAGTGGCCTCAGTTGTTCTGTATCCCTCAGGTGCTAGACAGCTGCAAACACAGTACTTTATTAAAAAGAAAAAACTTTAACACTTACATCTCTTATGCAAGTAGTCTTATTTCTGACTGACCTCTATCCCAAATTTATTTCTCTATGCATGACAGCCAATAAACTGATTGTCAAATTTGTGAGGTATGAGCCTCACAAATTTGTGCCGAGCTCTGCGTGTTCTTTGGGACCCCAGGCAAATACCTTCTGCATACTTTGTCAAGGCTATTCATTTATCAACCCTCTGTTGCACATTTTCTGTCCCCAGCCACATAAAAAAAACATTTCCAGGAAAAGGTTTCATGTCACATTGTAATTTATTGCAAGTTGCCATATACTCACTTTACCTTTCAGGCTCGTCTGCCAGTGAAATGGATGTCTCCAGAAAGTATCTTTGAGTGTGTTTACACATTCGAGAGTGACGTGTGGTCATATGGCATCTTGCTTTGGGAAATCTTCTCACTGGGTATGTCTCTCCATCCACTTTATGTGTGTTTGTCTGGCTATCTGTGTGTTTTCATAAGTGTGTAATGTAACTAAATATCTTGGCTGAACATAGGAAACAGTCCGTATCCTGGTATGCAGGTGGACGCCAAGTTCTACAAACTAATAAAAGAAGGATACAGAATGGATGCCCCAGAGTTTGCGCCCAGTGAAATGTGAGTTTTTGTTGAATTGAAATGTGGATCATCAAAAGGAGAGATTTAGTGAGACAGATGGAGGTGGCGTGACTAGGAAAGAGTGTAATGAGCAGGATATCAATAGCAGCTTTCTTTCTTCCTGTTGTGCTTGGCTTTTCACAAGAAAAACTAAAAATGAGGATGTGTTAAAACTTTCAGATGGAAGTGAGAACAGAAAACAATATACACAAAAGAAACAGGATATAATAATTGTATGTTTGATTACTGCTGTGCAGGTATGAGATTATGAGGTGCTGCTGGGATGCTGACCCCTTCAACAGACCCCCGTTCAGGAAGGTCGTGGAAACGATTGAACAGCAGCTGTCAGATGCCACTAAGCGTGTAGGTTTCAACATTTGAGTGTTGTTTTCTTTTATTATCCAAGGCAACATTCCTGGAAAATAATGTACCCAGAATACCTCACAGACCGTGAGTTTAGCTTAGATAGACTTTTGTTCCAGTTGGTAGGGTTTATTAAAGGACAGGAAATTATTGTTAGACAAGCCTAGAAATAACAAGATATCATTTCATTTTTGGAATCATATTAAATATAATAAAAGCAGTGATTCATACCGTATTATCTTTTGTGTGACAGGACCACTTTAGCCAAAATAGAATTGTTATTACATTTGAAAATAATTTATATTTGGGAGTATGGCTTAATTTTGGATGGACCCAGGCCTTGCACATGTATACATGTGGAGCCTAATGTCTAAGAGAGAGTAATAGCACAAGCAGCAATCACTGACAAAAAACATGAGACCGAGCAAGTTAGAAATGGTAGATGGCCTGTATTTGTATAGCGCTTTACACTACATTCAGTCATCCACCCATTCACATACTGGTGATGGCAAGCTACATTGTAGCCACAGCTGCCCTGGGGCGAGGCTGCCGGACATTGGCGCCACTGGGCTCTCTGATCGCCACCAGTAGGCAAACATTGGGTTAGTATCTTGCCCAAGATATTTGGGAGGGCCTGGGATCAAACCACTGACTTTCTGGTTAGTGGCTGACCTGCTCTGCCACCTGAGCTACAGCCATCCTAGAAATAGCAAGAATGCCTGAAAAGGACACGATATGTTAGAGATGTGTTGTGAAGTCTCCTGCAGAGGCATTATATGATGAGTAATTGTGCATCCCGTATGAAAATTGTCAAGATAACAGAGCTGTAGAATTTTATTACAATGCTGTTGATGGTTGTTTAGGATCTGCCTAAAACCTGGTTTTGATCTTGAGAAAAAAAAAAGAAAAATAAGAAAGAATGAATAGGAAAACAACACAGCTAAAAGACAGAGTAATTGTGTAGATGAGACAACACTGATCACTGATATGTTTAAAGTTAAACACGCCAGTAACAGTATCAACCGTCACAGATTTTTGTTTCGCTCTTTCATCTTATCTTTAGATTTATCTGAACTTCAGCTCCATGCTTCCTATGATGCCTAGAGCAAGGGAGGAGCAGAGTTCTCAGAGCCCAGCGTCTCACCATCTCAACTCAGCCGGCAGTAACAACACTCCAACTCAGCCCTTACTAGTCCAACACGAGGTCTTCCTGGAGGGAACAATCCTCTCAGCCGAGTGGGTGTGAGAACCCACCCGACCTGTCTGGCTGCCTCATAAAGTGCCTGTAATGATCCGCCACAAAACACCCAACCACTACACCTGCTCCTCAACCTGGTACCAGCAGCATTTTTTTGTCCTGTGTTGCAGAAGGAAGGCATTTATCTTTGCCACTGTTGTTGACGACTACGGGGAGAACAGTTGGACTAATGCTCCCCTGCTTCCAGGAAGGAACTGTTAAGGCACCAGGGAGAATTGAGGGACATCAAGCGTTACTCTAAAACTGTCATTATGTAAAACCATATTACACTGTAATCAGTTTTGTTTTGTTTTTCCAGTTAATTTTTTCCTTACACATTTCATACAGGTTGTTTTGGTGTTTTTATTTTTTTACCTCTTTTTGTTTCTTGCGTTTTTTCCGGGGCGTGGGGGGAGTGTCTCTTTTCTCTCTCCGATATATATATATTATATATATATATATATATATATAATACATACATACACATATTAATTATATTTATATATATAATTAATATATTATTATATATATATATATATATATATATTATATTTATATATATATATATATATATAGTATAATAGTGCTGTCAGCATTAATCTTGCATTAACGGCATAACCCGCATTAACGTGGCAAATCTCCGTTAGCGAGTTAGCGTGGGGCTGCGCAGCATCAATGCTTTAGCGCAGTTAGCTCGTTAGCGTGGTTTGCTTGTTAAACGCGTTAGTGCTGTCCAGACCCACGCATGGGCCGATCTGCGCTAACTCGCTAACGGAGATTTAATTAATGCAGTTATGCCATTAATGTCATTTTAACGAGATTAACACTGACAGCACTAAGATATACATATATATATACTTTTTGCATTTATGTGTTCTGTTATTGTTTGTTGTTTCCTTTCATGAAAATGTATGTAGCATTTTTATTTTTTACTGTGGTTTGCTGTTGCAGTTGTTGGAGGAAAAAGCACTCAAGGCACTTGAACTTCACATCATTCCACATACTAACAGCTTTTACTTTTTTTTGATATCCTGTTCTGTTATCATCAGTATTATACCCATCTGTTTAGATCTATTTTACATGAAGGAGCTACTTTTCAGGGGCCAATTGAAAATGAGATGATAAGATTCTGGTGTATAAGCTATTAGACAGCATGTTATGCCATGCTTAGAGTCCGTAAGTGCTTCATGTTAGTTAGAACGTATTTCTGCTTTTTTGTATGCTGGAGGTCATTTCCTAGACACTAAACACCTGTCTTTGCTGAACCATATTACCACATTACCATGACTTGGGGGGGGGGGCACTTATTCTTTACACACAGTTGTCTTCAGAGAGATGGTACGCTAGCTTTTCATTTATTCGACTTTTAACTGCTTAACTGTATATAGGTATAGGTAATAATGCTTTACGATGAGATGTTAGATCATTCTTTACAACAGAGACGATTCCTGAAGCTTTTAAGTCTTCATTTTAGTTTTCTTAGACAAGCAGGTCGTTTTTGACAGATGCATTGCTGTAGTTCTCCTGTTAAGGGTGTAAATAGCTGTTAAGGTTGATATAGTTCCTCTCCTGCCACATCCAGTGTATGATATTTGTTTACAAGCATGAGACAGGTACTGCCATTTCTGCGCTGTGTTTTCTCTGTATTTCACCTTCTATCCCTTCACAAAGGACAAGGAAACAGAAAGGCAGTTGTTTTCACCCCATGCTAACGCTGTACTTCTGTATTGCAGTACAGTGGTTAAAGTCATATGAAATGCCATTAAGTGGACTGCAGTATTCCCTGAGGTGACAAGCAAGAGGAAAACACAGGGTCTTCCAGGCTCTAACTTCAGATATTGACACTGGGTACAGAATTCAGCGTGTCGGTCATCTCATTGTTCTCCGGCCAGTAGCTGGTTTCCCAGCAGTACCTCTCTTCTTTGTATCCAGCTGTTTCCTCCACCAGAAGTGGGACTTTCAGCACCTCTCAGCCAGTAGTCTGTATCAGTCCAGACCTTTATGAAACCCCCTCTTCCTTGTGGTGGATGTTATGAGGAGCACCCAGAAAGTGTCCTGTTTGAGTGTATGAACATGTGTGCTTTGTTCTATGCTTGTGTGTGTGTATGTGTGTTTGTGTGTGTGTGCGTGCGTGCATGTGTGTGTGTGTCTGCATGTGTCTGTATGATTACTGTCAAGAGGTGCCACTACTAAAGAGTCATCAAGTCATTTAGGCTTCAAAAACCCCACAGTCTTACTGCTCTGTCTTTTTGTAAATATAAATGTGCATATATTTTAAAGTAACATTGCTTTTGAAGATGTTTATCTTATTGAGGATATGGTACAGAATTTTATTATGGTGTGTTTTATGTGCGCACAAACTTCCTATTGTAGATTCAACTTGAGAAATTGCTTCTGTCTGTGTTGCCACTGCAACTTTTCACTCTGGCTAATTTTAGCTAATTCATTATCTCAGCCAGTTTTGCCAGTTCACTTGGTAACTGCCAAAGCTGAACTGCTCCTTATGGTCATGTGTGATCATCACAAAGTCAATACAATTCTACAACCAGGAAGAAGATGTCTCAGAATAATAGAGAGATCAGTTGTAACTGCATTTCCCCCCTCTCATTTAAGAGCTTTTGGTTGCATTTTGCTGAATATTTATTAAAAGCTTTAGAGTTATTCTGTAAATTTGATGTGTTGTTATTACACGTGTCAGTGTAAATAAAATTTGTGTATATTGAATTCCCAATCAAACCTTTTGGTCCTTATTTTACATCTTTGCTCCCACAATTCAACTTACTGTATAGCTCTGGCAATTTTAACTCTCTTTATACTAAGTCATTAGAATAAAGAGAATACATGATGGCTTAGTATAAAGGAAATCCTTAGGTTTCTAGGCTGAGGAACACATGTCCTTATATGTTTCTCTACCACCTGGATGGGGATGAATCTTCACTGCAGGTTTTTGCCCTCAGGCCGCTGTCACAAGTGATTTTGATAAGCTCTACATTACCAGAAAATTGAGGTTAACTGGATCTCAGTTTTGCCAAATAAAGTTACAGATGATACACTATCTGATATTTTTTTGCCATTCTTCCTGCTGTATTTTAAATCCTTTGGCTTGAACCCAGAAAAGGACATCTGTTCATGAGGGGAAAGCCACGAGGAGGACAGCAGCACTTGAAGCAGCCCCTCAGAAAGACCCGGTGCAGAAAGTTGCGGGGGCAGAGTCCATTGTTTCAGGATCTAGCTGATAAGAGACTGCCAGGAAATCCCATCATTGAGGCAAAGATGTTTGTTAGTCAGACTTTAGGAAGTTTTAGAAAGAAAGGTTAAGATGAATCTGTAATTAGGACACTGGTAGAAATATAGATCTTTAGCAGATTTCCCACAGCATAAAACAAGACATTTTAAATTCACACATATAACTAATCCCACAGTACATTTATCTTACCCTCAGGATTGGCTAGTGTTTTGCATTTTAATGGAAACAACAGTCACAAAACCGGTTTTCTCTTTGCATAACTTATGCAAGTGTATAGATATACTGACTTCTAGGCTTACGCATTTCTTCTGGGATTAACAGGTTTGCACTCTTACTACGACACTACTATTACTACGACAGCAAAAACGTTTGCCAAAGCATATCACACCATTATTAATCAGAATCAGAATCAATCAGAATCGGAATACTTTAATAATCCCTTACAATGACATTGAATGCAGCTTTTCTTCCTAAACAAAAATCAGTATCAAAAAATATTTTAATAATCCTCTGTTTTGCTCAGACAAAACTGACACAAATGATATGTTTCATCATAAAGTAGAAAGAAATAGAAATAAAAACATCAAAGCATGTCTTTGTAACCCATGTGTTGTGTGCAAAAACGTCCCTGTCAATATTTTGTGTCTGCAATTGCTCAACGCATTGCGGTTCCTTGCTGTGGCTGTAAATTTGATAAGCATGTCACTTTCCTTTGGACGCTGTTCATGGTAAATCTGGCGGTTTAATATGAAAACCTCCGGTGTGTTTCTAAGCTTATGGTAAGAAGGAAACAGAAAAACTAGTGGATTGTGGCCATTACAAAGACTCAATGACTTTTCTCAGGAGATAAACAATGATAACAGTCTGTTCTTTTTCAGATTTCCAGAAAGTAAAATATTGTTGCAATACCCGGTAACACAATTGCCTCCAGTATCTGTGAAGTTGACTAATCATAAGTGTATTTCCAGAAAGAAACATTCAGCAATATCCCTCCAGGGCCTCTATTAAATGACCTCCTTGACCACAGTGTCTTTACTCAGCATCATGTGATGCTTCATGCATTACCATGTGATGCGCGAGCTCTGTCTTTCTCCAGCGAGCGAATATGTAACAGAGATAACATCGAGTCTTTACTCAGAAAAAAAAGGGTTGTCTTGATGTACACCAAAACACATTCCCATACCCACAAGACTCCCATGACTTGAGTGAGGAGCTTACTACTTCATTAGTAATAACATGACAAAAAGGTCTTTCTCAGAAAAAGATACCTCTCAAACTAAATTGCACAAATTCAATAACACTAGAAGCCTCCAAATTGTTTTTATTGCACATATTTAGCAGTTAACGGATGTGTCGGGTTGAAAATGGAAAGGAGCGTAGCATATGGGTAATTTTTTGGGTCACCACCACTTCCCATATTTGCTCAAGCTGCTCAGGAAACATGCACCCCTCTGTGCACCCTGTCAGGGCTGAAGAGGGGTGCTCCTGTGGCCTGCCTGCCAGAAGCTCTGAGATACACAGACCGCAGAGGGAGTGGGCAGATTTGGGTGGGTGAGGAGGAGCGTGTGTATGCATGTGTGTGTGGGTGTGTATGGTAAAAAAATTTTTTATCTAAGGTACACTGCACTTCCTCTTGTGTTAAGAGTGAACCTTCTGTTCCTATAACTGTGTATCAGTTCATTAACAGGCAACTCTCAGGCAGAAGGGCTCAGGGCCCCAGCAGATGGCTTCCATCACTCTGTTGTAAATACAAAAACAGTGAGCAAACTTCAAGGGCGACTTTGTTTAAGTTGCAGTATTTTATAGAGTTTTTCTTATAACAGATATACAATTACTTAATTAAATTGATTCAGTGTGTAAACATGAGGAGATCTATTCTACCTTATAAAGTCAGAAGACCTCACTAATGAACATGTTATGCTTTATTTGCTTAATTCCTCCAAAAAATACACTTTGTGGTTTTATAGGAGATTTAATGCCACACTGTTGTCTTCCCGGGGCCATGATGTGATGGTCATGGTAGATCTTGTTTACTATATACGAGAGCATATCTTTCTACTTAATTACAAAAGGAAATACTTGCTTTTTCTTTGTGTCATTCAATCAAAGTATAGTTTTCACTTATATAACCTGACAAACCTCACAAAATTTCACATCCTGCTTTGGATCCTACCATTGGATTTCATAAGAGATTTATGACACTAATTTATGACACGATGGGATGTGCTTTTAACAGAACCACAAACATAAATCACTACTGCAGAAAAAAACTAAAACCTGTTCACATTGCTTGGTTTAAACAGGACTGAAGCTGTACTTATATCCAGTGTTTCTACAAATTAAAAGCATATGTCAGTAGATTACCATGCTCACAGAGGTTAAATCCTGATATCTAGCAGGCATACAGTAAAGTAAATTCACGAATTTGGTGGATGGTAACTTCAGATTTTAACCTTTGAGCCAATTGTTTTTACATCATGTCATTGTTTATTTAGCACAAAGAAAATCAAACTGCAGAAAGTCTGTGGAAAACTTAGATTGTTTTCTTTTCTTCGTGAATGCTGGTCTCAACTGTCTAAAGGCCATTGTTCTGTACGTCTCGCAGTTTGTTTAGATGCAGTTTAGCATTTACGAGAAGAGAACCCTGCCAAGCAAGCCATACTTGTTCAGTCTTTTTTTAGTTGACATTTAACATGCTCACTGAGGCCTGTACAGTCTGGCATGTAGCACTGGGATTGTTGTTGTTTCTTTGAACTTGGGCTGAATTTGCTGGGGACATCCACTCTTAGAAGGATTGGCAGCAGTTTTGAATGTTCCCCACTTAATAATCTTTCTCCCTGCAGAATAATGGACTTCAAATTGTTGAGAAATGGCCTTATAACCTTCCTCAGATTAATGGGTATCTTTCCTCTGTGGCATTTTGTTAAAGCACACCTGCATGTTCCAGATCAGTCAAAACTTCTGCTTTTATGGAGGTGCTCACACCTTGCTCATGATAACCAAATGCAACTGATTAACTTCTCTACCCTTTTATTTCCTATGGAAGCACCAAGAGTGTACCTAGTTTTTCATGAAGTACTTCTGCATTTTGGCTTAATATTTGTGGAATAAACAATGATACAGTGTAATATTTCATGTGTTGTAGTCCATCTGAGGTTGTTTTCACCTCATTTTCAGAATATTTTAATTATTTTTATTATGTCCTGATATGTTAAAAATTAGAATTTAATGAGGCTGCTTTTTAAATGACAATGTATTAAAAATTTGTAAAGGCTTACATATTAAAAATAACCACATAGTAGTTGTAGCTCTTCACTTCCAGCTAAACCTTTACACTGTTCTGGACTACACATACCATGGAAACCACAAAGCAATTCACAAGAATCTAAATCTGAACATAACATAAGTTGACAACAATACTATATAAAGGATTTGAACATTAACAGGACCATGAATCTTTACAATTACCATTGCAGAAGAATGCACAGCTATACTCTTCAGTATGGGGGCAGATAGTACAACTCAGTAACTCAACATAAGTACTTCAATTCAATTTTCACTCCAATTTTATTTACATATATATCATCTCAAAGTGCTTTATATTTCAAAGACCCTACAATACTTGAAGCACAATCTATATATTTAAAAATGTAATAGAAATTAAGTTAGAGTGAAAAAAGCAATTAACTACGGACATTACATTGCAGTATGCAGTGCACCTGAGTGGAAACATTTGTATTTGTCATGGGTTTTTTCTTTTTGTTTGTTTGTTTGTTTGTTTTTGTTCACGTCCTCCTTTTACTTCTGTTTACTTATAAAAGGCTAAAATTAATCCAAAAAGCAAACTGGAAATTTATAATCAGCGTTATAAAGAGGGGTAGTTGAAAAACTCTCCTGCATTGTGTTTATCTTTCTCAAAGGTCAAGTGAGAGAAGTCAACATCCTTGTGCAGTTCAGGTATTCATTAACCTGATGCCACATTGTTGGTGCCAGCTCACGGCACAGCATGGCAACTATGCTAGCTAACATTTCTGTGCCTGATATCAAACAGAATTATCACTTCGTTAAACATCGTTTTCCTGGACCCAGGCAACATCTCTATAAAGGTGAGCCAAAGTTTCTCCAAAACAGTTCTCACTCTCCAGTGTGAGTCATGGAAACATCTGGTTCCCTCACATTAAACCTATAAATTGTCAACAGGCCTCATAGTTTCATGAATTTGAAATAATTATACCTATAGAGGCTATCAGTTTATCTTATCAGGAAATACATTTTCGATGTTCGGTGTTTTCTTCTGTGACATGTTTTTAAGCTTTTTTGTTCATTGGAACATTCCACTGGTATGTGCAGGTATCACCTGTCTGCTCATTAAACATTTAGTTTGTGTTTCAAGGCTGACTAAAGCAAGGTGTTCATTTCATTTTAATCTCCAGTTTCATTGAAAACTGCACACAGCTCATGATGTTCACCTGGATTTCAGTTTGCCAAACATGCCATTTAAACTTTAACTTTGCTCGATCCACTGTTTTGTCTAACATTGACTTGTCTTGATTCCACTGTGGTCACAGTAAACTCACAGTGATAATATTTTATGTTTAATTGTTCTCTCTCCTAGAAAGTTTAATGGCCTATTTTATAATTAGATGGCAGATATATTACATGAAATTCATCTATGAAGCTTAAAGATAAATTCTTCTAGAGCAGCTCAGATACTCTCTCTCTTTGTAAGTAACACCAAACACAGTTTGGGAATAAGAAACCAAGCAAATAAATACATTTCATCAAAGCTATTTTAGTATTATTAGTACTACTACAAATAATAATAATTTAAATTATCTCTAAACCAGGGGTAAAGGGTTAGGGTTACTCTATCTGTAAAAGCTGGTGTTACTGATACTTATACTTGATTACGTAAAGCATGTATTCTACTTTTGAAGCAATATTCTTGTTTACTGAGAATTATTGTAAAGCATGTAATATGTAGTTCCTCAGGTCAGGTGATGAATGCACAGGACTGTGAAATGACTTTTCACAGTTGCAGGGCCCAGCTTGTCAGAGCCTCTAATCCCCTTCACATATGGTCTAAATGTGAGAGGAAAGCTGTGGGAGCACGCGTGACCAAAGGAAATAAACTGGAGTGAGAATGCCATCAATTAGATGAGACGTGAGCAGCTCCCTGACCCAAACCTGACTCTGCTGTACATTAAACTTCTGAAAGTATTTGTCGAAGGTTGACAGACTATTATTTGTTACCTTGTAATCCTAACTGCAGAATATACGCCTTCCAGGGCTGAAAAACCCCAGCACAAACCACTGTGCAGTGTCTTGTATGTCTGAACAATATTCTGTTTCAAACATGAATCACTTGAACATCACTTCCTGATTTGTATTTCACTGTTTCACTAGTACCTAGTACCTGAAGGAACACACAAACACAGACTGCATTTTTAAAACGAGACCTTGTTTTTCTCCACACTCAAAAAATACTTTAATTAATTTCATTATCCTAAATGTTTCCTTATCATTTATTTGTTCACCGCTGTTCTTATATTTTCATGTTTGTGTTTCTGTTATTTTTGTAAATGTTTAAATTTAACAGATTCTGATCAAATGAAATTCATTTGATTGGCGTACATTCCGTTTATAGCAAGTACTTTACCGTAATGATTAATCAGTTGCATAAATAAACCTTTGATTTTATATATTTCATTTGCATTTTACTCAAAATTATTGTTTCATCTTTATGAGGGCAAAGAATCATCTTTTTAGTTTAGTAATATTATGCAAGGCTGTACTGACAGCATAGTTGTTAAAAGCAAATGGCAACTCTATAATGTGATAAAAGAGTAATAATAATGATATAAAAAAAAAATAGTGCAACAGTACAATGGTTAGCATTGCCGCCTCACAGCAAGAAGAGCTGTGTGTGTCTGAAACCGGGCTCACGACTTTCTGTGTGGAGTGTACATTCCTTCCAGGTGCTCTGGCTTCTTCCCACAGTCCAAGCACGTGCTTTTTAGGTTACGTGGTGATTTTAAATTGGTTGTAGGTATGAATGTTCTTTTCATTCTCTCTGTGTTAGCCCTGTGATTAGATGGCTAACTGTCCAGGATGCGTGCTGCCTCTAGCCCAATGACAGGGAGAGGCTCCAGTTCTCAGGCAAGTAGTTGACTGAAAAATATCCTGAGGAAAAAACTTGGCACAGTAATGATACTGACACCTTAAAGCGGTGTAGTTTGCGACAGTTTAAATTATGTTGTGTATGTGATGTCATGCTTGTTTTATGTCAAAGATGACAAATCTATTTTTTTTTTTTTTACCTCTGAAGAACATTTAAGTGAGGCATATCTAGATATTTGCTTAGATTAAAAGAAGACCTGAGGCTGTTTTCCATTCTCAAGTGGTATCTAAGAAGATGCTGACAAGTACCAACTTTTGTCATGACAGGTTAAAATCCAATCTATTCTGCACTACAGACAACAAATAACAAGGTTAGCGTTCCAGAATGACATAAACATGTCATTTATTGTAGCTTTGATTCATGTGAAGACTGCTCTGCTAAATAAAGAAAGAAAGATGAATAGTCACTGTTGAAGACTTATTTCTACATAGAAGTGATGTGCAAGTGTGGTGAAATATAGGCAAGGCAAGGCAAGTTTATTTGTATAGCACAATTCAGCAACAAGGTGAATCAATGTGCTTTACAGAGACATTAGAAACAAAAAGAAATAAAAAGCATGATTTAAAATTGATTAAAACAATCAAACAAACTAACTAACTAATTAACAAACAAACAAACAAACAAACAAACAAACAAAACAGTATATAAAATCAAAACAGATAAAATCAGAAATAGATAAAATCAGTAGTTAAAATGTTAGTTTTGAAATTTAAGCTTAACAGTGTGGATTTGGTGCTTTATTTAAATGCAGCTGAGAACAGGTGAGTCTTCAACCTGGATTTAAATAAACTGAGTGTTTCAGCTGATCTGAGGCTTTCTGGGAGTTTGTTCCAGATATAAGGAGCATAAAAGCTGAATGGTTTCGGTTTCAGTTCTGCAAAGCCTCTGCAACTTCCTGTCAACTCCTGCAACTTAGTCTTTCTGAAAGATACACACACTGTTTAAACCTCTGAATACAATATCAATACTGTAAATTATATTATTAATGCAATGGTAATGATGATTATTTACCAATAGCAGTAAAATAATTTCCCTGCTCCACACAATATATATAATGACTAGTTGTTACATGTGTATTAGTTACAAGGGTGGACGCTTAGTGCTAAAGTTTCAGATAATGGGTTCAGCAAAAAGCTCCTTCATCAGACTGCTCTGCCCTTCATTGTCAGGAACTGTTTGAATATGAATCATACTAAGCTAATGAGGGAGGGGCAGACAGGTTAGCTTGGACTCTAAGCTAATCTAGAGTCCAACAACACATATGTGGAGCTAGAAATAAGCATGATAGGTCATCATTCTAATTATTCTTCTAATTATAATTGCTCTTATTTTTCAATGAAAAACATCAGTTTCATACTTTAAAAATTCAATTTATATAGCGCCAAATCACAACAAAAGTCGCCTCAAGGTGCTTTATATTGTACAGTAGATACAGAGAAAAGCCCAACAATCATATGACCCCCTATGAGCAAGCACTTTGGCGACAGTGGGAAGGAAAAACCTGGATGTGACTCGAGACCACATTAACCGCAGCCTCACCCCTCCAACCCTTGTCTGTGGGAAATGGAAGGGAAGGACTCCCTTTGTTATTGTTCTGCTTTTATGATGTTATTGAGCTTTGGTTCCTATTTTGATTTTGTTATTTCAGATGTCCTCTGTCTTTTCCATCCCCTGTCTTGTCTTTGTATTTGTGCTGTCGCCCCCATGGTATATTCAGGTAAATTATTTTTTTTGTTCTTCTCTTATGCTTTTACACCCTGTCTTTTTTCCTCCCGCTGATATTTTCCACCTGTGTCTTATTTCCTGTCTGCCCCTCTTTAATTTTGTCACCTGATTTTCATTGTTTTCAGTTGTTCTCACCTGTGTCTCATCATATATATTCAGTATTTGACCTGGTCTCTCCTTTTACTCTTTGCCAGACATGTTAAACTGTGATGTTTTTGAATGCATTAGTGAATGTTTTTGGATCATCTATAGAATTATTATAACTGAACATTATTGGATTCCTAGAAGGTCGACTGTCCAGATAACATTCAATGTCATTTCAGGAATCCATGATTAAATCTGACTGACACTCCACAAGTGGTTTGGAGGTAACTGACCTAAAAAGAAAAAGATACTTTATTGAATGTTTTTTTTTAATCAGACATTGTTTATGCAAGACAAATTCAATAAAATAAGATTATGGAAAGTAATGATTAACAAATCTCACTCCATGACCATGATATTTGGGATAGGCGCCAGCCGCCTCAAAGCCCCTTAACTGGATTAGTGGTTAAGAGATGCATGGATGACATGATGAAATTAATCTGTTGTTTGACAGTTCAAAAATTGGAGGAATTGCATTATAATAATAACAATTTTTATTATCAATATTATTATTACCAATAAAATTCTTTATCACAAATAGAATTAGATGGATTAAATGACTTGACTGGAGGCACAGCATTTGCAGCTGTCATACTGACCATGCTGGACACAATGGCGTTATCTCCCCTTGTGCACACCAAACATCCTGTTTCTGCTTTCTTTATTTTCAGTGTTAGGATATCGGTCTTCCTTCCCCTCCAATCTGAGCTGTTTACGACTAAATAAATATCCATGCACACGCATGCATGCATCCTCCAATCCTACATTGATGAGTTTGTGTGTGATGTTTAACTTAATGTCATTCCACCCTCCTCAGACAAGTTCAAAAAAGAACAATTAAAACCAAGCTCCATCTAAGAGAGAGCAAGCATGTCTTAATATGTTCAACTACTCCATTAACTTTAGACCGCTTTCTTGTAAGTGCCATAAGCGACCTGCTGAATGTGTAGACCACTGTAGTTGTATGACACCTGGCTAAGTTAACTAAATAAACTAAATTAAGATCTTCTTCTTAGCAACTTACAAATACAAGCAAACACTTGGACTTATAAAAGCATGTCTTAACTAACAAAATTAAAACCCAGTCTACTTTATTAGGTGCTTTAATATGGCTAGCTAGTAGGTAATTTGGCACAATGCACAGGGAACTCAAATGCAGATCAGTCATCATCAGTATGATTGCTGACACCTGTGCCTTTCCTGATTAAACATGTCAAATTGTCAGCTGAGCCAACCACAGGAATGCTTTTAAGTTGTTACAATGTGAGGAAACTGTCGTAGTAATGAAGTAAAATTTCAGAGCCAATAAGCACATTGTTGAGTCATCTGGTTTGAGTCAAGTTGG
The DNA here is from genome assembly GCF_018398535.1 of Haplochromis burtoni. Classification (NCBI taxonomy): domain Eukaryota; kingdom Metazoa; phylum Chordata; class Actinopteri; order Cichliformes; family Cichlidae; genus Haplochromis; species Haplochromis burtoni. The sequence goes on along the minus strand of NW_024582426.1, from coordinate 1,779,450 downwards.
GGTTGGTGTACAACATTAACAATTGTCTTCTTTTCTTTTTCCTGATTTAAAGTTTTTAAAACTCTGATCTGCCAGTGAGTGAGATCTTCTGTCCAAGTGCTGTAGTTCATCGATCCTATTTATGCTCATAACAATGCATTGGCTGGTGACTCTTGCATACACTTTTGCTCCAAGTCCCTTTCTTTCATGTTCATTCTATCACAACTGCAGAAAATAAAGGAGTTCAAGTTACTGGATAGAAAATTCATACTTGAACTAAACTGCATGTATGTCAACATGTTTTCCATTACACTAGTGAATGGACACATATAATCATAGAGATGTTTCTTTCACATGGGTCTTTTCAGGCACGTAAACATAGAGGTACTTCCCAGTATTTTAGGTCCCACAGAGTTAAAGATCATATTCAATTATAACAACGAAGAAGTGAAGGGAGAATACTTTACAGCATACATAAATATTGGTGCCAAGTGAACCTTTTTTAAAGGGAAAACGAACAAGAGAGGACAAGAAAATGCTTGTAGCAGATTAGGAAATTAATCTTGTGCCATCCTTGACAGAGTGTCTCCCACTCTTCCATGGCTCCTGCTACCTGCCCTATTTCTTTTACCAAGGCTGGAAAAACAGGAAACGTGATGGACAAGCAGTGAAGAATCTGATCAAAACCTCACAATCTCAAGAAATACAGAATAAGTTAAAACATGTGGAGACTGTCAGAGTGTCAGTGCACTAACAGGCCAGTTCACATATGACTATATATGTCATTCCTGTGCAGGAATGAGTTATTGGTAAACATGATAGATTTGCACATATGGATACCACATTGGCCCCAGAGGTTCAGGATGAGAGAGCCTACTTTGAAACAATAAGACTGCCTCCTAATGCGTGTTGTCTATTGAGGCAGGAGGTATATTCACATGAATTAAGTAAACAAATACAAGTGTTTCTTACCAAAGTAAAGCTTTCTGGCTTATTAGTCAACCAAAGAACTTACTCTTCAACCAATAACCTGCATGGTAACAAAATCTGTATTTTATGTTTAGATTAAATTAACTCCATTAATGTACTCAGTTTGAATTAAAAAATATACCCAACACTCTGCATTTTCAGACTACAGTGGTAATTTAAGATGTTTGAGGGTTTGTTGCTTTTTCTTGTGAGACGTGTGTGTGTGTGTGGGGAGGCTAAAGTAAGTCAACACCTTTTCCCCAGTACAATATTGCAAAACACCAAATCACCTGTTAAATGTCATGCTCTGCTGTTTAGCTTTTGAACATCTGTCGTTGCAACAACCAAGTGCAGGATTTTTCTCATTTTTGTTTGCTGAAAGAAAATGTTAGCAGGGGCTGTGCATTTCAAAATAAAGAACAGATTAACATTGCCAGGTATCTGTGTGGCATTAAAAAGTATTCAAGATTAGATGATAAAACACACTATTAGCAAATACCAGATACAAAATCAATCTTGTGAAGATTAAAAAAAATGTGGAAAGGGAAGAAGGGAAGTAGTGCAGCATAAAAAGCACAATCTGCTCTCCAATTATGGGATTTCTCCAGTAATTGGGCTATTAAACTCATCATCACCCTCTATGTAACCCACAACACACTTGCATTTTTAAAAAAAACACACAATTGTTACCATAATGATTTTGATAGTTTCATCTTGTTTCACTTCGTAAAAAAGTCACTTTAAATAGCAAAACAAGAACATTCACATTTAGGAATTTTGTTGCAAAATTCTTCTTTACAAAGTCATGCTTTGCTGGTTTGGAATTAGCATAAATACAGCAGCTACAGGCATGTGGTCCCCACATCAAACAGTGTTTTGACAGTACTGCTTATCTCTTGCGAAAGACAAAATATTTCTGATGGCTATGCACGAACATACAGTTTAACAGGAATGTAATGCAACAGTTATGAATTATGATCTTTTGACTATCACTTTGTGTTTAGGAATTGTGCAACTGTCATTCTGTGCAATGTCCCTGTCACCACTATAGTTTTCCTGCCGTGTTTTCCCTCCTGGGGCACAGAAAAACACATCTGCAGCGGAGCTGGGCAATGACGTGAGCGTCCAGTGAGAGCAGTGATAACCTAAGAGGGTCTCCTTCCTGTACAGCTGTGTTTGACCGGCACAAAAACACTTCTCAGTGATTACTCACCAAAGACACGTGCGCACACTCACAAATCTAAAGAGGTAATTGTGACACCGATAGTCTTCTTTTCCTTGATATGAAGTGTATTTACAGTACCTGGACATTCCTTTTTCTAAGGAAGGAACTAGCAGTGTTATCATGACAGTGAGAAAAACATCCTCTGGGTTATTACTGTTTTACTGCCCCTCCTCTACCAGCACTACCACAGCCACCCCACTGGCTTTTAATATCCAACAGTTGAGTGACCTCATGAGAAATTTGTGAATGGACAGACCGGCCGGCACTCTTATCTGGCTTTGCAGATTTCAACCCCCTTGTAGGAAGACACACAATAACAGTGTGGCAGCACATCCTGCTCTGCTCAATACATAATGGATAATTGTGCAATCAATTGTTGTGAATATACAGCACAGTTGTGAAGGAATCATTCAGTTTATAACCTGATACCAGCTGCAGATAGCAGTATTGCACTAACAATGTTGGGCTGGAGCTGGGCCATTTTATTCATGCTCCCTTTTGAAAACAAAGCGATGTGACTAAAAAGTACCATGGGAAATCTGAGGCTTGGTGTCATTAAATAAACGTACATTCAAATATCGTCCTGCCTGTTTCTTCAGCATGCATTATTCATGTGATGTGTCTCTGAAATGTTGTTATCCCAAGCCATCTGACGTGATAAAACAACTTTATTACATCCATGTTTTCTCGCAGACAAAAGAACCTCTTGCTTAAAAAAATACTTTAATCTTATTGTATTCAAATTATAGATGTTATCTCTTTCTGAAAGCTTCTGTAATGTAATTTATGACAGTTTTTCATATTGCTGTCTGGGATATTAATCTGATTCAATTTCCAGCTTGTTAATATGTATGATTCCAAGCACCATTTAATACAGGTCTCTGCTCACAAATGTCCGACAGTTTCCTGCAACGTTGTGGCTTGTCGTGAATAATTGACACATCAAAGCCATACAAGTATGTTTCTGCTTTTGTAAACAGTTCCTGATATCACCCATGATATTTAATCTCGTAAACACTATACTAGCGTTTATTCTCGTAAACACTAGTGTTTATGAGAATAAATGCTAGTATAGTGTTTACGAGAATAAAATCAGTCTTTACAATCACACCGTTCATTTACATTTATACCTGGTGGGTCTGGATTTCTGGCAGTTGAGGATTATGTTGTGACTTGAGCTCAAACATGTGTTGGCAAATTATAGTCAGTGTGTGTGCTAGTACCTGTCCATAATTCTGATGTCTCCTTTTCATTAAAGAGGAATCTTGGGTTTGACTAGTGGATGGGTGGCACATCAGTTAAATAAATAAACATTAAATCAACAATGAATGAATAAAAGTAAAGCGGTTTTTTCACCATTTAATAATAATTATCCCTGCAACGGAAATGCATTTGATTACATTGGAAAGTTTGCAAACCACAGGTATGACTTAAGTCAGCACTGCATCAGCAGCTTAGTTGGCAGGTCTCAGTCAGTCACACATATTGCATATTGGAGGGAGATCTTCCTTATGACTGAGCAGCATATCCCACAGGCTGGCAGGTCAGACTGACAGACTGATAGAAACATTGCTTCCAATCCAAGCCCAGAGGCTCCAACAGTACTCCATATCACCTCCCACTCCTGTCAGACCTCAGCTCTCCTTCTAGGCACAGTCGACAGTGTAGCTTAAATCCCATGGTCTCCCTGCACACTCAGTACATGATATTTTCTTTGCTGTGGTTGATTTAATTTGTTAATTATGTTGTAATTCAATCATATTCCCTTGGCATCCATTTCCCATGTTTTTTCTTAGAAAATTTCATAACATTTTGCTTCCAGGTTACCTCTTCTGATAAATGCCACAGGAGTTAATTTGCTGCTAAATACTTGTGTATCATGGAAAGCAATCTTGACAGCCAGCCTCTGAACGCTTAGGGCAAATGACAGGCATTTCAGATAAAGGTGTCAGTCAAACAAGCATGAGTGAAACTGTAAATAAGTGTGTATGCACATATATAGACAGAGATAGATTGATGGGGGTTGCAAGTGAGGCGGTGCGTGCACCTAAGCCTCTTTGTTAAAAGTTCTCTGACTCACTCTTTTTTCGATCTATGCAGGCATTTAGACACTGACAGACTAATGACATCCTGGTCATAAGACCTCACAGTTCGTTATCTGTGAGTGACGCACTAACCCAGGTCTGACAGTTTAACAAGGCATTCTGTCAACTCCAGACTTTGTGTGTGTGCACAAATGTTTCAGTTAATCTTTTCAAATATGATTAGATGAGTGAAAGAGCAAGGTAGATCGCCTGTATGATCCAGAATGGTGCTGCTACCCTCTTTTGTTTTCATGCTCGTACTTGATGTTGCATACCATCAGGACCTTGGGGTTCCAAAATTGAGGTGCAGTCACCTATCAAGAGCCCTTTGGCTCTTTGTGATCTTAGACTGGATGTTAGAACATTACTGCCCCTCAGTGGTGTAAATGATAGATCAAAGTCCCTGAATGAGAATTCTTGTTTTATAGTTTAAGTGGTGATAACTTCTGTTTGCTATATTTATAGCACAACAGTATAATAGATGTACCCCAACAGACAAATGAGAAGAATTCTGCTACTAGCACAAGAGCTCAGATTTCATGTACTGTATATCAAATTTAATTCTACAAATGCTTTTTGTCCTTTTTAAAATGAAATAGAATCTGGACTTTTATAGTTTCCAAGCCGTCTACCATTGGAAAAGGTTTATTTTTTGAAACCTAAAGCAGATCATTTTTAAACCACCTTGTTAAGTCTCCTCGAGGGCAGGAGGGGATAACACAACAACTCCGGAAACTCTGTACAGGTGTTATGAAAAAGGTTTAATGGCAGCGCTCTCACACATTAAATGACCCAGATTCAAACAACAAATGTGGGGGAGAAAGGGACAGTTAGGTTGTGCCAAAAAGACAAAACCAAAACTTAGCTAGTCCACTTTACTCCCACCACAATCATCAAACAAAAGAAGGACAGCAGCGAAACATCACATGTACCAAACAATTCAAAGGAGGGAAGAGAGCCGCACCCAGCCACAGGTGAGTCTCCTTATCAAGGTGTGCACTCCTGGATTGTCCAATCAGGGCCTCCCTCCTCTAATTAGTTGGACGTCCCCAGATTGACATCAGCCTGCAGTCTGCGACCTAAGGGAACGGCAAACAAAAGGAGAGGGAAAGAAAACATGCAGCCTGCAGGCACGTAACACACCTAAAATCATCATTTAAAAAAATTATTGTTTTGTGTCACTAAAACAAGATGCCTGTGTGTCCACGATGTGCAACACTGCATACATGCCTAGAAACTTGTCAGTCCAATGGTAAGCACACTCTGTCATAACTAATGTGCAGACTGGACCCAAACACAGGACTCTGAGAGATCAGTTTCAGCGACTTAATTTACAACATTGAGAGGTGATTCCAACAGTAAAGGTCCAGGCTCCACTTGGCTTCAGGTCCAAGTCAGAAATCTCCTCCACAGATACTTTACCAGAATTTTCTCTCTCACAAGGGCAAAACCAGGTGTTCTATGCAGAGGAGAAAACTGGTAAGTTGCAGGCAAGGTGCAAAACCAGATCACACTTACCACATGAGGAGCCAGTATTACTAACATAGCTTAAAACTCAGTCAACAACAGAAGGCGTTGACTATCAAATCAAAATAGTGGTGAGACAATCACCTGATGACAAACAGGATTGCTTATTAGCCTCAGGTGTGTAGAAACAAACAGCAGGAAACCAAAAGCTATTTCGCCCCTGCAAGAAAAGGGTGTGGTTAGATACACAAACTCAAACACACTCACACACACTCACACAAACATACTGAGAGAGAGAAAGCAAAAAGAGGACAGATGAGAGAAGCGCAAAGAACCACTGAGGAGTGGAGGGCCATCAGACAAGCTACTTTAAAAAAAATTTATTAAGTTTTTCTTTTTTTGTTTTGATCAAATGAATATCATATTGCAAAGAACTCTTGAAACTAGTGTTTAAAATGATAAACTCCCTCGAAGAATGTTTATAGAAGTCAGAGATCATTCTTCCCACATCTTTCTGTTGGCCATAAAAGAATGCAGGTTTACAGCACTTCCACATTGGCTACACCTTTCAGACTCTGTCTATGTTTCAGAATACCATCTTTAGCCATTTCACATCTGCACTCTTCCTGTAACTTTATTACAGCATAATTCAAGCATTAATGCTGGGGAAGGATGTCTGTCTGCATGTGTTTTCTCTTATGTCTGGGTACATTTGGTGAGCTGGCAGTCTGGTTTGTTGGGGGTGTAACACGAGATGATGTTCACAAGCAGTCTGTTTGTGAATGCCAAGGTATTTCCTGCCCGTGCAGAGCTCTGTCTTTGGCCTGCTTATCCATTCCTGAGGAAACTGCTCCAAATTCCTGCAGTGGACAGCTGTCATTTATTTGTTGCAGATATAAATTTTGTTCAGTCTTTTAAATGTTCCAGCAACGTTCTTTTTCATATAATTAATTGGTGGTGTATCTAATCTACTGTATTTTTTTTATTTTTTTATTTTTTTTTTTTGCCGGGGGGGGTGTAGCTATATCATTTCCACAACAGAGGGCGCTGTTGCTCACTTATAGTTAATAGAATGAGGTTAATGCAACTTGTGCTTAATTCCTATACAGTCAATACTTTTCTTTAATATGAATAAGGTTTGCTTTATTGGTGCCTTTGATCAGATCTCAGTTAGAATATGCATTACACAAATTAGGTTTAAAAATTCTAATTTGTCATTTTCAGTAAATCTGCATTGGACTATCCTCTGGCCTCCTCTGGCAGCACTTGGGAGGACATTCTAAATTTAACTACAATATAACCGCTTTAAAGTTTGGAAACAACTCCATGGAGACAGTATCGTTTCCTCCAGTCTATGCTATAATTAGCTGGGCTTGTTGTCCTTGATTGTAGACAAAATATGTTTTGTTGTCATGCATCCCATTCATTCATCACCCACTCAGCTTTTAAACCCCACCTCAGTAACTGCAGCAACAAGGCTTAAAAACATTAGCTATTTAAAAATACATATAACAACCCAGGAAGATGATAACATTCAGAGTAAAGTGTGGAATACAACCGTTGCCATTAGCCTGCAAACCTGCTTTAATAATATGCACTTTAAATGTGTTTGTGGCCACAGTGACCTTGGTTGTTATTATGGGCACTGAGACCTGAATACACCAAAGAAAAAGCAGAAGGGCATTGTTCCGATAGCACACCCACACACATGAACAATAAATGACCAAGGCTGGGAAAACATTGTTTGCTTTGACGCAGAAAGGAAATGACATGTATGACACAAAGAAACAGACAAACACACTCACGAATTATCATAGTGGGATGAACAATAAGTGATAAGTGATTTAAAGGAAACAAATAACAACACACGAGAAGAGCTTTCATCTATGATTATTTTTATTTTATGAAACTACTTACATTTAATGCCATTTTACTAATGTTTTTTCAATAAAATAATGCAAGTAATGTGAATAAAGAAACTGTACAAATAATACTCTAAAAATATCGATATCAGAGAACTGCCTCCTTATCAGCCATTCAATGTGCCACCAATAAAAAAGGATAAAAGAGTGAAAGAAAATATTTGCTGGTTCAATTATCTAAAAATTCCAGATGCCATTTCCTGTAGTAAAGGAAGTGGGTGGATTGTGCCTCAGGAAGTAGGCATTCCTTCACATTTGGGCACCTTAGACATTTTGGGTTTTTTTTATTCGCTGAGTAAACACGATAGCATTTCTCCGGCTGTCCAAAGAGAGCTGCACTTACAAACTTATCATACAACCTTCATTTTTCTCTGCTGAATAATTACATTATTGCTTGTGAAAATATCTCAGCTCCACAGTTAACACGTGAAGTTCTATTACTTGTATCGTTCCTTGTGTGAAATACCCGCAGAGAGTAAATGAATACTGTACAGTGAAACGACTGCGGGGAAAAAATGGGGTCAGACTGGTGGCGTGCTGTAGCGGATCTCCATGTTGAATTTGTCCGGCGTCTTGGGAAGAGGAGGCTTCTTCAGCATTTTGTGCTTCATGATGATTTCCTCGTTGGCATATATTGGGGTGTCTGCGTCGTCAGAGTGGTACCCTGACTGATATCCACTCGTCTGATTGGATGACTCCGAACCCAGAGACTCTTTACTCTTGCACCGCAACAGTTGGCTAAAGAGTCAAAGCAAGACGAGGACACATTTAAAACAGATTCACAGGGTAAAAAAACAATATGAAATAAACCACTCAAAGAAAGCATGCAAAGGCTTAGTCCCCACCTTAAGTTGGGTGTGGTTGGTAGATGTTGATTCAGACCCTTCATCTCCTCTGGTGAGAAGTCCATGCCACTGTCTGTGTGACCCTCCTGCCAAGAGGACAGCACTTAAATGAACTTAAGTGGTTGCTGCATGGCGGGAAGGTATTAACTTTCAATCACATTTGTTAGTGCCCACTTTGTGGCTCAGGGGGTTAGGAAGCACATCTCTAACTGGAAGGTCGCTGGTTTGATCCCCGGCCTCTCTGCCCTGGTCGTTGTGTCCTTGGGCAACACACTTTACCCTACCGCCTACTGGTGTTGGCCAGAGGGGCCAATGGTGCAATATGACAGCCTCACTTCTGTCAGTCTGCCCCAGGGCAGCTGTGGCTACAACCGTAGCTTGCCTCCACCAGTGTGTGTGAATAAATAGTGGCATTGTAAAGTGCTTTGGGTGCCTTGAAAAGCGCTATATAAATCCATTATTATTATTTTTTAATGAAATGGGAATTGAATGATTATTTAATTATCAATTAGCTGTATTTGTAAAAATATTAAGCAATTAAGAAAATTCGTTAATAGATATTTGAGGGTTTTTTTCTCTATTACACAAAAAGTTTTACCTAATACAAATTAGATTTTTTTTTTTGTTCGTCTGAAAGTTATTGTCCTAGTTCAAAAATTTTTTTGCATTCTTGTATTCTCCAAAATGTCAGTCAGGGGTTTTGCTAAAATGTCACATCCATTAAGTGTCCTCTCTGGCTAACAAATAATCTTCATTTCTCATATCAGTGATCCTGTTGTTTTAACTAAACTCTAAGAAAACCTTTAAACACAAGACAACACAAAAGTGTAAAGTCCAGTAAAACTGGAAATGCTTCGGAGCGTTTTCAACAATTCAACATTTCAAAGGAGAGCTACAACTCAGGACACATAAAATCTTGTTCCTTCTAAAGGTGCTGATTGCTCTTTGTAGACTTTTTGAAGACTTTTTGTACTAAGTAGATTAACTGTGCTCTTGTTTTATGAATGAGGTGGTTGTTAAATGTGTAGTTTTACACTAACCATGACACTGCTGTGCGCCACAGGGACGTCTTCAAATGTCTTCACACTGAGGGGACGACTGCACCTCTCATTCTGTTGGGACAACCTGTACAAAGAGGATGTGTCAAGAAAACCACAACTGAGTGCTCTAGCATTAACAAAATGAGAGAAGCAGTGGACAGAAGGAGGTAAGAGCATGACGCTGACCCAAGGGATGATGGGTTGTCATAGTTAAGCCGGGCTTCAGGAATTTCGCCACTTTGAGGCCTGCTATGTGGTCTCCTGGGGTCAGGGGCTGCTTGGCATTCTTCTGCTTCACCTACTGTCAAAGGTATATAGTCCTTCCCATCCTGGAGATACAGAGTACGTTACAGGCTCAAATACACACTGAATTAAATAATTATACATAAACAATTAGAGATATAACCTTTAAAAATCGAATACATAAGCCACATTATAAATCCATTTCAAATATATGTGATATTTTCATATTTGCTGTCATTTGCTTTTTGATTTTGTTTCACCTAAAAAACTTGCCAAAGCTCGCATAAAAGGCATTCAGGGTATGCTGCACAGATGTAACAATAGCACAGAGAAAGAGATGAAACTAAGGAAGCTTCTTTGTAGCTGACAATATTTAAGTGTTGCTGAGGCACAAATGAATTTTAAATATCCTATTACTTATGAACACTGCTGCCTTTTTGTTTAGGCCTGAACTGACCTGCTGGGCACTAGCCTGTAGCAGGTTTCCCAGGTGTTCAACCAGTTCGGTAAATGTTGGCCTGTCTGTGGGACGATTCAGCCAGCAGTCCAACATGGTCTGGTATCTGTGAATATGGATAATGAGGATCGCAATAAGAGCAAATGATTCAAGTTACATTTCTGTAAATCGTTCAACCGTCACTGTCTACTTACATCTCAGTGGTGGCATATTCGGGTGGTCTCATCCTGGTACCTTCCTTAAGCCTCCTGCAGAATGATTCATCAATGCAAACACCCGGATAAGGAGAAGCCCCTGAAGAAGACATTACAGAAGTTTCATTGCAGATATAAAGTGGTCATTAAGCAGTGTTATGTGATTACTTCTAAACTTAACCCTTACCCAAGGAAAAGATCTCCCAGAGAAGGACGCCAAAGGACCAAACATCACTTTGCGTGGTGTATACGCGGTCAAATATGGTCTCAGGAGCCATCCACTTTAGAGGGAGACGTGCCTGTGGTAACAATAAAACAGCAAATTATTCCTTCTTATGCTTTATTTGTGTAAATGAGTATGTAGTAAAGTGAATAACGTTTACTATCCTAATACAGTGGTATCTGGTAATGTGCATGGATATAGTGGATAGCAGGTGAACATGATACAAAGATATCAGACAGGTCAGAATGCCCATGCTGACCCAGGTCTGCCTACAATGGGCACAAGAGCATCAGAAGCTGACTATGGAAGAATGGCAGATAGCTTTGGTGACTTTCACTGTCTTTTCAATCATATGAACACCTGGGTGCACAAGGATCATTTAACTAGGGAGGAGAAAGCAACAGGATGAGCTTTTTGAAGAAGGCAAGACAGGATCCTATTTGGCACTAACATTGACTAAAATGAACTTCAGGTAATGTGTTGGTGAATGGTGTGGCAGGATAACTTGAGTCTCAGCTTCAATGGGTCAGAACTTATTTACAGCATGAGGGCAGCCCAAGCACTATTAGATTAGTGCTTCTAATGAAGGGACACACTGGTGGAGTATCGGTTAAGAGGACTCACGTCTCCTTTGCGGACATAGTCCGGGTCTTTGTAGACATCTCTAGCGAGACCAAAGTCACAAATCTTCACCACATTGTTTTCTGAAAGAAGGATGTTTCTGGCCGCCAGATCTCTGTGAATGCACTATCGACCAAACAGAGACATTTATATTCAAAGCATGGAAGAATTAAGTAATATCTCCAATTTCAATGCAGATTTGTGCACCAAAAAATTCAGACACTTGTGATTTCACCTTGCGGGAAGACAGAAACTCCATTCCTTTGGCCACCTGGAAACTGTAGCTTATCAGGTCTTCCATGGTTAGATGGTCATCATCTGAACTCTCTGTAATAACGAGATTTCACAGGAATAAATACGAAGCCTGAGTGGCACCACAGTAATGTTATTCTAAGTTGTCTTCAGAACCTTTCTGAATGTCCATGTTGCTGCCTGAAGCCCTGTCTGAAGTGGTAGAACAGACCGCTGTTCCTGTGCAGATGTCCAGCTGGGCAATCTTCCCCAGACCCAGATCCCCTTCAGTCACATCCTCCTCTGCAGACACCCACCTCTGACTATTTACTCGCTTCCTCTGTTCAGCACAGAACAGTTAAACTAATGAAAAAATCCCAACATTTCATGCAGGAATTGTTTGTATTGCCTGCAATATGGTTCATGTTAGATACAATCTGTGGACAGTACAGAACTGCACTACTACTTAATGATCAGTCAGTCTATTTGATTGTGTGCAACCATCTGGATTGTAAACCACATCAGTGGACTGACTGTGGTTTACTGGGTGCATGTGGGTTACACATAATTTACCTTGTAGGGGCTGTACTCTCCGCGCTTGCTCTTAAGGTAGCTGGATAGATTTCCATGTTTACAGTATTCAACAATAACCATCAGCGGTCCTGCAAGCAGAAGGAAGAGAAAGAAGTTTAATTATCAGAAGAAGAATGAACATTAACACATTAAAGGACAACAGATGGCACACTGATGTTGATTTATAAAGATTATAAGATTCAAATTCATGTGAAGAAAAGTTGCATATACAGGACATGCTTAGTCAGCTAAAGTAAATAATGCACTTGGTTTGACTGACCCCCAGGTTTCGTGCAGGCTCCCAGCAGGTTGACCACATTAAGATAATGTCCAATGTGGATGAGAATTTTCAGCTCTGACATCAAGGCGCGGTACTCACTTGCTGTGGCTCCCTCTGCACATAGAGATAACATTAGTTCTGCGTGTTTGAAGGTTTTTATTGTGTTTGCTCGCTGTGTGTAATAAAAGGAGGACAAAATACAAACCCTTAAGCATCTTGACTGCAACTGTGGTGCATGTGGTCGCTTTCTCAATGCCGAATGCAGCTGCTTCTACCACCTGGCCAAATGCCCCTCGTCCCAGTGGGTCACCTTTAAAGTAAAATGTTTGTCATGACCAAAATCCCTAAA
>NW_024582426.1:1765401-1766728 GCF_018398535.1 Haplochromis burtoni | reverse complement strand
GCCGAATGCAGCTGCTTCTACCACCTGGCCAAATGCCCCTCGTCCCAGTGGGTCACCTTTAAAGTAAAATGTTTGTCATGACCAAAATCCCTAAAGAAAATACTTTTAGTACTTATGATTTTAAAACAACTAGTTTTTAATAGAAATATAGCAACTAGTGAGGACAGTGCTAGAAATTTTAAAATGCCAAACTAAGGTGGTAAAAAAAAGCTTCTGGCAGGTATGATGGTTGTTAGCATGCTGAACATGAAGGAGAAGCCTCTTTCAGCTGCTCCCTTATTCACAAAGGGTCACCACAGCAGATAGCTCAGATGGCCTTCGTGACACAACACTAAAGGGACTTTTCACATATTAGGCAAATGTGTAACCCACTATGCTATAGGGCGATTTATGTTAGCTGAGCTGTTCCCTGATCTTGTAGGTAAGTGTAAAGGTCTCTGAGATACTCCAAATGATACAGAATTCTACAGCAAGAGTCTACTGACAATATCACACCTTCATTAGCTCCCCATTTGCTAACATATCCAATAAAGATTCTGCTTCTCACTTTAAAGCTTTCAGTTACATGGTACCCCATATCTATCATACCTCCTTCATCCTTATACCCTTTCCCTGTGCTGCCCTACACTCAGCAGCTCTATTGACTGCTCCTCGTTTCAAACTTAACACGATGGCTACCAGAACCTTCAGATGTGATGCAGTTTTTCTTTGGAACTTATTACCACTTCACTTTCATCAGCTAGACCAGGGCTGCCCAATCCCAGTCCTCGAGAGCTACTATCCTGCAGCTTTTAGATGCATCCCCACTCCAACACAGCTGAATCAAATGGTTTGATTACCTCTTCAGCATGCCATCATGTTTGGCAAAGGCCTGATAACAAGCCATTCATTTGATTCGGGTGTGTGGGAACAAGGATGCATCTAAAAGCTGCAGGACGGTAGCTCTCGAGGACCGGGATTGGGCACCCCTGAGCTAGACTTATCAGCCCAGTTCAAATAGCAGCTCAGAACTCAGAAGTAGGTAGTGCTAGCATTAGCCATTTAATATCATTCTCCTATCCAAATATTGGCACAGTTTCAAAATGCCAAAATGGCAACAGACAAAAATTCATCAGGTTTTGTTTTGTTTTTTGTTTGTTTGTGGGGGGGGGATGTCAAAGTGTCTGCTTTGACCATCTCAAGCATCTTATCAGCCATTGTGACAGGAAGTATCAAAAACAAGTGTTTCAAATCACAGGACTGATCTTGAACTTTCTGTTGTATTTGATGTATATGGTGCAAGTCTTGATTGACTGGCTTGTTAACATCAGTGTTTACCTAGAATTTT
>NW_024582426.1:1686983-1765381 GCF_018398535.1 Haplochromis burtoni | reverse complement strand
ACTGATCTTGAACTTTCTGTTGTATTTGATGTATATGGTGCAAGTCTTGATTGACTGGCTTGTTAACATCAGTGTTTACCTAGAATTTTATGAGGGAATGTCATCTGTGAGTATTGTCACTGGGGCCATATCTACATTTTGGTCTATGGGCTTAAAAACAATATTTAGAATCTCATGATTGCCTATTTTTGCCTCTGGCTGGCCAGTGATCAAAACACTGAAAGTTTAAATCAAATGTGGGCTGTAACTTCATGTAATGTTTTATAAACTCTTTCATAAGGTAGGCACTGGTTGGTAGCAGCGCAGATGTTTGTTTTAACAAGTCTTCTCAAAGATTGTTTGAATGATAATTCATGTCTCACCAAGTTTCAGCCTGTCCCGGGGGAATTCCCATTTGCTAGCATCGTAGGTGAGCCTCTCACACTGCTCATCCATTGGCATATCCTCTGAGTCAAGGATCATGGAGAGGTAGCCGGTCTTCAGATCCACTCCATTTGGCTGAAACAGTGACGCAGTGGCAAATTTTAAAGACAAACAGAGATGTAACATGTAAATTAATGAGCTGCCATTTTTCTCAGTTATTCCCTTTCACCGCAATCAAAGTGTACAACAGTTTGCCAGTGACTCCCGTGGCCATTCAATAAAAGGGGCCTACTCAGTGTGGTGGGCCTACGTGACTTAGGGGAGCAGAGAGACTCCCTGTTGTTCCTGGATACAAAAGAGAGCAGCTACTGATGGCCAGAGCAGTCACTTCCACTCAGCCGTAAATGCCTTACAGAGCATGTCATTGTACTCGTCAGTTTTACCGTGTTTGTAATTTTTTTTAATGGACATCATCCGTGTGCGTAACTGGAGGGGAAATCCGAGGAAGGAAAAGTACAGGAAAAAGAGGATGAGGAAGTTCTTACTCTCTTTCTCCCGCGGATGACGAAGACGATCAGTAACCAGAAAAACATAGCGATGACCACTGACCCAATAGGAACAATCAGCTCCACATTAGTCTTCTCTTCTGCACCTTAGATATACACAAAGAATACTTTTAAAATAAGAATATAAAGGTACATGACATAAAATGTGTAATGGTATCACAGAACAGATTTTACTACATGCATGACAAATTTGAGGCCCGTGTTTGAGGAAAAAACAGTCGCAGTGGAATGTTGGTTATAATTTCAGTGAGGTGCCTTGGCAGCATTTCCTAAAGTTCAGACAGGTTTATCATTGTTTTTGGCCTGTTCACATGTGTATGTCTGTGTTTAGGTTGGAGAAAGGAGACTGTTGGAATCTGGACTGTAAGCAAACTGATATTTTATCTAGTCATAACAAATGGTCAGGAGTCAGAATGAATAACTACTGCCAAAGACAACTTGGAAAAGGTCTATCAGAGCCATTGTAGTGTGTCGCTGCGTGCTGTAATGGGCCCTTTCGTTCCACTGCTATTGAGCTTGAATTATTTGGGGGGCAGATGGGGTCAGAAAATGGGAAGGTTACACTGAAGGGTTGTTTGCAGGGATTTTTCTCATCCCTTTGTGAATATGACAGACATGATGGACAGTCAGATTTCTGATCACAAATTTTTCGTTAACAGCACACCCCCACAGACACCTGTGCTAGTTTCACTTACTCTCTGGCTATATTATTTGTTGGCCATTTACATCATTACGCTATATTTGTAATAGAAGCTCTCCATTTTTACTGGTTAGGTATTCCTTTTTTTAGTTAAAAGCTGGTCAAATGTGTGAGTATTACTTTTTTGTAATATGTAAAAATCAAAAATTTTTATTAAAGTGACGTGCAATTGCTTGCCTCCCCCCACCCTCATACACAGGGCTTTTGTTGTGAGAAGGTCTGTCCCTCTACCCCCTCTTTTAACAGAGCTGGCGCCTGAGCAGAATTGTGAGCTACTGTAACTGGGTGCACATTCTGCTGGCGGGGAGACGGTCACGTAGGCTCTGCGTCTAGTCAGTTCATTTGTTTGTTTTTCGCTGTGTCCCTGTGTTTGGTACAAAAAGACTGTGGACAAGAGAGCAGAGGCTGGAGCTCAGGCAGGGCTGGCCTTTCCCTTTGTCCTGCCGTCTCTTAATTGTTTTAGATTTAGATACTCCCAGGAGGATGTGCGTTAACTGGGGTAGCTTCCTGTCACGAGGAAGCAAGGCTATTTTTATTTAGATCTTTGACATATAAAAAGTAAAACTATGTGCGATGTGAATTTGTGAAACCTTGAAGCCAGATATAACCATACAGTCTTTTTAGTATTGGTGGAATTGCCAAAGGGTTTAGGCCAAAACCTTTCACACAGACAATAAGATATTCCTGATTTTAAGCTGAGAATGTATTACAAACAACACAAGACACCTGGGACAGGCCCAAGGGCCCAGAAGGTCAGGGAGACCCTGAGTCAATGACAATGACATGCAACATGCAGAGAAACTGCAAGAAATAACCACAAAGATTAAAAAAAACATCTGCAGATGGACAAAAAACAAGACAAAACACAACCCCAATGAGAGAAAAAAACAC
Source organism: Haplochromis burtoni (assembly GCF_018398535.1). Classification (NCBI taxonomy): domain Eukaryota; kingdom Metazoa; phylum Chordata; class Actinopteri; order Cichliformes; family Cichlidae; genus Haplochromis; species Haplochromis burtoni. The sequence continues at coordinate 1,762,861 of NW_024582426.1, read as the reverse complement.
TTTAAAAAGCATCTGCAAGAAGCAGACATGAGTTACAATAAAAGACATTTAATGAAATGTATTACTTGTTATTTGGCATCATCTTAGTTAGTGACTGACCTTCAGTACTCAAAGAGGCCTGTGCTGTGTCACACCCAAGGCTGTTACACACAGTGCAGGTGTACAGACCACTGTCCTCCTTCGTCACACGCTGAATTGTCAGACTACGGTTCTGCTGATTCAGAGTAACACCTGAAAGGCAACCAGATGTTTTGTTTTGCAGCTCTTGTAACTCATGAAGTAAATCAGTTTTCAGTGAAACGCTGTGAATGTCTCACCTGAGCTCTCCACAACAGTGTGGTTGTTTTTGGTCCAGGCAACAATCGGGTTTGGCGTCCCAGCAGCCATACAGCGGAGAGTGACTGTCGAACTTACTCTAACCTTTTGGTCAGTGAAGTTATTAAGGATCCTTGGAGCCTCGAGGTCTAAACATCAAAATTATAAAGATTATTTTGAAACAAATGTATGATTCACTTAACAAACCCTGACCTATTCCTTACAAAAAGAAAATGCTGTGAGTACATCTCACCTCTGAGAGAAACACTGTGTAGCAGGCAGGTTTTCTCCCCAGTGATGATGTTTACCACCTGACAGGCGTACAGGCCCTCGTCCTGATGGGACGCATTGCGAAGTGACAGCTCCAGAGTCACATTGGTGCCAGGCTGGGGGGTCAGGACAGCATGCGACAGTGGAGTAGGCTGCAGAGTCAGTGAGCGACAAGGCTGCGCCAATGTTCCCTGCTCTGACTTGGAAACGTTGGTCACACGAAACCAGGTGAGGTTGCCGTAGATCAGCGAGTCTGCCTTACACCGCAGAATGACGTGATCCTCCTCCAAAGGCCTGTTAGAGGGAGACATAGTCACCTCGAGGCCACCTAGGGATGGAAACACATGGGTAAAGAATGAGTAAGGATATAAGAAAAAGAAGAATACTGAAAAGGCTGTTTATAATGATGACAGAAGTCACACCATCAGACACAAAACGATTACAACAAGATGCTTTTTAAGAGGAGAAAAAAAGGATGGAACTTACGTGTTACATGGAAAAAGATGACACGTGAATCCTTGCCTACTTTGTTCGCAGCCGTGCATCTGTAGAGGGCATGAGCCTCAGCTTTCTGAATCTTTAAAGAGCTCGTGATTTTCTAGAGAAATACATTTCATCTGTTAGTTACTATTATTTAGCTAAACTCCAAATACCGTATCGTTCAGATATCGTAAAATTCTTGGAGCAAAAGGGAAAATATGGTGTAATCACAGACTTTTTGTTACCTTTTGAGCTTGATCAGTGTCAGTTCTAATTGGTTGTACGTGGTTGTGACCAGTTCTGTTGCTGACATCTCTCCAATTTGTGCACTCCTTCAGCTGTGATTCAGACCTAACAAGTCTTGACCTGATGGACAAAAGTGAACAGAAGAATCATAAAACACAAATATCCAGCTCTGATCTTTTTTAAAATTTTTATTAAATGTAAAAACACCAGCTGTGTAAACAGCTGCACAGCGGTTTCCTCTTTCACTCTGATACACCGAATTAGCACTGACAAATGGTACACAAAAAGAAGATGAAAAGAAGCTGGCAGGTCTTTCAGAATGACGGCTAAGTACTTGTTTTTCCACTTTTTTTCTATTTACCAATCCTACTAGTTTAATTTTTATTCTCATTTTTAACTGCTAATACACCCAAATACAGCGAGAAACACCATAAAATTTAGTAAACAGGGAAAGAAAGTAAGTAAGTAATAAGAAGAGGTTTAGCTTTAGCAGGAAGAACCTCTTTTTTGAAAAAGAACATGACAGGAACAACAGGAAACGTAGTGCAGGACAGAGGAAGTGCTCAGATGTGTAGAAAGATGATAAGGAATCTGCTGCTGGTGTTGTCTGGTCCCTCACACACACACACACACACCATCCTGCTTTCTATCAACACTGTGAAATCACAACAGGAGTCTTTCGTGAGGTTGTTGTGTAACCGGCTGAATATTGCATCGGCAGGGCTGTTATCTTAAACAGCTGATCGAGTGAGCACAAACACTAGGTCAGTACAAGTCGTCCAAAATTAGTGAGCACATTCTAAGTCTGAATAACTGACATGGTTCTAAAAATGGACATTATGAAGAGAATGAATCACATCCGCTGATTTGCATCAGGTCACAGTGTGCTCTCATTGTCTCCCCTCTTGTTTTGGTCAACATCACGAAAGCAGCTATTCCTCTTCTATATCAACAACCTGTTGACAATGAGTGACTCAAAGTCATGTGACTACTCCATGCATACACAAAAAAAGTCCCGAACCGAATGTATCTTTCTGCCCTGAACCTGTCTAACTGTGCCACATGTGAAAAAGTCCCAACTTTAACATTTATGTGTGAAAATAGCCTCTTTGTTTCTCTTTTACACTCACACTGAAGAGTTGACTTGCATGAAAGCCTCTGGGCAGTCCTCTTTGGACATCCACTCCCACTGGATGTGTGTAGGTATGGGAAATCCACGAGCGGTGCAGCTCAGAGTCGTGCTGCTGCCGTACAGGTACACATCAATGTCCACTGCCATCTCCTTCTCTATGATACAAGGAGGAACTGCAAAGGAAGAAGTAGAGTCATATCCACAACAGGCAGCCGAAAATGAATGTAAAAGGAAAAGAAGAGGAAAAAAACACACCATTGACCAGCAGCTGGAAAGAGCGCCTCTGTTCCTCTTTTGTAATTTTATTGGTCAGGATAACTGTGTAAATGCCAGCGTCTGTTTCTTTAACTTCACGTATGACGAGGGCATCACTCTTCTGTTTTATTCGGTAGTCATTCAATGGGAGGTCATTTTTAAACCTGGGAACACAAAGTAAGATTAAAGTTACAAAATCCATCCAGTTCTGAAACTGTAGCTTTAATGCATGGAAACTGCTATGCATTAAGCAAATATTGCTGTGAACACACCATTTAATGATGGGTTCAGGGTAAGCTGAGTACTTCACGGGGATGTATGTGGATGGTTCTCCCACATTTACCTCCCACACCTTTGTCCAGGGCTCTTCCATATCAATAAAAGGTTTTTCTGGAAATACAAAAATCACAAAAATAGAGAAAAGATCAATTTTTTAATGACTTTCTTACAATTATTATTTTGGCTTCAAATGAAGCAAAAAACCCAAAACTATCTGAGACCATACAAAATGATTCATTTGATTCTATGATTTTGCAATTGTTTCTAGGAAAATCTATCTCAAACTTCACGTGTAATTTTCTCCTGATGCTGAACAAATGTAATTTTAGGAAAGGGAAGTTAGAGATTTTCAATTTAGACAATTTCCAAATCCTTGAAAGTGGTATTAAAATTTATTAGATGGCTTAAAAGCATAACTGATTGCAATAATAGGAATAAGAACAAGAACAAGTATTATTATTACTAATAATAATATTACAATTCAACTGCATCGGTGTGATAATTAAAATTAATTGTCCTGTATCACTGTCATCAAGATAAATGCACAAATAATAAACAGCATGTTGTGAGAGATTAAATTTGTGCAAAAAAGATGAGAAAATGAAAGGAAAAGTATTTTTTTTAAAAATCTGAGAAAATAACACAAACAAGTTTATAAAGATGAAAAATATTATTAATGTTAAAAAAAATATTAGCAGAAATTCAGGGGTTTCAAAGAGGGCTGAATTAGGGTTTTAATTATTAGGATCTGTTTGATGTCAGTGAGGAGAGACATCTCAGACACATCTCTCCAAGCACAAAGCCCAACCCACCTGCTGCTCAAACATTGTGTTTGCAAAGGGCAGTCAAAAGATACAGGAGCTAAAACAACTTGTCTATAAGGAATACTTTGAACTGTAAATCAGGCAAAGCCACTCTAACAGAGACAAAGATTAAAGATGTGGCATCTGCCTTAGCTAACAATTTAGGTTCCCAATCCAAAGTACTACAGTCAACACCATCTCAGTAACATCTGTAGTTCCTCAGGAAACCAATGATGTTAAATTCCCATGAATAACTTAATGTTAAGTTTTACCAAGTAGGAACAGAAAGCATCCTAACTGGAAACATCACAAACTAGTAAAGGCTGAACTTGGCTCAACCAGAAGGCTCTGCAGCAACAATATAGAAGCATCTTTGATATTGCTTAAGTGTTATGTCAGCATACAGCATACTGTAGGATATTTTTTTTCTAATGCATAAAACGCCAGTAATCAAATAACATAAACTAAATAATTTGTTTCATTTAAAACCTACTCTGAATAACACAGTACAATCTTCAGCTGTCTTCAAGCTTAACAACTACATACATATTTTTTGTGAATGTTGAATTATTGTTTGACTTGGAACTTTTTGAAAGTTTTCAGCCAACATAACAGGTGTTTTGTTTTCAGAGCACCCACCATAAACTGTAAGAAATGCTGAAGCGCTTTTCTCCATCTGTCCACTCGAAGCAGAGCAGATGAATTCTCCTCCGTGAGCTACCGTCACATTCTCCACGATCAGCGTGTTTGACAGCTCCAGAGAGTTCCACAGCTTCTTCTTGTGGGGAATTGTGTGGGGCGGCCTTGAACCATTGACCGAAGTCTGACAGAGGGAAGACATAATGTATAAACACACAGTTTTTAAACTCACGTGACACTCATAATGGCTGTGATAACAGAATGTGGGAGGTTTTTTTTTCTAGTTTTACAGAAATTAAAGATCAAGTGTTGCCTCAGTCCAGACAGCTTATTGTTCCCAGTAATGTAAGCAGTCAGAACATCAAAAACACATCTGGTCACCTTTGCACTTTGGTGGTACAAGATGAAGGCTGATGGATTCCTGAAAGCAGGAAGTAATGAATTTGTGCAAAGACAGCAGGAAGAGAGATACAGCACTTCTGGTATCTCAGTCTCTTCTCATCAGTAAGTCAAAGAGGCCAACCTAAAGGTGGACTGTTTCGCTTTTCCTTATTTTCTGTCATGTTTATACTGTTACAATGGAGAATGCTCAAATTTTATGTTCCAAATAAGCTCCAAATAATGAGATCAGTGTATATACAAAAACAATTCTTGTGAGACAAAAGTTCAGGCTTAAGACTGCTATAAATAATCAATTTCAGACCATTTTTGTACTCTTTAGATCTTTACGATGCCTCTGAGAGTAGATATCCTCTAATAATTTTGATACTTGCATCTTAGGCCCAAAATAAGTTCAAGTTTTTTGTTTCTCAGGGGGATCCAAAACTATGAAAGTTGTCTGACGTGTCTATTTTTTCAGACAATGGATAAACTGAGGAGCTTCACCGGTGCTCATAATTATTTTTCTGTAGTTTGTATTTGTAAATAATCCACAGCTAGTACTTTCTTGGCATGAGCAATATAACTTTTCTTTAAGACTGTTACATAAGTTCATTACAGGTTTACAACGATAATGAGAACAGAAGAGTGTGGGGTACTGACCAGAGCCCCACCAGAGTGCGTCCAGTTGAATTCGATGCCCACATTCAGCTCTGTGAATGCAGTGCATCTCAGTATGAGCTGCTCCCCCACAGACAGCCTTACATTGTTGGGGGTCAGGGTGAGGTCATAAATCTTGTATCCTGCGGAAAAAGGAGGGAAGATAGTAAATCGACACACTATTGTTCTCCTGAGACTACAAACTCTCTCTGCACCAACACTCTGAGCAACAGAGTGTTGGTGCAGAGAGTCTTTCACCTTACAAAGTCAAAATTAGAATTCCCAGTAAGTTTCGGTGTTATTCAGCTCGAAAAAGTCACATATAGGTGTTTTTACAGCCATAGCATTGACAACTGATAACTTCTCTTTGTATCTTTTTCCATCTTACCAACAACAGCCACAATGTAGAGCGGGGACTTAAATGTCTCGTTTCCAATATGAGTTTGGCAGGACACAACACCAGCGTAGCTGATCAGATGAGTGGGAACAGTGAAGCCCGTCCTGGCATCCCACACAGAATCCTTCCCATCCGGATGAAACTCCTTTACTGGATACTTCTGACAAACACACAAATTTCATGATTCCAAACAGAAATGTTTAAAGAATTTCACACCAATTGCTTTACACATGAGCACAGCGTGTAAATAAAACACCACATCTGGTAAACACAACTGTTTACCAACCTACATCTTCATAAAACTGCTTTACTGACAAGAAGCAAAGACCAGAAACAGCTTCTTACGATGTTTAGTGTGACATTGAGATTCTCCACCGAGCCCCGGCATGGTATTACCACTCGCTCCCCTTCACGGATAAACACCACCTCATATTCCTTTTCAGATGGCACAAATGGCACCTTATAATCTAAAAATTAACAAACAAATCACAATAGTAGATGTATTTCAGTGTGTGAAGTTGATAAATCCCATATTTTCCTTCATATAAATGGATGCTTGAAAAAAAAAATACAACAACAACAACAAAAAAACAAGAATAAACTTAAAAAGAGTTATACCTTGAACAAACACATAAACTGCTGCTGAGGTTTTACCATCTTCAGCTTTCAGGCCTATGTAGAAACACTGATACTGTCCAGTTTCATTGACAGTTGAATTGGTGATTGTGAGCCTTTTGCAGAACAGTCCTGATCCGCTGCAGTCACTGATAGAGTAACGAGTGCTTATAGCAGGTGTGGTCCACCTCAAATTCTGCCGACCTCTGCAGGAGAAGAAAGAGAATTATACTGCACATGCTACATGACCGAGTCGGTGAATTTAGCCAGTGATGGGGAGCAGTAAACAACATTTCTCTAATCTAGTAGTTTATCTGCATTTTGAGGTAGTTTGCCATTTAGCAAATTTTTTATTTACATTTTGACTCAAGTAGTCAACTACTAACACTACTAGGTAGGTATAACTCTTGCGGCCAACCGTGGTTCAGGGGATTGGGAATCGCATCTGTAACCGGAAGGTCGCCGGTTCGATCCCCGGCCTCTCTGTCCTGGTCGTTGTGTCCCTGGGCAAGACACTTTACCCTACTTGCCTACTGGTGTTGGCCAGAGGGGCCGATGGCGCGATATGGCAGCCTCGCTTCTGTCAGTCTGCCCCAGGGCAGCTGTGGCTGTAGCTTGCCTCCACCAGTGTATGAATGTGAGAGTGAATGAATAGTGGTATTGTAAAGCAAAAGAAAGTACAGTATTTTATAGTAATTACTATTATTGTTCCAGTGTTGTAATATCTGCCTATAAAAAGTTCCATTTTATTTTCTTCATGATTTTTTACTAAGGGGAGAGATCAAGTGAGCAGACTGTAATTTTCCTAAATATAGCTGCATGGTTGTTTTTGCAACTAATGTAGCTGCCCCCTGCTGACCATCAGAGAGAATGCAAGTTTAAGGCGCATTCACATTACATTCATATTTGAGAATCTACAACTGTGTCCGTTTTATATCCACAGTCTATGATTAAAAGTAAAGTGGAACTTAAAGGGCTATACTGAGGATTGCGGAGAAAGTTTGCTCTACAATTAAGAGTGAAACGGAGCTGTTCATGTAGGCATGAAGCTAATAAACTTTGAGTCATACTTACTTTTACTGAAACACAGGAAGGAGAGATGACGTCATAAACAACTCTGAAACTATACACTTACTTTCAGAGCTATGACAATAGAAAAAGCTGAATGTTTACACTGGAAGAACGCTAGTTACTGCATTAGCAAAATTAGTCAACTATACGGTAATAACCTATTACACTTTGTTTAGTGACGGTACTATCCTTGTGCGATCAATACTGTGTTTAGTCCACATTTTGCTATATATAGACAGTTGCTGAGGTTTCTATTGGCGAAAAGTGTAGTTATAGTTCTGGGAAGATCACACTATATAGCATAGGCTATGGTCAAAGGTTTATATACACTCAAAATAGGCAAGAATGCCATGGTATTTGGGGGGTTTTAATGAACTCTTGAAACTGTATACCTTTAATGACTTTAAAAACAAGATTGGGTACAAAAGTTTGAGTTTACTTGGGATTTTTATAATCCACACAGGGTCTAAGTTATACATAGAGGCTCATATATATTCATACATTTCCACTAATATTTGGGGAAATGTCCCTTAGCAAGTTGCACCTGGACCAAATGTTTTTGGTATCCATCAACAAGCTTCTGGCATAATTCTGGGTTAATATTTGACCACTCTTCCTGGCAGAATTGGTAAATTTTATTTAACCTGGTTGGTTTCCTTGCACAGATCTGGCTTTTAAGAATAGTTCATAAATCTTTAATAGGGCTGAGGTCGGGGCTTTGGGAGGGCCATTCTAGAAGATTAATGTTAGCCTACTTTACCCGTTCCAAGAATCATTGTCCACTATTAGTGATGCTGAACAATTTAGAGATAGTGTTTCATCAATATTCCATTCCATTTTGTACAATGTAAGAGTACCACTGGCAGCAAAACCCCCTCAGAGCATGATGCTACCACCAACTTGCTTGACAGATGGTACAGCGCCCTTAGATTTGAAAGTCTCATATTTACTGTTCCAACAATACTTCTTGTCATTGTGGCCAAATTACTCAATCTTTCTCTTGTCTGACCATAAAAGTTTTCTCCAAAAGGCTTCTTGCTTGTTCATGTGGGCAGCTGCAAATTTCAGTCAAGCTTGAAGGTATTGATTTAAGAGCAGGGGCTTCTTTCTTGATCAGCACCCGACCACCAGGCTGATGTACAGCTCACTTCATTGGAGACAATGACACTGTTGTTCCAGCAGTTCCCATTTTATGGCAGGTTTGAGCCTTAGTGGTTTCCCTGGGTTGTTCTTGAAAATCCTAACCAATTTCCTCTCAAAGTGGTGACACATCCTAATAACTTGTGTTTATGTACAGTTGTAGGAACTGATGATCTTGAAAACTGCAGATTTTTAAAAATGACTCCAAGATACCTTCCAAACTTGTGTAAATCTACACTTCTCCATCTTAAATCCTAAGTTCCTTGGGCTTTCCCACTGGTCTGAGTATTGGTCAGTCCAATGAGTGTTGTCAAATAAATCTCTTTTATGCGAGCCTAGCGAAACTACCAGTTGTAGTCAATCATGATTACAAGTTAATAGGCCTTGGACATGTAAAGTTAAAAGACATTGTAGAACCTTCAGCACCTCTTATTAAAGGATTTAACTCAATGTATATATTTTAGCATCCATGTTCTTACTTTTGACTGTGGATTAAAGAAAAGACTAAATAAAGTGGAAAAATTGTGCACCTTATCCTTGTTTTGTTTTAATCATTAAAAACGAATGCTGTGTAATCATTAATAGCCATCAATAGCATGACCTTCATCTCCAGGATGAATGTAAACTCCTGGACACATCTGTATATGTCTAATCCTTACTTTACCTTAATTGTAATAATAAGCCTAAAACCAGGTCTTCGTTTTCAAGCCTGCCAGTGAACAGCTGCCAAAAACTACCAACACCAAAAACATCTAACTTTTACAAAATGTTATCAAATGGCCATGTTTTTACTTAAATGTTATTCATTTATTGACTTGGTCTTCCTGTAAAAAACAATTACGCCAGTCAGATGTTCATGTTGTTTATATAAGGAGTTCTTGAGAACACATACTGCGCAGGCACCTTTTGAACAGAGACAATGACACGCACACGTTTGTTGCATGTGATGGGGGCATGAATAAGTTCTAGGGTAGTTTTGCTGTTTGGCAAATCTTTTGGTGTGAAGTAAAAAGTTTGTAAAACCAGTTTCCCCAACACTAGCGTCTGTAAGGTGTATGCATAGCCTTACATACCTGCATGTTAGTTCAAGGTTGTCAGATTTGTTCATCCTATGGATGCCATAGATATTTAGTGTCGGTGGATCAGATATAAACCGCAGTTCCGCTGCTGGAGAGATTAACAGTACAAATCGGTCACAGCAATGACTTACTTTTAACACAATCAGGGTGATGACATAAGTCTCTACAAACAATGATTAAATGAAGGTTTCAGAGATCATGGCCCTGCTGTTTTAAATAAATGCACTTAAGATTAAGATTAAATCAAACGGCACAAGGTAAAAACTGAAAGTAGAGCACAGGAAAAAAATAGTTTCCATTATAAGATGTGCTTTGTATCTGAGTCTCTGGCTACATAGGGCCCTTTTTCCATTGCTGCAGCAAATGGCGGAGCTGTGTGAAAACAGGAAGCAGGAGAAGATGGGCCGGGTCAGGCTCAATAGTCTAGCACAGTGTGCCTTAGGTGGGGTTCCTGTTTCTGAGGATACAGCCTGCCCACCACCTCCCTGTGAGGCCCTAAAGGACATAATACATTGTATGGAAAAAAAAAAAAAGCTAAGTGTTGAGCTGAGCTGATGAAGTGGGCCTTTATGATCTCAGAAGAAAAAAATAGTTTAAACTGTTGAACAACATAGCACATTAGCAGAAACTGGGTACTTTTGTCATTTACATTTTACTACATAAGAACAAGTAATCAGGCCACAGTTCAAACGCTTATCCTTAAATGTTTCCTCAAACTGGACTGCAGTTCTAAAGTGATATCAGCAAAGACAAAAACTATAGAACAACTGAGGACAAAGTGTTTGAAATGTCTTAGAAAAGCGGCAAAAGCTTTTATAGAGCTGGAGGGTGACTTTGAGTTGACAGATTTGTTTTTTAAAAAAAGAAAAGATCAGACAGAGATCATAATCTAATATATTTCATGTTTCTCAGCTTAATCCGTTATTAAGATAGACGATTAAATGGGGATAATATTATTATCTTACCAGCAAAACAAGTGATTTCCAGAATAATGCCCAGTAGTGGAATGATGGACAGTGTCTGTGCCATCATCCGACAGAAGACAAGGACAAAGTCCTCATCAAAGTCCAATTAATAACGTTACCGTAGAAATAATGATAATCCTACTGCCTCATTACCAATCCATTAAAAAAAAAAAAAAGCTGTTTCATATTCCACCCCAGAGAAAGTTTGAAAGTCATAAAAACAGCCTGCAGTGGATGGTGATCAGCAGTGGCTAAAGTGTGACTGTGCGTGTCCCCATGGAGCTTTTGCGGTTGAGGATGGAGAGACGCGCCTCGGCTGAGCAGCGTGCCTGCAGGGGAGGAGTCTCTCTCTCTGACTCTCTGTAAAATTACCAAGGCGAATGCAGCCTGCAATAAACTTCTGGGCTTATTGCCCAGTTGATGGGAGGACTTACTGAACTTTGAGAGAAACTTGGGAGACTTAAGAACTAGTGACAGCCAGGATGCATAACCCCCTACTGAGGAGTCGTAAAACTGTTTACACCATAACTTTGACTCCTTGAGTGATAATCATAAAAATTATACATTTATTAAAAGGAAAATCCCATTACCAAAAGCATTAAGAAAACGTGTGTTTATAAGTTAGGGTTAAGGACCTGTTTTCCCTCCTGCATAAAAGTAGAAAGAAGCCCAAGAGTTGCTTATTCTCTTGTCCATGTGACCTAAAGCAACATTAGCATTCAGGTCTCACCAATATGAAACCAACACCAAGATCCATTTTTGCCTTGATTGCCATCTGCTGAAGGAAATGTGCTTTCGGATCCTTTTCGCAAGAGTTTTAAATAAATGCCAAGTGCTGTCAAAATAGAAACCGATGAGAACGAAAAAAAACAGTAGGCCGTAGGTCACAGAACCAGAGTCATGAGGCCTAATAATAACTAAATCCTTGTTTCCTTGTAGATTCACTATTGCTACAACCAACTTTAAAAAAGCAGGTTACTATGGTTGAATGAGAATAGCTTTATTTTTTTACGCTTCTTCTAGAACACACAGTTACAACGCCACATGAAAGTTCATGTTGATCATACTTTATTCCAGCGCCGTAAAGAGGCGTATATCTCCCAGCGAACAGACCCTACGCACTTCCATACAATCACAGTGCTCCTCACGTGTATCCTGCTGGAGTTGCTTTGCGTGATTCTCAATCAACAAAACAAACCGGCTACTTATGCTTAACAGCCACTTTGTTAAGGAAAACTTTTAAATTGTTCCTTAACGCAAATCTTCAATCAGCCAAACACGTGACAGAAACTTACTGCATGTAGTTTTGGTGCATAACCGGAAAGTTGATTCTTTTCATCTGGGTGCAGCGTTTTCAGTGGGAGGATTGTAAATACAAGAAATAGTGGAAAGCACAATACGTTTAATTAATAAATGCGCTGAAATCGCTATATTACAGACGCAGTTAAAAATGTATTCTTCGACGAGTAAAAACATATTTAAACATGTCGTTTGTGTGTGCTGCAGCTTGTGAACTTAAAACAAAGACAATGGATATCAAGGATGTTGGTTAAATATGATTTTAATGTAATTGTGTAGATGCCTTCAGAGGGCAACATTTCTTTCAGTTAACACTTAAACATTTTTAACTCTTTTCAACACAATTTTCAGTTTTTTCACCACTTTTCAGCACAAATACCAGCTTTTTCAGCTGTTTTCAGCAAAAACCTATTTTCAGCAGAAATTCTGCTGATTGAACTCTTTTCAGCAAAATTTTCAGTCTTTTCTGCTGTTTTCAGAAAACTCTTTTCAGCAGAAATTCTGCTGATTGAACTCTTTTCAGCAGAATTTTCACCTCTTTTGCCCAAATTCTGCTTATCACCTCTTCTGAAAATTTAGCCTTTTCACCTCTTATTAGCACAAATCTCAGCTGTTTTCAGAAAAAACTCTTTCAGCAGAAATTCTTCTGATTCACCTCTTTTCTGCCAAATGTTTAGCCTTTTCACCTCTTATCAGCACAATTCTAAGCAGCTTCTGCTAATTTCACCAGAATTGTCAGTCTCTCCACCTCTTCTTTGTGAGAATGAGTTTGGTGCAGTGAGGTGAGTCGGCCGTTAGATCAGAAGGGCCAGGTTCGAATCCTGCTCAGGGCAATGTTTTTTGTTTTTTCAGCTTTTTTCAGCCGACATCTTCAGCGTTAAGGCATCCACACAGCATTTTCGCAGGAAATGCAAATTTTTCTAGTTTCTATATGAAGGCCCCCTCTTTACAAATACAGTATGGTGTTGTCTAACTGTGTAACAAAAGACTGCATTGATCGTGGCTCAAGAGTTGGGAATTCGCCTTGTAACCGGAAGGTTGCCGGTTCAAGCAACAGTCTTGGTCGTTGTGTCCTTGGGCAAGTAAAGCACTAAATAAATACAGGCCATTTACCATTTTACCATATCATGAATTTGAAGATGCATTAAAAAAAATATTGATATTTTATAATCAAATAAAACAATATTAAGATATTCATAGAACAATTAATTAACTGGTTAATTAATTAATGTAATTCTGTAATTAATGTCACCTTAATAACCTGCAAATTTACAGGATCTCTTGATTACTGAATACAGACATTAAGTAATGTAACAACTGTGTTACAATTCGGCATTTTAGTCATCATGATTATTCACAAAAAAAAGAAAAATTTATTTAGGCTTTTTCATGTAAGTTTACAGTTCCTGGAACAGGCTGAAAATGGAGCATTAATGGTGAAATGCAGTATGACTGACTAAACCTAACTAATGACTAATGTCCCTCCAATGCTGATCGGGTAGCTTCTTAATAATTGGAAATAAATTACAGCTGTAAAATAATCAAAGTATTAAGCTTTAGTGACACAGACTGGGCCTTTTTACAGGGTCAAATATATCAGTGGATCGGGTTCCATTACCTACCCAAAGATATCTGTTAAGGTTTGGAAAAAGAAACAGATAATCTGGGACAGTGCCAAAAACATGTCAGGAAAGCAGGGCGCAGCTTATACCAAACCCAACTGACATTTACATTAGGACTGCTGCCTTGAAAAGAGGAAAGGGATAAAGGTAATACCTGGAACTGATTAACATCAGATTGTGTCCCATTTTTGTATTTTTCCAGAACTTCAAACGTGTGATGAATGTAGTGCTTCATTTGATGAGGAGGGAGGAGGCTGTGTTTTGATGCTGGCATGGATTCAGGAGGGTTGAGGGAGATGATTGAGGGCTGTGTGTTATGCACTGCATCCACATGTTTCCTGGCCTGGTCACTTCTACTGGGACTCTCTGAATACTAAACTGCCTAGCTGCCTCGTAACCATCATTTCCTGGAGGACAGTCTACACTGAATTCCTTTCTGGAAAAGCTGGAATCAGAAACATTTTTCCATTTTTCTATCTCTGTTTATTTTTCTAAATCCAAAGAGAGGTGATTGCTTTGAACTCTGGCCCACTCACAGACAAAGAGAAATGTTTTCATAGTTTAAAGCATTTCAGCAAAGGAGAGGAAAGAATGAGGTGTGTGTGGTTGTGTGAAAGAAAATATTTTACTGTATTTTGCAATTTTCCTGAAAAATTACAATATAATAATAATAATTAGTAGTAGTAGTAGTAGTAGTAGTAGTAGTGACTGCTAATTTGTCCACCATTAAACTGTTGTACTAAAATCTACAAAAGAGATATATGGATAAAATGTGAGCTTAATGGTATAAGACTTTCAGCTGTTGTAAGCTGTGACTTAATTAGGCACAGCTGTCCAACCGTTCGTTCAAGTGAATATCTAATCAATCACATGGAAGCAGCCCATTGTACTCAGACATTTAAACATGTTCAAGACAGCCTACTGAAGTTCAAACTGAGCATCAGAATGTGACAGAAAGCTGATTTAAGTGACTTTGGTTGTTTGTGAATAAGAGAGGCTGGTCTGTGTATTTCAGTATGCAGAAGAGCATATCTTTATGCACAATATGTTGAATTTTGAATCAGATGGACCACAACAGCAGAAGACCACAATGTGTGGCAGTCCTGTCAGCTAGGACAGGAAACGGGAAACTGAAGGGCTAACAAGGGCTCAAAATCAGACAACAAGAGATTTGAAAAATGTTGCCTGGTTGATTTCTGCTGCCATATTTTGACGGTAGGGTCAGAATTTGATCTAAATGCATTTATGATTCAGGCTGGTTGGAGTGATGTAATGGCATGGGGGATATTTTCATGAAACACTCTGAGCTCCTTAGCACTTACTGAACATCATTTAAGCACCATAACCTTCCTGAGAATTGTTGCTGAACATGTCTGTTATGACCCGGTTTTGCTAGGGGACAGGGAAGATAGCATAAACGAGACCCTCACGAGGGAGATCAGTTAAGACCAAGTTTCATTTACAGAAAGAAACTCAGAACTGAAAACCGATAGCGACATTTACTACAAATTACTTGGCAAATAACCAATACAAAAATAACTTGCTCACGTACAAGTGGAAATTAAAGCTAGCCTCATGGGCTGCAACACGAATAAATGCTATTCAAACAAATTCCACACCTTAAACAGGGTTTCACAAGCTAGGCTCACAACAGAAGCATGTGGGGCAAACTGCACATTCAGTTCAAAGCAGCAGCCCCTGAATGAAAGTTCTTCAGCCCTTTTGAAGGCACAGGTGTGCACAATTGGTTGCAGATTGGTCTCTCTCCCTGGAGGTGCAAACCACAGGTCCTCAGGCAGGCAATTGTCTGAGTGGATTGTCAAATTCAAATTTACATGCAGGAAGGCTGACACGGGTTCCCAGACAGCCAATCGTCTGTGGGTGTTGTCACGGTTGAATTTGCTTGAAGGAAGGCTGGTTCACTTCTTCCAAGGCCAGGGGCCATAACAATGTCCATTGCCTTATGATCACAGTGAACTATCTTAAGATAAGATATGATAACCTTTATTAGTCCCACACGTGAGAATTTTGTTGATGGCTCTTGATGGCTGCTTCCAGCACAATCTCACAAAAGTCAGATGAAATCAAACTGGTTTCGTAAACGTGACAATGACAGTGTACTGAAACTGCCTCAACAGTCACCAGATCTAACTCCAGTAGCTCTTTGATATGTGTTGAACCAGGAGATTGCCAACATCAATTGGCAGCTGCAATAACTATGTGATGCTATCATGTCAGTATGGACCCAAATCTCTAAGGAATGTTTCTAGCACTTTGTTGAATCTATCCCAAAAAAAAGGGAGTGCTGAAGGTAAAAGGAGGACCACCTAGTAAGGTTTAATGAATCTATACTTTGAACCTGTATCCTGTGTTCAGGTTTTTGTCTTTCCTGGACAAAATATTACAAAACCTCATATCACAGGTGCATGGCTGCTTCTGTATGGCTGTCATGGTTCTGGGCCATTGACCCAGTATTTTGAGTTTTGTTCTGGATTTTTTGTTGATTTCTTTGAAAGTACAAGATAAATGATGTTTTATTTCTTAAGTATGTTATCTTCTTGTGCCTTTGAGTTGATTATAGTTGATTTCTTGTTTAATGATGTTAGTTCCCCGTTTGTGTCCAGTCTATCTATGTATGTTTCATTTCTATGTCCTGTCATCCGTGTCCCCATGTTTGTTTACTTCCATAAGTTCACACACAATATAACTATATCACACATCCACAACAATCATGTACTGAAATAACCATTGCAAAAATTTTAAATGAATGACTGTAAATTAAACATTTACATTGGAATATGCCTTTGGATTATTTAACATAAATATGGCCCTAATACTTTCTTTTGAAATAAGCCTATGTATGGTATTCAACTGTATAGTATGTAGGATAATGTGTGTGCCATGAACAGGATAAAATTTGCAAGCTTTCAAACAATTAAACATCAAAACAAAGAAAATAAACATGAAGGAAAAAAACAGTTTTTAAAAAAAGAAAAAAGTCAAAGTCAAATGTATTTATATAGCACATTATATATATATATATCCCAACTAAAACTGTCACTAAAATTTCATAAAATAGAATACAACATTAATAAACAATGAATAAAAGAAATTTTTTAAACCTTCTATGAACAAAAAACATACTGCTGTAATTGTTTCTATCCCGTATGCTGTTTTGTGTTTTCTTTTATTTTTTTTAGTGAAAAGCTCTAAATTGTTTAGACAGCATTTGAGTTTTTGCTCTGTGGTCTCAAGGCACAGCAGGGATTTTAAAGGTCAGTGTCCCACAATTCAATACCGAACAAAATGTCCACAGCACAAACGTGCAGAGAGAGAGAGAGAGAGAACGAGCGCGTATGTGTGTTCATTATGCATTGTTGCTTGCTGCAGAAAACAATCTGCACACTGATGGCATCAGGGACAGAATTACACACAGGTCATGTGTAAAATCTATAAAAGAGCAGGCAACGCTCAGTGTGCGCACTGCACCAACCTTCAGGAAATGTTGACCTGTGAACAAGTGGCTTTCAAACCAGTCACTTTTTGTTGGCATGAGGCCTTTTTTGTATATTATTTCCTATTTCTATACTGCATGTACAATACCCTGTTATTTTGTTCCCTAAGTAGTTTAAACTGCTGTATCTCAGCAGCTCTAAAAACATAGATATTCTCCCTAGGGCAGTTTTGGTCTTCCAGTGTGATGTAAATGCTAATTTTCAAAGATTTATAATCTGAAAAACATCATCTGTCAACAAAACTTTTTTTCATAGTTTTACAGGTGTTGTAAATGTGGTTGGAACAGGTACTTTTAATCTTTGTATCCGATATAGAAGATGGTAGAAAATGGTTAACAGACAAAACGAGACAAAAAGAAGAGGGAGAATGGCAACGCACGGAGAGACTACAAACATCTAGCGGGTTAGGTTAATTAAAGGACAATTTGACATGATAAGTAAAAGTATTCTTTCTTACCAACAATAAAGTACATGATTACATTTTGTAACAGTATCACACTGCTCAGTCCTACTAATGGATCACTATGATTAATTCTTAATTTTCCCATATGGCATTACTGACTTGAATTACATCGGTGACGTTACAAAAGAAAGTTTTCACAAGAGTCCTGTGATATGACAAGTTCACCAAATGATTCACCAGTTTATAGAGCTATTAATAATAGGATTAACTTGAAATAATCACATCCACTATTAGACACTCACATAGAAAAACCTTATGAATACAAACGCGCTCACACACACAAATGTTCAAACCAGTGTACAACAGGTACTCACAGACACACATTATCTTGGTTGGCTTCTGGCTCTAAACCTATCATGCATTATTAGTACTGAATGCTGCTCACTAACATTCAGTATTTATTATTTACTGTTACTTGTGCTTATGTTGGTCGTTGCTCTGGTTTCCCTACAATGTTGTTTTCTTTGCTTGTTTTTATTTCAGCAGGTGACCATCTTCTCCTCTATTTTCCTTTCCCTCTCCTTCTGTTAAGTCTCTTCCCAACTTCTCTTTCCTTCGTCTTTCTCTTTCCTGTCCTCTGGTCCTGTCCATTCTAATTGTAATTGTAGAAAGAACTGTGACGTGACACACTGTTCCCGTGTTGCTTAATGGTTTTTATTGATTTCACACTCTTATACTGTTCTCCTGGTTTGGCAGATATGTCCACCAGCTTCCCAGATGTCTCGCACTCTCCCGTCTCTGCTCTCCAACCTCACTATAAAAAGGGAGAAATTCTACTTGATTTTAATTAAATTAATATATCAAACATCATGCACTAAACCAAAATAAACACACAAAAAAGATTAAATCAGTTGTTACATGTTGTTTCAGTTCAGGTTTGTGTGCATTCGTTTTTGCACAGCTCTCTTAAGGTCATGTTTTACTGTTTCATTTTGATTCTAGAATATTTTGGTAAACACAGGAGTTCACAGTTGCCCTAATGACTGCAAGGTGCCCAGGTCCGTCTTCATGTTGGTCTCATCTCATCAAAAGACACTGTTCCAGAAGTCTTGTGGTTTATATAGATGTAACTGAACTAACCTGAACTGCAATTGCAAACTGTCCAAGCAAGCCATACTTTTTCAGCATTTTTCCAACAATGCTGTCATGAACTTTGACTTTAAAATGTTAAGTGAAGCCCGCAGAGTCTGAGATGGGGCCCTTTGGTTTTTTGTTTCTCCGAGAATCACACGGTCTGGAATTGGGGTGAATTTGTGGAGACGTCCAGTCCTGGAATGATTGTGCCACTGTGTTAAGACACATCTGGATGCTCCAGATCAAAAAACTTTTTTTTGTTATAGAAATGGTCACACTTGGTGATGAATGACATTTTGATCAGTTTTCTCATAACTGTTGCCAGGATGTACTTTGTCACGATCCTGGGTCATTTGACCCAGCATTTTGAGTTTTAGCTTATTTTGATGTTTATGGTTTATGGTTTAAGATTCCCCTTGTGTCTCCTACCCCTGTGTTTAAATCTCCCTCTGCCTTTGTGTGTCATGTCTGCGTGGCTTATGTTGTCAAGTTCGTGTTTCATGTCTGCCTCTCATTATGTTTCCTGTTTTATTTTGAAGAGATCTTGTGTTTCTATGTTCAATGTGTTTAGTTTTACGCTTCCATTGTACCGTCATTATGTTCATTTGTGTCAGCTGTTTCCCCATGTGTTTCCACTTCCCCTGATCACCTCCTGTGTGCATTTAGTCTGTGTGTTTTCATTCAGTTGTGGTCAGGTTGTCTGCTGTGCCCATGTGCCAGGTTTTTTCATGTTTTAATCTTAGTTCACCCAGTTTAGGTTATTGTTTAGTTTCAGCTTTGCCTTTTGTTCTGTACTATTTTGCCAGCCTTAACAAACAGCTGGTTTTTGTCACTCTCAAGTTTTGTTTTGTCTCTTCGCATGACAAAACTCTTGGTTCCACCTCCTCACCCCACACAGTCTGCTTCGCAGCCAGACTGTGACAGAATTCCCTGTACAAGCCTACCACTTAACATACACACGTCGATATAGTCTTTTATATGCTTGAGTGGAATAAAGAAAGGAGAAGAGCATAGTCAGTTACATGTGTTTCTGTATCACGCTCATTTGTACAATGTCTGATATTTTGGATTTCTTTGAGGGCTTTTTTCCAGGCTCAGAATGGGGTGACACAACTTGATCAGTCCAGATACAGTAAAGAAAATGAGTCTTTTATTATTTTAATCATTTTATATTTGTAACAAGACAATAAAATTACTAAATCATTAGTGAAGATCAACGACATAAGAACAACATGAAAAACTTTGTCATTACAAGATTTCTGACTTTTGTCTCTGAACCGGAAAATTTCAGTTTTTCTTCCTCCTTTAATGCTTTCAAAATGTGCTCACAGGGTATTTATGAAAGCAACCCCAGCTTGGCGAGATATTTATGCAATCTTTTGGGGCCTAATGGAGATCCAGCTCTTGGCACAGGAAAAAAAAAGACAAGGACACTGAGGACAGAGAAGGGAGGGAGGCAGGAAACTGTCCACACTTCCTCGGGCAGGATACTGTGCTCCTCTAAGAGGCATCCTGGAATCTAATGCCTCAAAGACCTCGGCAAGTCTTTCATACAAACACTTACTCTTCCTGCTCTGCATCAAGAACTGAAGCTGCAAGGTCAGTTAAACGTCTTCAGTCATGCCCTTAAAATCATGTGTTATGAAACTGTGCAGTTTATGGAAAAAAACTGCTTTGGGTGAGAACTCCTACCACCTAAAGCATACTTTATACCAGTGGTTCCCAAACTTTTTTTGCTGCCCCCCCCCCCTCCTTTGTTTTAGCTGTGCGCCACATTATTGTTTACATGAGATGAATTGCAGAATGGCAGATAGAGACAAAATACTGTTAATCTTACTATCTTCAGGTTTTACCCGCTTACATACACACACGCAGTTACTGTCCTTCCATTTAGAAAGGCAGCGGCATCACGGTGTGATTGTTTTACGTGTAGTTGTGTTTTTTTCCTGTGTAATAATATTCAACATTACTACCAATACATTTTTCAAAAAATGTCTCTCTGTGCAAAATGGGTTCAAAAACATAAACAACTGTGGGATACTGTTAGTCCGTGATTTGGAGAGGGGGAACAAATTGTGGCAGGATCAGCCTGATATTATTTGTATCCTGCTGTAACTTTACTGTATAAAGACTTAACGTCCCCAAAATGTCGGGAGTAGTTAGTCATTACAAGAAGTGTTTGTGAACTAAAAATCAAGAATGTGGGATACTGTTTGTCCCTGATTTGGAAAGCCCAGTGTGTGCTCCCAATGCAGGGGAAACTAATGCTGTCGCAGAGACCTACATTGGCACTTGTGCAGGCGAAGCCAAAGGGAAGATATGCTTCACCAGATTTTCTTGTCTTTGGCTTGGAAGGAAGTTGGTTTGGAAACATATTTGGCGATGCTTCATCTCCTGCTATGCCTTTGTGTGGGAGCCCCGTCAAAAACCTGTTCATTATGTTAACAGTGTCCAAGCGTTCTTTTTTTTTTTTTTCTTCTTTTCATACCAGGACCCCCCTGCAATGGCTCTGTGCCCCCTCACTTTGGGAACCTCTGCTTTATACACATTAGATTTTATGCAATACTTCTTATCCACTAAATGTTTCACAGAACTAGTTAAAAAGTGCTTCATGGTTTCTCAAATGGCAACAGGTTTACAAAACTAACTTAGTTTGGCAATATGACATTCAAACTACTCCCTAACTGATATTCATATACAAATAAGATAAAATATACTGATATTCATCAGCAGGGGCTGCTGTGCATGTGTTTTGTCAAATTAATTTTGGATTGTTTATAAATCGTGCAATAAAGATCTTTGAAACTGTTTTTGTTTTTTTGTTTTTTTGTTTTTAGAATTCCAATGTATTTGTTTCCCTGGTACAATATAGTATACAAAACAGCAAAACCAATCTATACTTATTTTGGCCAGATTTGTAGCTTTAATCTATTTTATACAAACTCAGTTCCAAGTTGTTGTGTGCTGTGTAAAATGTAAGTAAAAGAACATAATGCACACGTCTTCAATGCATATATTATTCGCTATAGAACACGGAAAAGGAGATCAAGTGTTTAAACTGGAGAAAATGTACCATTTTAAGAAAATTTTAGCTCATTTGGAATTTCAGAGTAGCAACATGTCTCAAAAACTTGGGACAGGATCATTTTTAGTGCTGTGTAATGCTTGTTCTCTTAACAACAGTCTGTCTGGGAACTGAGGAGGCATGTTGCTATATATACCTTGATACAGGATTCTAGCTGCTCAACATCTAGAATTTTTTGTTTCATGATATTTCAAATGTTCTCGGTTGGTGAAAAATCAGAATTGCAGTCAGGCCAATTCAACACCCAGAATTTTTTTTACAACAAACCTATGTTGCTGTAATAGATGTGGTAAGCTCTTTAGTATTGTTTTGCTGAAATATGCAACAAAAACAACATTCAGGTGGGAGCATTTGTTTTTCTAAAACCTGTATATACCTTTCAGCTTTGATGCCCTTTTGGATGTGCAAGCTGCCAGTTCCAGGCATTGGTGCACCACCATATTATCTGAGATGCAGGCTTTTCAACTGAGCTCTAATAACAAGCCAGATTGTCCATCTCCTCTTTTGTCTGGAGGACGTGGTGTTATTTGTTTGGCTAAAACAATTGAAAATTTCAATTTTTCTGTGGGCCTGAAAATCATAGGCATCGAATATTGATTTTTTGGCCTTGTCTCTTATGCAAACACATTTCTTCAAATTCTAGGAATTGTTTGATATTATGTACTGTAGGTGATGAGATATTCACAGTCTTCACAATTTTACATTGAAAAAGATTATTCTCAAAATATTCCACAATTTTCAGATTCAGCTTTTTGCAGAAAGGCAAACCACTGCCCATCTGTTCTGAGGTGCTCTTTTTATACTCAGTCATGTTACTGAGATATTGCAAGATACCAAAATCAGTTGCAAACATTTTGCAACATTTTTCTTAAAATTTTAAATTTTCTCAGTTTAAACATTTGATCTTTTCTGTTTTCTATTGTAAATAAAATATGGGTTTGTAAGATTTGAAAAATCATTGTTTTTTGTTTTTATTCACATTTTACAGGGTTGGGTTTTTGTTTTGTTTTTTTGTTGTTGTTTTTTTTTTTTTTTTTTCAAATTGAGTTTGTTCTTTCTTTTTAAATATACAACTTCTGTATTAGCGTTGATGTTTATTTATCAGTCAGTCAATCAAAAACACGGGCAAGTAAAATGATGAAATCTTTGCCCCAATCCAAATACCTGCTTAGCACATTACTAAACATTTCCTGTTCAAAATAAAACTTCCCCTTACACAAACAAACATTTTTGGACTCCGTTTACATGGCTAGACCTCTATTTTCGGGGGGAAAGATTCAACTGCTGCCCTCTGCTGTTCGAACGTTAAATGGGTCGTAATGCTCACTTCAAAACCGTGCGTGCCGAATAAAATAAATGCAAAAATACTTTGCAATTAAATAAACATATAGATGTTTAAATAATTAAATTGATTAATTAAATCAATACACACATTTACTGTGCTATAAAGAAACAACCGGTTGCTATTCCCTGTTATTGCATCTCATCCGGAACCTTAGCGATAGGTTTTACCGGCGGCTTCTTTTCCGTGTTGCACAAAACAATAACTGCAGACCCGCACAGCTTCAAAACGATGTGGAGCTCAGTAGGGTTGAGTGTGATTAACGTTGTGTGGTCTTCTCTGGCTTTGTGCTTCCTCGTTGCTTTTTGTGCTCACAAAGTGTCGCGACTGTTGCCGGGAATATTTGACACGTGTCCCGCTTACGTTTTATTTCAGGACCTTATTCGTTACGGAAAAACTAAACAGAGCTTAAAGCGAGACGAATGGCTGCGGGTTTTTGACGTCCCAAAAAGGTGACAGTGAATGACAGAACTTTACTGTAATGTATTTTATATCCTACTATATCTAACCGAACATTTAGGTGGTTTTGAATCATTATTTACTTTTTAAATATTTAAACGTGGCATGCTTTTCGCCTTCCAGGTGGTTCTGGCACTTCTATGCAGTCTCTGTTGGCTGGAATGGTCTTCTTCTGGTCTTGTACCTCAGCTTTATATTTCAGCATCAGTCATACCCTTTGTGGTTGAGCGACTTTTTAGACATTTTGACTGGCGCACACAGCAGTGACAGTCAAGGTAAGCTAAAGGAAAAAATGGTTGTTTTTCTGTTTAATTCATTTTTGTGTCTGATGTTAGTGTTGGCTGTAGTCCCACAGCTTTCCACCGTCCTGGTGCAGCTGCTGCTGTGGGTCCACTCCCTCAGGAGGCTGCTGGAGTGCCTGTTTGTCAGCGTTTTCTCTGATGGGGCGATGCACTTGGTACAATATATGTTCGGCCTGGGGTATTACATCATGTTAGGGTTGACGATCCTCTGCTGTGATCGTATGGAAAAAGGTTTGAGTTGGTGCTTTCTGTGTGCTTCTATGTGCACAATTCCCTGGTTCATCTGCTTTGTGGTACTGATGCTTCCACCATTTCTTTTAGAGAGAAGCTCCCTCCTCTCTCAGCTGGACTGGCTGCTTGTTGCTGGGTTTTTACTCTTCATTTGGGCCTCGTGGCTGCAGCATCAGTCTATGGTCCTGCTGGCCAGACTTCGCACTGGAAAGTCAGGTAAACCTAGGAAACTCTCTGTCTTTCTGTTTTGTTTTTTTATTTCTTTGTTTCTTTCTTTGTTTTTTCTTTGCTGCCTCCAGCATTATTGCTATCACTGAGAATTTGCATATTAATGATCAAGGAACTAACAGCTTGAAGTTAACTTCCTCTGCTGTCTGTTTTTCTGTTTATGTGTTAACCGCAAAGCACATGGGTCATCCCATCTCCAAATTGCCTTTAGCTCAACCAGCTTATATTTTCCTAAAGAACGTATGGTCCAAAGTTAGGATACATGTAATGATTTTTGTTAAATTTTAGATTTATGTATCAAATACTTTTCAAAACATATATTTTTGAAAAATGGCCAATTGACCCACTTTCAGCATTTTTTTATTTGATTTTTTTTATTTTTGCTCTTTGAAAACCGAGGCCATGTTTAAGCATGAATATTTCAAAAAACATTAGCTAAAGGAGGCTAAAAAACTGCAGAGAGCTGAGTGGAACTGCAGAGCTGCGAGATAATTCTCTGTGGGTTTGGCGCCGTGAGTGAGACATTTCACAACAGACAGTAATTTGATCAGTTGTTAATTAGCACAGCTTTAACCTGATACACACTGGAAATGGTAAACCAGTCTATGTAAACGTTGAAAGTTGCTGATGTCACTTTTTCTTGTTTTTTGTCATGTCATGCAGGAACAGTGGAAACGCTGACTCACAGAGTGCCAAAGGGAGGTTGGTTTGAGCTGGTTTCTTGTCCCCATTACTTTGCTGAGCTGCTGATCTACATCTCGTTGAGCTTTGTTTTCAGAGGCCTCTCTTTCACCTGGTGGCTTGTGGTACTGTATGTGCTCTTCAACCAAGCACTGGCAGGACAGCTTTGTCATGACCTTTACATTAGCAAATACAAGTCATACCCAAGGCATAGAAGAGCATTTATACCCTTTGTGCTATGAATACTCAGACACTGTATTGGTCTTTTTGTGGTAATAAATGGGAACTGTAAAGAAAACTGCCAGAGATGTCGGAGGAGCAGAAACCTTACGAGCAAAAGCCATCTTTTTCTAAACGTTCTTTCAAACCTCCAAATTTAACTAATCGGCTTGACAGCTAAGAGGCCAACACTGTGTTTGATTTCTGGCAGAAGACTCTAGAGGTGAGAACTTTCTCCGACTGATGTGAAGACACTGTGAGGAACATTGCTGGAATTCATTTGTTCATTACATTAAGAACTTGTTTTTCTTACGATTAAGTACTTAAAAATCTTTTGCTTCCTTTTACAGTATGCCAACCTCTCGAGTTATAACTGGTATTGTAATCTCTAAATGTTTATGTGAAAAAGAAACCTGCAAAACACTGTGGTGTTGAATATTTTTCTTTTATAGCAAAACAGAATGTATTGTATTAATACCGGAACGACAAGGAGTTTTACTTTAAAACGAAAAGTAACATGACATGGACATGTTGTAATGAATAAAGAAACTTTATTCAACAAAAAGTATTATTGTTGTTTAAAGAGGCACAAACATGGGGACGTTACTTTCAGGAGGGAAATCAAGTCATAAACCAATCAGGGGTGTGGTGGTTCAATCCCCAGGTACACTAGTTTGCATGATGTATTCATTATCCTTTAGATACTGGACCACAAATTGCTCCTGATTCATTCACAAGAACTTCACTTACTACGTTCACACTGCAGGTCTTAATGCTCAATTCCAATTTTTTTGATCAAATCCGATTGTTTTGTCTGCTTGTTCACACTACAAATAAAATGTGACAGCAAACGCGCTCTAGTGTGAACCCTCAAAGCGGCCCGCATGCACAAAAGAAGACGTCACACACAACGCACTCTGTTTAGACCCAGATCAAACAGTATTGTTTGACTGATGGCCCTTAATATAAAGACTTGTTTCGGACTTTACGTTTCCCAATTTTGCTTTAAGTTGTAACGTTATTGTGTTCTTTACAAATGGCCTAATAATGATCCTTATTTCTGTTTTTAGAGAGGAGCGGTTCTTCAAATGATAGTTGGAAATTTCTGTCAGAATCTGCAGATTATACAGTACAAATAAAATGTTTACGTTTCTCCAACGTTGTCTTCCCAACAGTTTCACTAACATCTACACTGGATGGCCCGAAAGCGTTCGCGATGTCTTCTCGGGTGCTGATAATTGGCGTCTGTCTTGTGTCAGTGTCGTAAAAGACGGATTTAATGCAACATGACCGTTCAAACAGCAGTCGCTTTCTAAAACATCAGATATGTATCGCATTCAGTACCGCATACGAAACAAATATTAAACAAATATCCCTATTTTCTACTACTTACACAGCGGAGAGTTATTATTTTAACCTTCAAACATTCATACTCGTGTCTTAATCACCAGGTAAAAAGAGAAGAAAGAGGCAAAACCTTACGCCAAAGTCAGGGGATGAAATTGCATTACTTATTGCTTGCACTACTAAAGAGTAGCGAGGAGCATGAAGGGAGTAATATTGTGGCAGGTAATTTCAAATGCAGCATTTCTGTCAGCTTAACAAACATCAGCAAACTCACAAACTGTTTGTGTGCTGCTGTATTTCACGGGGAGAGAAAAGTAAGAGAGCAAACTTCACTCAGAGATGGAGAAACATAAGAACAGGAGAGGACAAAGAAAGGTTATATGTAAAGGCAAGGACTGCTTAGTGGGATATTTATGAACTGGAAATGTAAGTTCTTATGTTTCTACATCAGATATTGGGCACTGTAAATTTGACATTGTGTTTTTCATATTGTGAAACCTGCTGGAAAAGAAGCTGAGGTAGAATAACTTATCTAATGGTTGTATGAAAATAAGCTGCAGGTTAATGTTGTATAAACAGGCTAGTTTGCTGTGCTGTGATGGATCCTTGCAGTTCTCCCACCTGCCAAATTCAATTTTAACCTCTTCCTACTCATTTTCCTGTTTTGAGGCAAAGTCGCTCTCTACAATGTAGGCAACAGAACATAGATATATTTTTTATGTTCCTCTTTTTCTCTGCTCTTGTTCTACTTAACTGATTAAAGCTGAGTAACTTTATTAGAATTACAATTTAGACTGAAATAAAGTTTGTATTTGTATGTACTAATATTATTTTAATATCACAATAATATAACAAGGTTAAGTTGTATTTACTTTAACTTGAGTAAAGACTTTTAATAAGTACTTCTATTTAAGTAAAGAATATCTGTGCTTTTGCCACCTCTGGTCACGTTCTTTATTTCCTTTTTATCCCTATAAAAGGCTGATGGAGTACTGTCCTCATTCCACTGGGCAGGCGGGCGTGCTGGACACCAAAGTTTGTGAATGTTAAGGCGACATAGGACTTTCAAATTGATAACATAGCATCATCTACTAAAAACTCAGATGAGTTGGAATCTTAGCGACCTCAAAGTCGCTTTAATTTTATTTAATGTTTATTCTGCTTATCCCAAATTTATTATTTGCCAAGCAAATTTTCTGCTCAAAGTAAATAATATTATTACTAATAATAATATATTTTTAAAGTAAATGGGCTGATATTTAGAGGGGCAAACACTCATTATTGTTAGGATTAGAATAGTAATTTTACATAAAAATATATAAAGAGAAAATTTGTAACTAATAAACAGAAGATCCTTTTTCAAGTTTTTTTTTTCAATGCAAAACTATTGAAAGAAAACAATAAAACTATATTTAAATAGCATTATGATCGACAATGAGATTGTCCATTCACTGAGCACTTCGCTGTGTGCGTCAGCTTACAAACCACGTCATTCATTTGAACGTCCAATCGTCTGTCTGCGTCGCTCCTCTTTGCGGCAGCACGGTTCTACTTCGCCCATGAGTTGAGTTGGCCCGGTCGGTCTCTCATATCGTGACGTGTGTTACCTCAAATTGTATAGGTTACTAAATATGGAGTTATACGGTTTTGTTGCAGATAACATGCAGTGATACGAGGGAGAGAAATTAGCGCGCAAATCGAGTCGTGTCGGTGTTTCGGAAGAAGTAATAATGCCTCGCGCGGCTGGCAGAAGAGACGGTGGGGCTAGCAGAAATGTGATGTGTGTCTTGTTTCCGCTCACCGCCGTGTTTTTGTTTTTGTCGGTCGGTGTTACTGCTATTCAAGAGGAGCAAAAAGCTGTCCCGGAACAGCCCCCGCAAGAGGTGAAAGGTTTTGCTTCATTGTCACTAATTAAGTGTTTTATCGTCATGTATAGGAAGCGGTCTTTGACGCGCTTCTTCCTCGCGCCCCGGGCTAGCCGAGCTCGTGCTAACTGATACGTCTCGCAGAGTTCCGGGTGTAACGTTAGCAAAAGTGGACAAAGTTACACTTGAATTTTTTAATCGTGAAGAAATTGCTTTAAAGTTAAGGTGACAGTCATTTGGGTGTCACGACGAGAAGGTCGTCATGTCCCCGCCAGTTTTGTTTACCTATTTAAACATTGTGGCCGAAGTGTTACAGCCAACAAGGGCAAACTTGAATACCTCATACTGATTTTTATTACAAACTGTGTGTAACTCAGCTGACAGTCACTGTGTGCATTTCCTTTGCAGAAAGTCTCCAGTGCCCAGCCACCGGGCCCAGTGGTTTCTGAAGATGTCTCCACCAAAGGGAACCTGGGCTTCATTCATGCCTTTGCTGCCTCTTTATCTGTCATCATTGTCTCTGAGTTGGGAGACAAGACCTTTTTCATCGCTGCTATCATGGCCATGCGCTACAACCGCCTCACCGTGCTGACCGGGGCTATGCTGGCCTTAGGATTCATGACTTGTCTTTCTGGTTTGTAAAACTTTGGATTTGGCCTTGACTGTTTTTTTTTTTGTTTTGTTTTGTTTTGTTTTTTTGGCATTACCCTTCGATCAGATCCTGAGAAATAACAAATACGTGTTGTTGTTGTTGTTTTTTCTTTCCCACATCATAGTACTGTTTGGCTATGCCACTACCATCATCCCAAGAATCTACACATACTATGTATCCACTGCTCTGTTTGCCATCTTCGGTATTCGCATGCTTAGAGAGGGGCTAAAAATGAGTCCAGATGAAGGTCAGGAGGAGCTGGAGGAGGTGCAGGCAGAGATCAAGAAGAAGGACGAAGAGGCAAGTTAACTTGATTCTAAACTATCTAGAAAAACAACATTTTTTTTAATGTCCAGTAGTACAACTCCAGTCCACATACATAATTTACATATTCAGTAATAGAAACCCCTCCTGAGTGGGTCCAGTTACTAACTGCTGACACCATTTTGCTTAGTAATTAGCGATTCGCAAATGGCTCATATTACTTAATCACCCAGAAGACCTAGTTACATTTTGCTGCTGCTGATGTGAGTTTTTGTTGTGTGGAAATTCTGATCTTATCATCAGGCTATATGAGCACATGGACACTTTAAAGTTGCCTGAGGCTGTCTTATTGAATGGCACCATTATGAGCTGTAATCGAAGTGCTGTACTGTAGACAAAAAAAACAAAAAACCAGATGGCTGATTGAACCTCTTAGCATTAGTGACAGTTTGTCATACAAAGTCAAGCTTAATTATATTCCCGTGCAGATCTGCATTCTAAGGTGTACTTGTAGAGGACATAAATCTACATCCTCTTAATCAAAACAAATCCGTTATAAGGAATATAGTTGGACCATCCACAGAGGACCTCATGACAAAATTTTGATCAAAGTATAGCACCCTTGTAAGTGAACCCTGCCTCTTGCAGGTACTGAGCCGTGAAAGTACTCTATTGGGTTGTCTTTCAAACCTCATGCCTCGTTGTCTGTGCAGCTCCAGCGGACTAAGCTCGCTAATGGGACTGCAGATGTGGAGGCTGGAACAGGGACTGCTGTTCCTCAGGGAAAGTGGCACAGCTTCATCTCACCCATCTTCATCCAATCCCTCACTCTCACTTTCCTCGCAGAGTGGGGGGACCGATCGCAGCTAACTACAATTATTCTAGCTGCCCGGGAGGTTTGTGACTTTCACTGTTAAGACAGCTGCTGTTTAATGCTTTGTAATATATTTTACAATAAATAGAGGCCATACATTTTCACTTTGATTGGCTGTTTGTTTCTTTTAGTTGCTGCTGTATTAATACACTGGTAATATTTAAGAAAAGAGTAAAAAAATAAATAAAAATATGGTATATAAACTGTTTTTGTTTTTTATTCTTAGGATCCATTTGGAGTCGCAGTGGGCGGCACCATTGGACACTGTCTGTGCACAGGTCTGGCTGTGATAGGAGGGAGAATGATTGCCCAGAAGATATCGGTTAGAACAGGTAAGATGGCCTAAAGAGAGTGTGTGTGTGTGTGTGTGTGTAGGAGAAGTGGGTTCCTATTCTCCTGGGAGAATTCCTCTGGAGGCAGCTCTGTTTACATACAATAATTATCAAAATATTTGTAGACAATCCTGTTAAGGTTTGATGGATTAGGTGGATCAGATTTAAAAACAAACAGAGAGAAAACAGCAATCTACTGTTAAACTAATTGTTATTTTGCCCAAAAATGGTACACACACAATTTACAGCCCACGTTTTACAATGATTGAAATGCATTTTTATTTTTAAAAAATCAAGTAGGTATTTGTAGAGTGCAGTCTAAAAATAAAAAGTAAAGTAAAAACTTTCAAAGTAGAGCTGTAATGACTCATTGAATAATTCAAATAACCAGACGATTTAAAGAAAATCTTCGACACAAATTTTCTCCTTTGTTTAACACACGGCTGTGTGGCGCTCAGTCATCTCCATGTAAACATGAGCGTTTCACCACTAACACTTTCATTAGAAACGTATCTAGGAGCAGGCATGTGAATAAAATATGTCAGTATTAGGCCCATGTTTTTCAACAAGAGTATAATAACACAACAGCAGCAGTGATGATGATTATGTTTAACATGGAGTCTGTCTACACGCACGGTGAAGAGCAAAGAGGGGGAGTCGTTACTGAGATGGTGACCTCAGTTAGAGTGAAAGAAAATGTTTTTCTAGTGTCCAAAACAGCAGCGCTGTTCTTGTGGTCACCATTAAAACCTTTACTGGGAAAAAGCTAATGGGAGTCTTCATCAAACCATCCAATCAACAAACTCCAAGCTTTTGTTTTATACAGTGAAAATCTATAGTAAAGCTACAGAAGTTGCATTAAAATATCCAAATGAGCTGTTAACTTGGCCTGATACCATGTTTAAAATTAGGCAGCCGGCTGAAGCCTGACGAAAACCGTCCCATTTTTGTATCATAATGATTCCTGAAACAAGCAGGAGGGAGTCTAAAGGAGGGCATGGGGTGTTTAGACAATATTTCAAGGCTTTCACAAATTTGTCTTTCAGATTTAAAGTGAAATTAAATATGAATAAACATGTTAATATTTACAAAAAATATATATAAAGTTTGTTGACCTGTGGCTGTTAAGTCAGACACTGACTTATTATTAACATGTCATTATTAACATCTGCACCATCATAACGTCTTGTTTTCAGCAGCACGAAAATTTTGCATAATAGCACAGGACAAACTTCAGCCAACGCATGGTCCTTTAAAGGCTTACAGATACAACCCCATTCATTCACTAACACACTCAAACATGCAGAGACACACAGATGCAGACAAACACATACACGTGAAACCTACCTCATCCAGAAGATAAAATATTACTAATTAAAGGGTTTAGGTGTTTTTTGACAGATGCCGTTATATAAAATGGAAACCCACGAGCAGTACATTTTGAAAGAACTGTTGCGGGGGAGGTTTCCCCCTCTTTTGAATATTTATTATTGCTCATTAATAAGTTCTTATCTGATTGCTCAGTTAATCGATGGACTAATCAATAGAATACTTAATTACTAAATGAATCCTTATTTGCAGACCTATTTCAAAGTCACTTTTAGTTTGGATTCTGCACCATTGACACTCCTATTTCTAAGACTTCAGTCTGCTGCCTCCACCTAATATGATTCATTTAAAATTTTCTTGACATGGTCGGTGAAGATATTGGACCATTTGCCCTCCCCTAACTTCCCTCGCAGGAATGCTAAGACTCCTGGGAGTCCTTCCTAGTGATGCAATGCTGTAATCATTTGGTTTTACCATCATGAAAATTACTGGTAAATTCACATTTGCTACAAAAACCTCAAGATGACCCATGATGGGGCTTCACAGAAAGATTCAGTAGTTTGTTCATATAGCTATATCAGATTTAAAAGATCAAAAAAATAAAGAAACCAGTTTAGTGTCAAATAAATCTGCCTTGTTTAAACTGAAAATCTTTGCTTAACTGACATTTGTTTTCTTGTTTTGTTTCTGTAGTTACAATCATTGGAGGAATTGTTTTTCTGGCATTTGCCTTGTCTGCCCTGTTCATCACACCAGAAACTGGACCTTAAATTGGAGGAAAGACTTTCAGGTTCACTTTGTAAATACTCGTAACATTTGATCAAGTTGCTGTAGATGCATTTTAGTTTCGACCCTCTAAGTCTAAAGGACTCAACAAAGAGTTGGAGTCCTGTCTTCCTTTCCTTGAACGTCTCTGTTCCTTTGTGATCTGTGAATCAGTTGGATTTCTCAGAGGTTAATTAACAACCTGTAGGTGGCATCCAAACCTCATGGGAAATGTGTTTGTTGACTGCTTACAAGGTGTGTTTCATCTTCATCTCATCTAGCGAAGGAAAGACTGAATCACAGAGGCCTGATTAACAGGTGCGAGCTTAGAAAGGAGGGAGGACTTTGTCACACTCTTTAAAACTTGTATTCTTTTCACACGGTGTGTGAGAGAAAACTAGATTGTTGCAGATTGCTGCCCTATAACGTTCTACAGGTGGCTGAGAAACTGAAGCCAACTTTCCTCATAGTAACATCTCAGCAAAGGAACTTAGTCCATTTAAAAAATCTTTTCCGTTTTTAATGTCTATTTTAAATGTTAAGAATGAGCCCCTTTGCTGTCAGGTGACTTTTGGCAAAATATGAGCCGCCAGTTTCCTCCCAAGTACAGCAGTTGAGGCTGGTGTTACTGTCGTTTCCACTATCTGTTATTAGCTTCTTCGTTTTTTTTAAACGCACACCTTACAGAGGTGCATGTGAGAGTGCATTCAGATTCTCTGTCAGATTGGACCAGTGTGCAAATGGCACAGCTAACATAACACTATCCAGATAGCTCCCCTGTGGTTACCACACAGATTACTTCCAACGGTGTGAACATGTCTCGAGTACTATTTACTGCTACCACATGTCAGATGTGGGACAGCTGTAGAGCATATCCCCGTCTGGTGTTCTGCGGATTGTCACAGAGCTTGTTTACTTCAGAGGAAAAACACCAAAACCAGAACCAGCTGCACATTTATAGCAACAGTTTCTGTGATCTGACTTACACTCAATTTTTTTTTTTTCTTTTGTAAATACAAGATTTCACATAAGAGCAGTCCTTTACAGAGACCTGAACCACTAGAATACCTCTACTTACCTGTATTTGAATGTCAGCATCCTGGGTTTATCTACAGTTCACGTGAACCTCTTCAGAAATGATAATCGTATTTACTCATAATGGTATCAGACGGTAACGGTGAGCAAGGCGTGGGATTAGGTTGAAGAAAGGGCCAGGAGTCACCCTGACAGGTTCAGTCTTCCTCTGCGATTAAAGCCATTTCCAGCATGAACCTCAGTTACTGAGACAGATTGTAAAGAGGACTACATCAGGTACAAAAATTATTTATCCTACACAAGACTTGCAGTAGAAGCCACTTCTCTTAGGTGTGTTGGATCTGCGGTGACAGCTCGACCCAACTTAATTTAGATCTAAATTTCACCCTTCATTTTTAAATGGTACATATTTATTTAGCTTCCTTTTCTTTTTCCTTTCTAGGCATATGTATTGACAAAGGGTGGATGATATTACTGTACAAGCAATGGAAATATTTTTTTAAGTGAACAGGCTAAAGCTGTGTTGTCAATATTTGACAGGCTGTGAACTACTTCTGTTTGTAATACAGGTTCTTTGAAATGCCTATAAGTCTTTAAAAAAAAAAAAAGATCAATAAAGGTTTCATGTGTTGTCTGATTTCTAAACTAACATTTAGTGCTGTGTTTGAGTTGAGTGGTGAGGAGGAATACAGAGTCAATTATAGGAACAGCACCAAAGATGATTCACACAGATTTATTTTTGAATCCAAGGGGAGCAAACGATTGACATATTTGCCTCATAAGGGTTATGTTGAGGTCCATGAATAATTTGGCTCAAGAAATTAATGCAAGTCACCTTAAAGGATACCTATTACACTTTTCATCATGTTACTGTCATCTATTTACTGATACAGTGACTAAAGTTCATTTTAGAGTATTTTTTCCGCTTTGCTCTTTATATGGAAGTTTATTTCAGACACTGCATGGGTGGAAAAATGACATCCATAAGTCAAACTTTGGGGTTTGGTTTTGTTGATTCATTTAATATGCCATCAACCTGGCAGGGACTACAGATGAAAATTAATCCATCTGGCTATTTACAAGATTAATTTTAGTGCTCATGTTAATTAATATGCATTGTCCCTTTGAAATAAACATACATATACCAAATTAATGATTTATGGATGGCAAAAAAAATTTTTTTTTCAGTGGTTGAAACAAGTTTTCATGCCTTTAATGTCGTCAGTGAGAATAAGTATTAATCATTCTTAACACGTCACATCTCACGCTGTTCAAACTTTGTTTGCTAAGGGCAGCAAATCAGAAAAGCAGAGGGATGAGCGCTACAATGAGTGGTTTCAGACAGTGGATGTACTGAGGGGTTGCACCAACATCCAGTATGAAATGTAAACGGATTATTTTGAACTTTGAGTCATGCAAAGCTACGGTAATGTTGTTAAAGAATTTACCAAAAAACAATGAAGCTGGAAATCAGCACAATAGGTCATCTTTAAGTGTCTTTATAACACTGGAGTGCAATAAAATGCTAATGTGTACAATTTCTAAATGTTGGATATAATCAGTAATTAAAGTTGAGCTGAGGTGTTTAACCTAATAACAAACAGCAGGTGTCAGTAGTGGATGCTTAGTGCAACATTTCCCAGTTGTGCTTCATAGAAGAACAAACTGGAAGCCTTAGCATTCACTACAAACTCTTAAAGCTTTTTAGAAAGAAAACTGGAATAGGTTCCATTATGTGGTTATAAAGTTGTAATAGATGCATTTATTGATGATTAAGAGATTAACTGCTCTGAATTGAGTTGATTGTTTTAGAGTTAGATATTAGTTTTGCCAATTTGTAACTCAAATATTCTGCTTGAAGTAAATAATCCATGCATGTGTTTTTCAGCTTCACATAACGATTAAATATATTAATTCATATCTACACATTTTTCTAGAACCACGTGATCAAACTTGCCTATAATGTAGTGAGAGAGGTTTATTAACAACTCAAAAAGACATGACTTAAAACTCTTTACAAAGGGTGTATTTTTTATCTCAAATGTAACCAAAGATTTCTATTCATACTCAGATGTGTTACCAAAGTTAAATCAGAAGTTGGATCTTCTGGTCAAACCTGAACTACTGACGTCATTACAGGAGTTCAAAAGTCCTGCTCCCGTCATCAATCAGGGTGTGACCACATTGTGTGGGATGTAGTCATGAAAGATTTAATGTTGTTTTTTGCTATTGAGCGCACTGCAGCAGTTAATTACTTGAGCCAAACCACAAAAAAAAGCCACAAAAATATGAACTGAAAGCAGAGAGAGAGAGAGAACACCGAGTTTCTAGTGTGTACATCAGAACTACACAACACTGAACATAATTCACTGTGTTCTTTGATTTAGGGTTTGTGTCCTGAGGTTTCCCCAGACAACATTTCCCCCACTTGTTTTTGAGACTTGCCAGTGACCCACAGATAACTTTAAAAGCCCAAGTTGCCCTTATACATATATATAAATTGGTCATTGTGGGTTTTAAAAAAAAAAAAAAAAAATCACTATTGCTTAATTGGCAGGGAAAGACTCAGTATAAACACTGAATAAAGACTGAAAAGAAATATACATAAAGGTGTGTGTGTGCGCGCGCGTGTGTAATATATATATATATTAATATATATATATACACATACACACATAAATACATACACCATACATACATACATGCATACATACATACATGACACACACACACACACACACACATACATACACACACACACATATACATACATACATCCACACACACACACACTTTTAATTTGATTTTGATTCCAAGTCTTAACCAGCACTTTCTGGGGTCTTTGTGTGTATGTCACAGTTAGTTTAAATCCTTCAAATGTTTATCAAACCTCTATTATTGTCTTTTTTGCACATTAAAAGTTAGATTATTTGATTTCTTATATATATATATGATAGTTCCATAAAGTTTATACCAGACATAGAAAAATAATTAAGTTCTCTTATTTACTGTATTTCCTATCTTACAATGTGCAAAGCCTCCCACAGGCATACGCCTCCTCATGAAAAATGAAGTCCCCACGTTAATGACACTGAATACATTCTTGTGGGCATGTGCTGCTTGCATGCAGCACAGGACGAGGTCCACTCTACAGAAATTCGTAACAGGAGATAGCGGTTGTCTTACTCAAACACTGATCTGTTGTATTATGATCACTGATTTTAAAGGAGGAGGGAGAGAAATGCCATGTGGAAAATTAGGACTACGAGGTCCAATTATAATCCAATTTATGCAGCACAGAATCATCACAGTGGAGCAAGCAGGTATTGGAGATTCAATGAAAATGTAATTTGTGGGTTTTAAAAACAAGGAGGCAGTTTATACAAGCGCTTTTTGCTTTGTTTTTTTCTTTTGCACTGACAGGAGGCTGGTGAGATAGCAAGCAAGAATGTCTAATAGTTTAATGTCCCGGATTTGGATTTTATTATTTATTTAGAGTTGTGCTGAAGAAACAGACTGAATAATTAACTCAGAATGGTTCTGTCATCATTTGTGGGATCTGGGATCATAAAGGTGCATTCAGTACATTCGCTTTCACTCTTTTCTGTACTTGACAGTAATTTAGGGAACTTACTAAATCAGATACAGATAAATCTTGTAAAATTATTGTTCCGTTATCATTTTAAGTTTAAAAAAAAAAAAGGTGATTTGTGAGATAAGGAAGATACTTTGAAGCATTGTTTCTCCAAGTCAAGACAAATATACAAATCTATATTCTTCATCTGGTCCCATAGAGTAGCTGCCTTATCTGCAGTATGAAGGTTAATGAAAATGGTAATTACATGTGGCCAATGATAAACGATAAGTCACAGAAATAATTCAAAGAAAAAGGCCAAATGTATTTGAAGTTTTGAATAATGAACTTTCAGACATTAACAGCCTAGTTAGACTGAAGAATCATAAGTGCCCAGAGGTATTATCGTGGTAGAAACTGTAGCTGTTGATGTGACAGTTGATTTTCCTCCCAGCCTAATCCAACCTGAGCAGCGTCAACCTTTAAGAAAATCTGCTGCTTGTGCCAAACCATGATAGGCTCCTCTATCCTCAAGCAGTAAACGGCAAATAAGAGTAGAGGCGCTTTTTATTGACACTCTATGCTTGCTTGGGTTTTCTATGCTGTACTGCACAAACTGGGAACAGTGGAATAAAATGTTCACTTTTCAGTGCTTTGAAGCACTCTGTACAACTGACTCCGTCTTCTGAAAATGGCTGGATTCAAGGTGGCCTAGAACAAAACTGACTTTCTAAATAAACGTATGCTATCGGGTAGGGTTTCCCCTTTGTGAACACTACACTCTAATACTGGGGAGATGATATAAGAGTGCACGGTTTTACAAGATATCTTGGAGCAGATGTCAAAGACTGACTTTGTGGCCATGTGTTGAGCTCAGCCCATCATTTCACACAGATGAAGAGGAGGTTGGACTGTCAGCTTCATACCATCTGGCAGTGCATTAGATCAGATGGTGAGGAGGCTGCAAAGCAAGCCTACTAAGCCAGACCACGTAGGGCTGAGTCTGCTGGGGATCCTGGTGATGGTCTCCGTCTACAGTAACACTGATCCCCTCAATGCCATCTTTAGCTCAGTGATACAAATTATGGTGAGTGTACTAAAAGTCTGGCTTACCCCAACTTTCCATTGTGACTGTAGAACTCCAAGGTTCTTTTTAGCTTTTGGCAAATATTTAATGGGTAATTAAAACGTCTTCCCGGTACTGCTGGATTTGGCCTAATATTATATAAGTGTGTCCTGAAAAATCTTTTTTTTTTTTTTTAACTTAAGGCAGCTTTAATCAGTGTTATTACAATGACAGTTGCTCACATGACTGCTTATATTTAAGTGCTTGCAGTTCTGAACCTAAAGAGTATTACTGGCTTTGCATTGTCCTCACTCTGAATGTTTTACGATCCATAACTGCAGTTTAGAAAAATAAATATTACCTGCAAAGCATCAATCAGCAGACGATGTTAGCATCCAGCTGCTGAATACCATCAAGTGTTAAGGAGCTGAAAAGCAACGGTTTGGTGGTACCAGTGCATGATGTAGAGCTGGGTTCACATGTTTTTCCACCGTTTTACAAAAAAAAAAAAAAAAAAAGGCCCCCTTAAATTGGGACCCAAAGTGACATAAGTGTCTACACCAAGACACTGTCAGATACAGCCTCAATTTTCCTCCCACAGAAACAACACCTACTTCTACTGGGAACACTTCATGATATTAGATTCTCTGCCAAAATGTGTGCTGGTTCTCAAAAGGCACAATGGTAGAACTGGCTCAGCACCTCGTCTGCGGAAGAGAGGTTGCAAATGAAATCCCAAATGTAACTCATACGTTTGTTTTCTAAATGTAAAAAGCCATAATATATCCATGTCACTGCCATCAAGGGGCCAAATAACGTTACTGCAGTTCTCACAAGACAATCTCAGACCACTCAGCACAGCTACAAAAAGCAGAGCAACTGGCTTCTCCCGATAATCCACAGAGCTCAGAGAAGGGTATAATGGAATAGGATGGGATCTTTGTATCGGGTTGACAGGATGACTGGTGTCTCCCAGAAAGTCCTGGAGAGAGTGGATGCTTTTTGTTCTGCGTGCCCAGCTAAAACAGTTAGATGCCTTAAAACTAGATCATGTCTCTTACTAAAGTATTTAATGGGTTAGTATTTTATATTTACATACATCTAAAAGTATAAATGTTTACAGGTGAAATAAAGCATCCTTGGGTGCCAACACAGGCGATATGGATGGCTATGAAATGGAGGGATCTCAAGTTCTAAAAATTAAGAAATGATGATATGAAGGATAATGTTAGCAGATCTTACTGTTGCATATGTTTAGCTTAATGTTGCCTCCATTCTATTCACAAATCTCACACATTGATTTCAAGTCTTAAGTGCTTGAGCACATCTTTAAAAAAACTAAAGTATTTTTCTATCATTCTGTCGATAATTTTGTGAAGTTGTGTGAAAATAGGGGTCAAGGATTAAACAAACTGTGACACAACAAACAGCATCGGCACTGTCTGATGCAGACACACAAACAAACATCCCCTAGGAGAAAGGAAGTCTGTGAAAATATCAGCCACTAAGCATTTTCAGGTCTTTTTTTCTGAGTATTAGAAAAAAAGCATATTCAAAGCTGCAAATAACAGACTATGCATTTCATTTCATGCATCATATAAAATATTAGTTATTCTTCAGTATATTTACAGTATATATTACACATGATATTCTGTACAGTCAAAGTTCAATCTACACCACATTCTTAAAAATATTTTCTGACCCATAATTAGTTTTACAAGAAAAACATACAAAACAAACAATTGGTTGTTTTGTAGGACGTCCTCGAAGTGAAGCTCTCCACCGCACTGACGGGAGAACTGTGAAATAATCCTGTGAGGGTGACTAGAGCACACATGCGCGCCTGCACACACACACACCCAAACACAGACACACACGACACAAGGGGAGGCGTAAGGGGGAGTCTTTTGCAGGCCTTGTATGGCCCTGTTTTCTTGGAGGGAAGGCTTCATTCCACAGCCAAACCTGCTGCCACAGCAAGCCCCATCCCGGGTTCTCTGGTGTACTCTGGGCTCAGGAGTGAAGTGCAAACAGCACAAGATTCGCGTGAGAGAAGCAGAGCAACAGAGTGTCCACTTCTCATCCTCTGAGGTTTTAGTGGTGCACTTTCAGCAGAACTGCACTTTACACTCCCATCAACCACACCTGAGTTTGGCTAACTGCACTTCTGATAGGCTTGGGCTAGTTACTGCGGCTGTGTCGCTGAGCGGTCAGACAAACTATCTGCTCTGTGAGGAGCCAGCTGCTGTTGCTGCTTTTGTTGTAACTGCTTCTGCTGTGTTTGATGCTGTTGCTGCTGCTGTTGGGCTGCTGCAGTGAAGGTACCCTGCTGCTGCAAAGGGAACGCTGCCTGCAGGATCAGCTGGGTGGACTGGTTTCCATGAAGGAGTCGAGGAGCCTTAAGTGAAAAAGTTACATTAGCTTAGTCGGCACAGCCTAACGAGCCAAGATGTAACTTAAAGCTGCAGTAACTAGGACTCTGCTGATTCACTGTAAAGCAAGAAAGGCAGGCAAATCAGTGTCTGTGTAATGGCTGAACAATACACAGACACTGAGACATGAGTGCGCATGCTGCGTTCTTCATGCTCTATTCAGGGTGGTCCCTTGGCTAAACCAGAGGATTTCTAACAATTTAAAAGTATCTGAAGCAGACCATTATTTAGAGATTACAGATTATTGAAATGTAATAGACTACAACAAGCAAAAGATCTGGACCGCTATGTCTCACCATACTTAGCCTTATGATTGTAGTGCGACCAAAAAAAACATTTGTTAGACAGGCTTTTGGAGGCCATCAGTCAAAGCATATCAGTTCCTCCTCATATATTAATTATATAAAAAAAATAGTAACTTGTGGCATTAAGTTAAACGTTAATTTCTAGATCTAATTTGTCATCCACCATCCTCTTGTTGTGTTTAGAGTCCGATTGAACAGTGAGTAGTGATATGGAACTGAAACATCGTTGTTGTCAACAGGAATTCATCTAAACTAAGCTGCATCTTTCAACATTGTATTTTAATCAAAATCACATTTTGAAAATGTCCTCATCTGTCAACAGATCTGAAAAAAAATATTCACATTCAACTCCATCTCCTGTGTCAAGTTCTTTGAGCATACAAAGAATTTTCAATTTATATAAAATAAAATTCATTAGGATATTTTAAATCACGTAAACAGCAAGCTGCCTGTATGCGAGCCAACTTCATACAGTAAAACTTCACCTGATAAGTGGTTACTGTGTCAGTGTTACCTGTAGGAACTGTGTTTGCTGCTGGGTCAGTGGAGCTTGCCCTTGCTGCATGGCTGTGACCTGAGACTGCGGTTGAATCTGTTGCTCCTGTTGCTGTTGCTGCTGCGGAGCCTGTTGGGAAATGCTAATTGTCTGCGTCTGGCCCTGCTGCGGTGCAAAGGCCGTCACCACTTGACCCATAAACATGGTTGTGGGGACCATAACTGCCCCACATGTCATCTGCCCTGTCACTAGCTTGGTGAGCAGCTGGGGGCCTGCAGGAAACCTGTAAGGTTCAGGAAGTTAGTCAGGTCTGATAAGTCTAATTAACCCAAATTGACATAAGGTCAATATATATGACCTTTTTTCACTATAAAAGTGCACTGTAGCTAAATTAGTACTACATTAAATTGAAGTATTATGCACCACAGAGGGTGCCATCAATGAACTCGAGCACTACTTAATAACATTTTCATTATGAAGAAATATAACAAATAGATTTAGGTGAAGATTCACACCTAATCTGA
The DNA here is from genome assembly GCF_018398535.1 of Haplochromis burtoni. Classification (NCBI taxonomy): domain Eukaryota; kingdom Metazoa; phylum Chordata; class Actinopteri; order Cichliformes; family Cichlidae; genus Haplochromis; species Haplochromis burtoni. Next base: position 1,720,757 of record NW_024582426.1, on the reverse strand, counting down.
GCCGAACGGTCCTGTGCAAATGTTGCCACAGCAGGAGTGTTGGGTCCAGTATTCTGCGCCAGGCTTGTGGCAATCTGAACCACGTTAGCAGGACTTTGCTGAGGGATCATCATCGTGTTGTAGAGAGATGCAGGCAGTGGATTCTGTTGAGGCTGCACTGTGTGCGACGACCTCTGAGGCTGAAATAAACAGAACCGGAGTCTATGACACGAGCATGCTGAATGGAAAAATCTATAACAAACACAGCTAAGCTATGAATTCAGCGTGTCAGTGAGAGGCAAAATGAGAACCGTTTAGCCTGTCTGACCTGCGAGAGTGCTGTGTTCTGTTCCCGTAGGAGTGTTTGCTGCTGGGATGGGGGCTGCACAGCATGTTGTTGCTGTATGCTGTTTTGCAGAGATCCTGCAGAAACCACCTGGCCCTGCATGCTGAGTGTACCCCCCTGCTGCCCACCATTCCCCTGGGCCATCTGTACAGAGCTCACATTTAGTCCTCCAGGCCCTTTCTGCAGGAACATCTGAGATACACATCACATATTCGAACTCCAGCTCTAATTATAACAGCAACACATCCATCATGTAAGCTGAATATAAAACAATTAAAAAGAAAACCTTTCATATATTTACTAGGCTATGTAATCATTCATTTGCAACACTTGTGCGCAGCTCTTCAGTCCTACCTGCAGACTCTGTCCCTGCACCTTCTGTAGCTCGTCCTGGATCTGCCGCAGCTCATCCTGCTGCCGCTGAATGTTGGCCTCGATCATTCTGGTCCTCTGCTCCAGCTGCTCTTTCAGGTGCTGCATGGCTTCTAACTGGCTGGAGAACTGGACCATTGACTGTTAAAGAATAAAGACATAACAGTATGGCAGTTTATTTTAAATGTTCCATACGTATATTTTACAAATTGTTAAGGCTCAGGTCACATTCTCTGAGTACAAACAACTTCTTGCATGCTGACCACAGAACACATTTTAACCAACAGTGACCACTGGCTTAAAAATGTAACCAATTCAAACTGCAGCTCCAAGAATATCTGCTTAACGTTGGCAATAAAAGCAAGTGAATTTGTGAACACCCATAAAATTCTCAGCTTTAAAGCAAAAATAAACATATTTACAGCCTGCAAACTTTCCTTTGTTCTCTACAGCCAACTGACGGTTCATGACTACTGTGTGCAGGGGCTATATTTTTATTTAACTCACCTACATTTTTTAAAGACTTAAAAATCCAACATGCTGACGGTCAGACTACAGGCTACAGTAGTCCACAAACCAATAGGTGGCATCATAGGGACTACGTCTACGTTTTATATATAAATATAGGCATTCCTGGGTTAACAGCCCCATCATGTCAGTGCGTGGGAGCTATACAGAGCTTTGCAGATCCATGTTCATTGGCTGTCCCATGTCATAAGGCAGTGTCAAACAGACACATAGGCTACTCTTGTTCATAATTGTGCTGTTGGACCTTCAGTTTATCAAATGCCACACAGAAGACATAAGACATGATGGATAAAGAAGTTCTTTATAGTGAAGTGAAACTGAGCATTAAAAAAACAAACAAACAAACAAAAAAACGCTGTCCACTGCAGTCATTGTCTGCTAGTTATACTTAAGAATCAGCAATATTAGACAATAAAAAAAATGACGTGAATATCTTACTTGGTTGTTGGTCAGAACTTGTTGCTGTTGCTGCTGTTGTTGTTGCTGTTGCTGCTGTTGTGGCTGCTGCGGCTGTTGTTGTGAAACCATGGATGACGCCACGTTCTGTCCTGTATTTTGGGAACTCATCGACTGCTGATGGAAATAAAGACACCAAACAAAAGTCCTAAGTCCTAATGAAATCCCTCATGACCCAGAATACAGGTATCGTGAAATTTAAGACCAGGGCGTGTGCGCTTGTCCATCCACTGACCTGACTGCTGATAGATGATCTCCGTTGTGATGTCATCTCCACAGCAGAGACCGACTGGCGACCTGGTGTACTCCTATCTCCCTGAAGCTTCATTTGTGATGCTGAAGGGCAAATATAAACATGATGCTCAGATAATAATAATAAAAAAAGAAATAGTTAATATACATCAAGCTTTGCTCAGTAGTGAACAGATGCTTGTACTTACAGGCTGGGTCAGACACAGCCGTGTGGGAAGATTTACGTGAGCTGCGAGACGAGGCCGATGGGGTCCGACTGTGGTCAAATCGCTCTAAGGCCTCTTTCAAGCTGAAAGTGTTGAGCTGGGACTCAGAGCCTGAATCCTGGGATTGCTGCAAACAATGCATTGTCACAAGGTCACTATGCTGTCCACTCTTTAATTTTTACAAATCATACCTCATGTTGGTCTGACCTTCTCAGCGGTGATTTGAGGTGGTGATTCTTCAATTCCCAGCTCTCTGCGCTGTTCTGCTCTTACTTCAGCATAACTGCAGCGCGAAGACAATTAATGACACACACAGTTAGGGTTGGACACAACTTTCATAATTATGGCTCTGGAAATCACCAGAATACACCTGAATTTAAACAATTCAAGTTCAGACTTTCTGATTTCAAAGTTTGAACAGAAGTATATGGAAAATTAACAAATCATGACTTTTTTTTTAATATAAAGTTTAATACAATTGTAATACTACTACTACTAATAATAATATATATATTGCTGCATTTGGCTGCCTCTTATACATTTCAATATGTAAAAATATTTCCAGTAGCTTTTGTCTACTCCATAGTAATAAAAACACCACATCACTGGAAGCAAAGCATGTCATTATACTACCTCTAGGGTTTTACAGAGGACTGTATGTTTTAGCTCGTGAGCAATGTCATATCAAAGGGTCAAGAGGGAAATCTTCATGCACCTTACGACCGTGTGTGTGCAGACAATGAACTCTGGCCTGGAGTTCCACTGGTGATAAGTAATGTAGTAATGGGTCTGAAGCCAAATCCATTGCTGCCCTTTGGTGAGGAATCTGTAGTAGCAGGACTTTCCTTTCCCATATTGCATTACTACACAGAAGCAAAGAGAAGATTTCAATGCTCTGCTTTGGAAGCTCGAGAGGAAGTTGATAACTGGAGTTGACCATGCTTCAGTGATCGCTGACAGAAGTGTACTCACAGTGTTCGTGACACTTGGCTAGTGTCTCAAGGTCATCTACATGATAGTAGTCATATCCTGATGTACCCAGGACCTCAAATGGGAGGTAACCTATGATGGGCGGAGCTCTGGACAAACAAAGTAAACGTTATTGAAATGATTAACTGGAAGTCAATCAGGAAATGTCTTGTTCTTACGTTAAGTCATACATCCAGCAATATTTACCCCTAAATGACAACATGAAGCAATAAGGGAGTATGTATGCATGTAGCTTCACCTGATGCTTTCACAGCATAAGGATAATAAGTGTCTTTCTAAATGGTTCAGGGTAGCATGCCTAAACATTTTCAGTAATGAGAGTTGGGATAATTTGCTACTCCCAGCTCTCACCACTCACCAGGATGAAATGTCTGTATTCAGATGTACAGTTTACCTTTCTACCAGCCCAGAAGAGCATGTTGTTGTAATGTTTAATGAGACTGATAAAGCTGATAAAGCTTCTTTTTTTTTTTTGTTTTATCCCTGAATAAGATCATTGAGCTTTTGTAACTATGAGAGCCAACTACATCTGTGTCTAAATTAGCTACTGGTTACAGTTATACCTGTAGTTCATTTCATTTGGCCTGTCCCAAGGAAAACACATTGCGACGCCGTTGTTCTGAGTTCATGTTCACACTTTTTTTTTTAAAACATATTAAGTGGCGTAAGCTTGAAGGAGGAGCTTCAGCCCTCAGGCTATCTGACTTCTGAACTACCTACTATTCTTATCTTACACACCTTAACCTTGGACTTCTATCATTCAACCTTAACTGAATGACATTTGCACGTCACACTGTTTATTGCATCATTATGCAGGCATTATTTCGACACTGATTATTATTTCGACACTGATTAGGATTTTTATTATTATTCTTCCATGCTGGAGACAGCTGTGGCCAGAACGGATCTTTTGGGTTGTCTATCCCATTCACGTAATATATCAGGAATGCCTGGAGGGAATGTCGTCACATCTGGGATAAATATTAACTTTGAATTAAGGATGAACTCATTAAAATTTACTCATTTTTTTTGGACAAAGGTCACTCTGATCTACCAAAACGAGATTTCAGCCAAAACTCAGGAATGTCTGCACTAATTATGAAACACATCTTTGAAATAATAAAATTATTAAGTTACTCCATTTTATTTTTATAAAGGTAAAAAATTAGCTACACTGAAACATAACCTAGGATATCAACTGAAACGTGCATGGTTTCAGAGGCATACAAAAGTGAATGCTTGCTTACTTTCAAATCCTCTTATCCCCCCCAAACATCTATTTTCATCATCATCATCATTTATTTATTTATATAGCACTTTAAAAAACACACCTGGTAGACCAAAGTGCTGTACAATACTAATATGCACATATGCACACATATTTGTGTAAGAAAATATATACATAAATATTCCAGATCCATGAGCTTACAAACAATATGTTGTACAATATGTAGTTGTGTAGATAGTCAACAAAAACAAATATCAATCCTGAAGTTAGAGTGACTGACAGGTTTTGGATAGTGTTCGTGATATCACCCCGAGTCATCAGCACCATGTTGAAGGCCCATGGGAAATAAAGTAAAAATGCTGGTGACCGATAGCGGGTCAGGTTGACCTCACTCTTCTTTTATAATAATAATTATGTTTCATGACCACAAGCCTTCATAAAAGCAAGCCTGCTGTGTAATAAATAATGACAGAAGTGTTACAAAACACGAGTTTTTTCGATTTGGTCTCTCACAAAAATCAACAATTCTGATTTAACAAAAAAGCCACGCAGTCACATAACGTAACCATGGTTAAAAAAAAAAAAAAAAAAAGGAGAAGGATTTTGGGCAAAATACATTTATATATAAAAAAAAAAAAAAAAAAAGGTCATTCTTTATAAATATAGGTCAGCAACTTTCACACCAAATCAAGTAGGTTAGGTTTGAATAAACACTTAATACTGATCCATTGTAGCACAAACTGAAAATTAAGTTATGCATTTACACTGATAAATTGGAAAAGAATTACCTGTGGTCCAGGAAGAGAAATTTCCACTCTAAGCTATGTCTGGATGTAAATTCCTCATTAGGCTCTTCTACTGTGCACATCTCCTATTGGTGCAAAGGGAGAAAACAGAACTTAGAAGACATAAAAATACACATACACAACTCTAAACTACACACAGTATATTGTCTTAAAAAGAGCCTTTTAAACTTGTGCAGTATGACAAATTACATGATCAATCATCCCTGTTTGTTCAGCAATACAAGTTCTGGTTTATTTTCAACTTATTTTATCCATTTAGGTTCTGCCATCTCCAGTAAAACAGCCCAGGTTTCTACGACAGTGATATGTCAACATAACCCCTCCCCCATTTTTAAATGAGGTAAAAAAGTTATTCCCAGCAGAGGCATGAGGGAACTACACATGATAAATGACAAGGGCCCAAATCATTTTTCCTCAGGTGACCATTACTGCTGAGCCCTGTCCTAATTAAAGCTACCTTAAGAGCCCTAAAGCAAGAAACCGAATGTGTGTCAACCAGATAAAAGGAGAAGCAGTTAAAGATTCTCACCTTGATAAACTGTGGCTTGGCTAGCCTCACAGTGGCTATGAGACACACTCTGTCTTCAAAGGCAGAGTGAAGTGATCGCTGGATCACTCCATCGAAACCATTTCGGGTACAGTTAGGCACTGGTAAAAAAAGAATGGGAACAAAGCAAAGTTAATCCTTTCACACAACATCTCTGCTCTACATTCTGACTCTGTGTACTGTAACTTACCATTATTCAGGGACTTGAAGTTTCCAATAAACTTTACATATTCATACACGGGGGGCTCTTTGGGGTCGATTGTCCCTCGGAGCATGTGGCAACAGAACTCTAGCTGATTTTTTGCTATAACAATAATAATAATAATAATAATAATAGCTTAAACATAAGAATTGAAGAACAAAAACAGCAGCTGAAGACAGATAACATATCCAACCTACTTTTAAGATACTCAGGTGTCAATGTTTCTCCTTCCATGACATGAGAGGACAGAGCCTTGTACACCTCTGAATGCTCCCCCACAGGCAAGAAATTTAACAAGTTCTGATCAACAAGATCAGACTGGGGAAAAACAAAATCAATGAATATGTTTATTACCAAATGTTTCATCAGTGAACTACTGACTTTATCTATTATTTAAAGCTTATACTCACTGGTAAATGTTCTAGTAGGGAAGTCACACTCTCAGAGACATAGATTATATTCCCATCAGCCATAATTGCAAGGAAAAATCCATCTAACGCCTAATAGAAACAAAGGTTAGATAATATTTCATCTATGTTTTTGCATAGAAACACAAGCAAAATAAGTGCAAGAAACTGCCTTACCTCCAACATCAGCTGAGTGAACTCTTCATTACTAAGAAAAGGAGGTTTCCAGTCTTGTCTGATCTCAGTTGACTCTGACTGAGCTGCGATTTCTGATAAAGTAGACATAACGCATGTAACTTATAACTCTGTGAATTTAAAAAGGCACGCATTATGCTTTACCTTATGGACCATTAAAGTGATCAGTATATGCCAAATGTTCATGTTTCAGAATGCACAAAGCAATCAGTTTCAGCTCATTTTTGTTCTACTTTTGTCTGTGTATGGTGGCCCTAATATGAGTCCACACAGAATTTGTTTGCAGGAGGCAGTCAAACAGAAGCAAGTTGGCTTGAAGAGAAAGAGCTAAAACATTTCATTTTAAACTAAGGATGAACTGAGGGATAAACCCACTACCATTATAATTAATTCTAGTGGTTATTAGAGTTTCTCACCTTTGTGTTTGTGCAGAAAGTCGATACTTTTCTGCAAAATAGTGGACTTGTCCATCTTCCGGGTGTTGCCCGGCAGCATTGTACCCAACTCCTTGATGAGGACATTGAACTGGTCTCTGCGCTTCTTCTCAGACTTGTTACGGGACACGCTGGTTATTTAGAAGAACAAATATTAGTAAAAGTTAGATGACATCTTAACTAGGAACACTTATCAAAATCTTGTTCACTGTAGCTGTAATAATTCAAAACGATATCTAAAATCAAGTCTTGTAACAACTACAATAGCAGTTTTATGGAGGATGCAACTTCACTGAATGCATTTGATATGAAAACAAACCCGAGATCTTACCGTTTTGCTTTGTCCTTTTCATCTTCTTCCATTAACCCATCAAAAATACTACTGTCATCCCTGCAGAATGGACAAACCAACAGTTATATCAGATCCTTTAACATTTACAGTGAGCTCTTTGATAAGAAAATCTCTCCTAGAAAACATGAAGACATCAAACTCAGGCACTGTAAATCCCTAAATTACTTTGATCTTAATCTTCAAAAAAAGGAAAAAATGAAATCACTGTTAATTAGATGCATGAGAACTGTGGGCTGAATGTGTTTTGGATTTTCTTCATGTCCCACTATTTTTTTAAATCAACAATAAAAAAAAACCTAGCCAAATGTTTGACTCACTGGTCAATGCTCGAGGTCATTTTGTATCCTGTTCAGGGTCGCAGTGTCGGTGAGGGGTCTTTTAATCGTGAGGTAGACATTTGTGAATAAACCTTTGAAGAAAAAACACCCATAAAATGGCAGAGTGTCAAAGAATCAAAAAACTTCAGACACGAGCAAAGATGGTAAAGACATTTCACCTTACTGACAGTACAGCCAGTTCTGTGAGAGGATGAGGAAGGTGCTGCTGGGTGAAGGTAGAGTACAGGTGGACACTCTGTGATAGGGGTGTGCTTTTATGAGTCTTGGAGGATATTCTCTCAAAGTCTCTCTTACCAGGCTGCAGAAAATAGCTAAAAGTTCCTCGGGGTGCTGTGTCTTTCGTCTGCTTAGGGTGTAAGTCTGGCACATGGCAGCAACATCTGAGTCTATGAGACAAAAAGACACAACAACCGAGGCCGTTATTGAAAGATTAGAGAACCATGATATATGAGATTGATTTATATTAAAAAAAAATAAAAATAAAAAAACAAGCATTTATAAGAATTCTGCCTACATTTATGCCTGAGGGTTGAAATTACTCCTTATTCTTTCATAAATATAAATACATTATAACAATGGTGGATGCTAATATGATCAACGATCATGTCCCATGTTTGTTTAGATATGCAGCTGTGTGGAGCTCTCTCTCCTCTCTGCAAGGCAGGTGGGTGAGTGTGTTTGCTGCTGAGACCAGGCGAGACTGCTGATTGGCTGGTTTGAAGAAACTGCTGTGTACAGGCTGGACAGCCACCCCTTAACCTCCTTGCCTCCTCTCCACTCACACAAGAGCTAGCAGTTGGGCAGCTAATAGCACTGTGTGTTTGCGTGAGAACACTGGTTCTAAGAGTTGACTCTTAACACTAGGTGTGGAAGTGACATATAGGTTAAGAGTTATTGGTTACAGTTTATTTTAGTACTACTGTATTACTATTGACTCTGTATGATGTCAGTGACAGAGGATAAAGCTCAGTTTCAAATGGGAAGGGAGCTAAAACAGCTTATTTCAGAACCAGATGAACTAATGGGCAACACCAAGGTCCAGTATAAGATAAGGTTAAGTTTGAACTGTGAATCCTGCAAAACTGCTTTACCTGAATTCAAGAATAGAACTGTCGACCTGCAATTGTTATTCACTCTTAATGTGGCAGCACAATATCAGCACTCACATCAGCACAGTGAATTTTTCTGTTGCTGTTGAATGTATGACTATAATCACCTTTATCCACCACAGCTTATATTAAGGTGGTGCTTTAATAGGGGTCACATCCTACATGTGCAACAGAGACGTCGAGGAAAGCCAAAGGCTGAAATGAGTCAGTTTCTTTCTGCTGCCATGTAATATTAAAACCATTACATATAGTAAACAATTATGAGTGCTGATGTTCTCATCAATTTATTTTTTTGTGTTTGCAGTGGGTCAGCATCAATGAGACTGTTCTTTTTGTGTAGTATAATTTGGTAATACATCCCTTTACTTTAATAAAACCAAGTGGAGTTTTGTACTACATCAAATAGTCATTGTGTAGTTTCTTTGGCAATTCTTTGTGTGTTTTGCCAATGAAACAGCAGCAGAATGTGTTGGGTTTGCAATAGCTATAACCTCAAACAGCTCTGTCACAGAGAGTGAACAGTAAACAGTGAGGCTGTTATCAATTACATAAAATTACACTGGATTATATGCTCCATTGCTAACTGCAAATCACCCAAGCAATCTAAAGTAAGTGTGGCAAAAGTGGACTCTAAATACTAACAAACTCAAACAACAAAAACAAAAAGTAAAATAAAAAAATATTAATAGATGTGCAGTTGCACAAAAAAAGAAAAAAAAAATCCTGTGGATTACAATTTTTGAATTAATTACTTAAATTGACGTTTGATCGTCATAGTCATAACTGTAATCAAATACATTATGGTTTAACTACAAACATACTTTTTTAGGCCATTGTAAAAACCTTGGCTAGTAGGGTTTGGCTCGAGTGCAACATCCCAAAAAAAAATGGAAATGGTGACAGAAGTAATTTTAAAAGCGATAAAAAAATAAAAAAAATAAATTAGGGTACTTACTACCAAATATTTGCCTGCTTGTGTGCTGCTGTGTCAGATATACCAGAATCTGTCTTGATTTAAATAAGCCACAAATGCAACCATCAATAACTGAAATACTCTTTCTACCACCCATCTCTACTATCTATTCTCTTTGCCCAGGTACACTAGATTTCGAATTAAAATGAGAAAGCCCGCTGGGTCTCTAGCCTAAATATTTGACCCATTTACTTCATGAACCAGTTACCGTCACAACCTATGTGGGAGGCTTTCTCAACATAACGGCCTATTTGTGTTGGTGAGAAAATCCCTTCAGTGTTTTTCCCCATGAATCTTGGTAGACATAATTTAAAGAGTTTAAATTAGGCCTGTTAACATTTGGTAAAGCCAAAAAGAAGAATTACACCTACACTCACCAATAGAATGGGTGAGTGTAGGTGTATTATTAGAGTAAACAAAGCTCTTCAGTTAATTGAAATAAAAAAAAATTAAAAACTACTGGAAATGAAAAAAACAATAAAAATAAAGCTACTTCCAGCAGTTGCCTTATTCACAAGGAGTCACCACAGAGGTAGCATTACATATTTAAACTGAATCAAGCAATCAACCCACCCTTGAAATCAACTAAAACTAAAGTGTATTGAAAATTAAAGCTAAAAAAAAATTATTATAATAATAATTATTATTATTATTAGGTAAAAAAACATAACTCTGGATCCAATATGCATATTTATTGTACGTTTCAAAAAATATACATCAGCCACCTCACATAATTAAAATATAGTTCTTTTTAATGTGATTTAAAATATTTCTGTCTTATTTACTTTTCATATTCCATTGAAATCTAGTCATCAAAGTGTTGCAATTCAGAAAATGCATTGTAAAAAGAGTATCATGAGCTTCAATGTGCACATTTTCTTTCAGTAATTTGTTCTTTCCATTCATTTAAAGATTTTATCTTATTTAGCAGCACAGTGGTTAGCACTGTTGCCACACAGCAAGAAGGTCCTGAGATCAATTCCACCATCAGGTTGGGGTCTTTCTGTGTGGAGTTTGCATGTTCTCCCCGTGTTTGCGTGGGTTCCCTCCGGGTACTCCGGCTTCCTCCCACAGTCCAAAGACATGCAGTTTGTGGGGATATGTTAATTGATTAGTCTAAATTGCCTATAGGTGTGAATGCGGGAGTGAGTGTCAGTGCAAATGATCGTCTGGCTCTGTGTGTTAGCCCTGCGACAGACTGGCGACCTGTCCAGGGTGTACCCCGCCTCTCGCCCTATGACAGCTGGGATAGCCCCCGCCACACTGAAAAGAAGAAGCGGATGGATCTTATTTATTTATATGTACAGGATTTTTGGTTTTTGTCAAAAGGGGGGGACTACAAATAATGACATAAAAACAATTTTCACCATCATATATGGTGATGCCAGAACTTCAGAAGCCTGAAACATTTTTAAACAGATGCAAACACTGTCTACTTAAAACTGATTAAAGTACATAAATAACTGAGATATGAACTAGCAGGTATAGTACGTGTGTAATGGAAACTTCAGTCAGCAATGACAATACTGGTTTAAAAAAAGGATTTCTATTGGTTGGAATAAACTTGCTGTCAAGTCAATCAAAATAAGGAAGGAAGTTGGCACTGGAAGTGTTTACACCTTAGTGTTGGGACAGTGGAAAAAATGAAGGTAAGAGGGAGGAGTAGGTTCTGTCATGGCCCACTGACTTTCAGCTATGCAGTGTTATTTTACTGCACCCTACATGTGACGCTTTTCACACAAATACATTAGAGAGTGGATGTCTTAACTGAGATTAAACCTTTGTCAACACAAGTGGCCAACTACACATTGGCACAGCACTGTAAAAGGGAGCGGTGAGTTGTAGTAAAGAGCATTGTCTAAAGATTTTGTACCAACAGACACAAAGAGCTTTTCCTTTTTGGCCGTACATCATCTTAAAAGCAGGCAAGCTAAACTGGATTGCAAATTAAGACTGGGGGGGAAAAAGGAAAAAAGGAAAAAAGAAAAGGCAACAGAGGCCATCGGATGTAAGACAATTTCATAAATAAATTGGCTATATTAGAGCACAATGAAAGACAGAAAGAAAACATTGTAGTTGAAGCAGTAGCTTTCGGCACAGAGCGAACGTTGTGTAACTGGGAGAACAGGCGTTGTATAACTGTGATGTCATCTGTGCTTCACTGACCTGCTGGCCCAGTGACCTACTTTCCTCCTCCTCCGATCTAACTTAATCACAGCTCCACAAGCAACACCTTCCTCTTCTCACTAATAACACTACACTCTGTCAACACAAATCCTTAGTATTCCACAGCATGTATACTTCACAAAAGGTGTGAAGAGGGAGTCAAACTGCCTGCATCTCACGTTTCCTCATTTAATCACATGATTTGAAAAGGCTTCCTGGTGTTTCCTAAGCCTCAGCGGGGACCAACGTCAAGGAAGAAAGCAATGAAGATGTGCTGCATTTTCATCGGGCTTTAACAACGTCAACCAAACAGCCTCACTCACATATGCATTTTTCACACCGAAACATCTCAAAAAGCACTGACTGACGACAGTCATTTATCATAATTTTTATGTGGCTCACACAACATTGTTGAATGCCTGTATGTGGGTGTGTGCATTCAGATGTAGGGCACCAGAGCTCTGAGGATATGAGTCACTCTGAAGTGGATCTATGGCGCCGCTCGTCACGCACTCCGCCACACCCCGGCGCTGAGATGCCAACACAGCAACTGTGCCAATGGGCAACACCATAGCAACCGGCCTCACCGTGCAGTGTAAAAATAGCTCAGCCGAATTCCTCCGCAGCTGATACTCTCTCCATCATACACTAAGAATTATTAGACTACCGCGAGCAACTCCTTTTGTCATGAACTGGAGTCTGTGGATGTGAAACACTCTGCAGGTTCCACCTGTGCAGCAGTGCAGTAACACATGTGTTCTGTAAACATTACTGCACTGTTGTCTTCATGCAGTGAACATGGCTACGCACCAATTCAAACAGTACTTTTTGTCCCTAACTTATAATAAAGCAGATTCTACTTGTGAGGCAGAGCACTTTTACTTCTCAGTTAAGGGGGTCGTGGAAAGCAGAGAAAAAGAGCCAAAGATCCAAAAATGGATAGAAGATAGAATACAGCAAAAGCAGCTTTCACATATGACTCAGTAAGCTCGGAAATTAACAAAAAAAAAATTAACAAAACGCTAGATTACTACAATTTGTCTGACCAGAAATACTCAGTTAAATTATTCTAACCCTAACCCTGTCCACATATAGAGCAATAAACACAATGCTAACCGTAGGTCACAAGTGTGCATTAATGCCTTCAGCTGTGTCGGTAACCCAGTAATGTATTTACAAGGTTACCTATGCATTAGTCAGTGGTATCCTTTGTTACCTTTCGTGGTCATGTCACGAAAGATAACAAATCAATCACTTCCCCTCAGAGCAGAGAAATTTTTAACTTGCTGCTTCTAGTCATTAAAAGTTACTGTTCCTGCTGTCGCTGAAAGTCTTTGAATTTCACTAACATTCTGCAGTCACTGGTCCCCACATCACTGACAGCCTCTTCCTATGTGCATGTAATGTGGTTGTATTAACTTTCTGCACTGGTCTGTTGATGTTAACAGTGAGGAAAGCACACAATTTTACAACTGAAGAATGTTACTTAAGGTCCTTAAATACACTGATGATTTGTACAGATGTTGTTTGATTTAAAAAATTAGACTGTCCTCGGGTTTGGATATTTTGTTTTGTTTGTTTTTTGGCTTTTAGCCCAAAATTCTATAATTCTCTCTCATTTATGGCTCAACCAAACTAGAGTAAAAATAGTCCACCAACCTCCTACAAGAGAGAAAATTAAATAAATAAAATAAACATCATCAGTGGTGATTGCTTTGAATATTTTCCACCAACTACACAGAGATTCTGAGCGTGCAGCAACCTCTCGGCACCCGCTTTCAATCACAAAACTACTACAAAGGCCGCTAAGTGGAGGGAAACCTGTCTCAATCACAACAATTGCAGTGTGACATGGAATGACTAGAATTACTATCAGACAGACTGGTGAAAGTTTTATTATTAATTCTCATCCAATTCAATGCCAAAATGCTGCACTCAATCTTAGTCAGTCTGCACTGGTGAGCACAAATTGCCTGCGACATGTCTATGTGGTTGTTTGCAATAATTTTGGTTATGCCGCAATTTCCGAATGCCTAATGTGACTATAGCAATAAACAACTGGTAAATTAGTCACAGGGAATATCCCTAGTTTACACTGGACAGTATTAAATAACTGTATAATGATTATATTCCACTCTAATGAGAGCAGGAACCATTTGTTCATATGCAGGCTGGAGCAGCAGCTACTAATACAGATGCACAATAAAGCCCCAGACAGCTCCGCCTGTCATGGTTATTTAAAATGAAAATGTCAGGATGAAAATGTTTTCTCCCTCACAATGTTATTAAAACAAGACCTTTTGTTATGGTGTTATTCATCAGTATTCTGTCTTCGAAGCATTCAAAGAAGTCAAGAAGACTGCAGTTATGCTTGCTTGCAGATGCGCAGCTTGACAGATGCGAATGAAAAGTTTTTGCCTTTTACATTCATAAAAAACAAATATATCAGTAATCTAGACAAGACCATCAGAAAACCCATCAGTTATTTTCAGTGACTTATCCTGTGAATGTGACGCTTTTAACACCAAATATTTGAGCCAAGACTTCCTGGTTTTATTAGATTGATTATCAATCACTTTTATTATCAAAATTTACACATTATATATTTAACTCAGCTATAATCTTACGATATTTAGTTGACTAAAACTAGACTAAAAAAAAACAGATGCCTCAATTATGACTAAAATTAAAATCAAATCAATTTAGTCAAAAGACTAAATCAGAGTTTGCTGTCAAAAGTAACAATGATTCCATTTCAGGAATGCTACCTCTTTGCTCTCCCAACCATGCGTGATTGTCTGGGCATTATTCAACAACAAACAAACAGAAACCAGAAAAAAAAAAAACAGTATCAAAAAATCTCATCTCAAAAGATTCTGCATACCAGTCAGTTTATAACTAAATATTTAACTCAGGAAGTTGTCTGTGCACCAAACCAGACAGTCTTGCAAACAATCCTCATAGTTTAAGTCCAATTCATTTGAACATTCTTCCAGCCTGTTAGAAACCTAATTTAATGGCTCTCTAGATGCTTTTCAAGTCTAAAATATGACCCAGTGCCCTAAATAATGTTAAGGCAAAACAGTTTAAAAAGGGACATTTTGTGAAACTTTGAACCCAAACTACAGATAACACTGTCCAGCAGGTCTTATATCACATGAGTAGATGAACTCTGGTTTCATAGCAACCTTTGTGTTTTCCCCATCATCTGTCAAAACCCCGATACCTGAGAACAGGGGATGGGTGAACTCTCATTGATCCCAAGTGTGGGAGCACAGACCACAGCTTTAACAAGATTTCTTGAAAGTCTGTCAACCACTTAAAAACCTGTGGTGCTTATAAGCCTCACCCTTTATTCTCACACAATTTTCAGCAAAACAGACACAATGCAGGGTTTAGAAAGCCATAAGGAAGAGAGGGTGTTCATTCTGCTGTAAGTGATAGCAAATATCTAGGATAATATTATGCAGTTTTAACAAGCAGCAACAGCAACAGCCTCACTGCCAAGCAGGTCACACAAATCAACAACAACACTTTGGTGAATAAATTACTCAGTCACACATCCTGTGAGAGGCAGCTTCAAGGTCTGCACATCCTAGTGGCATTCACACAGCAATTAATGATGCGATTCTCTCAGTTTACAGGCAGAGCAGTCTTTCCTGTGGCTAGTGGAAGATTTGATGGTTTTAATAATGTCATACTCATTTGGCCTGTAAGCAATAAAATCCACAGCACAAGCTTGTCAACATTGCCCACCAGTCTGCTGCACAGTTATACCAACCAAACTAAACACAGGGCAGCCAGCTGTGTTTCCACTCACTGCACACACATCCTCAGGCCCAGCGGCACAAAAGGAGTCTTTGTTTTGCATTTTTAATCCACAGACAGGAATCTTTGAGACACAAGCCGCAGTGGTTGGCAGGGGCCCCTTGACTACTGCTGCCCTCCTCTCCCAGAAGAGCAGGACCTGAGCCAGGGGCCTAATCCTGACGCCAAGTGGGTCACTGGAGTTCAGGAGGACGACTGGCAGCATGGGGAAAGCAATCAAAATTAAACGTGGACTTGCAGCCCTATATGACCAACATTTGACCACAAGAAGACAACCACTTAAATAAGAATCAACACTGCATTCCCACCGTACAAGCAGTAGCCCTCTGAGCAAACTGAACAAGTAGAAAACCTGCACAAGTAATGATATTACTTGACTGCTCTGTCTGAGATTATGCGCTTTTCCTTTTCCAGATGACTTAGCAACATTATTTTCCACAGATTAATATATCAGGGCACACCCAAACAACTTTGCTCTGGCCAAAATCTCTCTTTATTGACTGGAGTTAATCTCAGATAAAGAGTGCACTCTTCCGTTGTCTGCCACTACACAAGCTTAAATTAAACATCATTCATCATGCAGAACTCACAAACAAGTGACATGGGATCTAAAAGTCTAACAAGACCTGTGTAGATATGCAATGTAGCAAACATCCTTACACGTCAGTTGAGCTATTGTTTAATCATTAGAAATAAAGTAAAGCGGATGCAGTGGGCATGTCTATCTACAGTGTTCTTTGGCATTAACTACGCTGGACTACATTTATTGATTGATTGACTGAACTTTTCAGAGATAGCCAAAGATAGCCATATCTGGTTTTAGCTCAGCCTTTGAATGTAACAGGACATTTCTGCAATGTATGTACAAAAATCCAGTCTTAGTTTTAAACCATATTATCTTTTGACTACAGGCAGAAAATAATCATTCTGAAGATGTTACACGGTTTACCATTTTTCATTAAACAGTGTTAGCATAAAAAGGTAATGTTTGAACAACAAGAAATTGTCATTTTGATTAAAACTAAACAACCCCTCAGCTTCTAAACTATAAAACATCTACTGTCCACTTTTGTTTGAGCAAAAGTTCCATAATAAAGGGAAATGCTTGTATGCCATTAACGCCATTACGTGAAATGGGAATTGCACCGATTATACATATTTTTAGCAAGCTGTGTGCAGTTGTATTTTAAGTCTCCCCATATAATTGCAGCATCAGTTGTGACTTAAAGTTTAAAAATAAAAGAATTTCGCTCCATACAAACTAAAGAGGAAATTGCAATGATAGTTAATAATCCCATGACCGTGGCTTGTGATAGCAGATATAATGTTAGATATACAATTTCTATGAATTTCAGCCCTAATAATAACACTTGTTATAAAGACCCCCAAATCCAACGCCTTTCTGCACTGAATAAATAATTATAAAACATTATTTTTTACTTGCCGTTACTGGACAAAGTCAAATAATGTCAATGATGTGTGCAAATAAAACATTTTCCCTCATGTACTGCACCACATTAAGTCTTTTTCAATGTGTATAATGTATATTCTTATGAAACAATTACAGCAAACACTAAAAAGAACAGTGAGTTAGAAAAGAAAGAGGCTACTAGCCCATTTGTACTTGAAGTTATATCAGTCATCGTTGGCATAACCAGAGTCATAAAGTGATATGATGAATACAAAATCCAAAAAAATAAAAATATATTAGTCAATTCTATAACAGTCTAGTCTGATGATCCACAGACACTGAGCTCTGAATCAAGTTGTTAATAAAACCATGATGTTGTCAAAAACTATGGACACGTCTTGTAGAAGAATAACTTGCACCTTAATTTGGGCCAAAACAATTTTTTGTTGTTTTTTTAATATAAAAATCTCAATCTCATTTGAGTGATGTTTCTGTACTTTTAGTTTTTAAGTCAGAGTGACCTTTAAAATTATTATACTCAGGCTCTCTCCTACTGATTCACAAAAGAGCTTCAAATAACTGCCTGGAGGCATTTCCAAGATGTCTAGATTCTAGATTTTTCTAGAAGGACTCTGAGTTAACACCAAACTGCTGAAAAACATCGTGCATAATATTATGACATAAAAGAAGAATGGTGGCAATAAAAAAAATAAATATCATTGGTTCTTCTCTATTGATTTTGATATTTTTATTTAAACAACCCATCTTGGGTCTGATTTACCCAACAGTATGGCATCTAATCAGCTATGTCTGTAGCCACGGACATAGCTGTCTTTAACAAAAGCTAATTATTATGGGTTAAGGCCACCTTAAACCTATACTTTAAGCTTAATCTAATTAATATTTAACAGAGTAACACAGGGAATCCAGATTAAAAATATGAAAAAGAGAGATTCAGTTTAGTTTTAACTATTAAGCAGGAAAAGATAAATACATACAATAGATTATACATTTACATTTATCCAGACTAGGCCTCTTGTAATATACCTTTAGAGAGCTTAACGAGACACAATGTGTGTATAACAACAGTAGTGATAGAGCTTTTGTCTGAAGTTAATCAAGGTTATAGCAAGATGTAGTCAAAGAACTGAACTACTTTGCATCTTCGCATGACAAATTCATTTGAAATTCTCTGGTGACTCAGCCAGCACCATTCTCATTTCCATATTCATCATTTTCATGACAGACTGCAAATCAAAAATAGAGCACCACTGAAACATGGACGAATAATAGCTCTGTAACAGCTTCTGATGAATTAGACTTTAAACAGCCTAATTAACCCAGGCGAATATGCACAAGCTCTAAACAGTCCACTGCTGCAACCCGGAGCTAAATTCAGTGGTTAATTTCCAAGAAAGTCTTACCTTTTGTCTTTGAGTGGTGCTTAATTCGCCAACTCCTCCACCTCAATATAGTTAAAACTTGTAGTTAAAACTTGTCCGAATTCACCTGTTGAACAGAAAGAAAATTACAAATTGGTGGCTTTGAGAAAAGAGTCTCATCACTGACTCAGAGCTAAAACATCTGGGTCATCACGAGCCTCCCACAGCACTGCAGAAATAAGATGACACACACTTCATTCACCAGCTTTGAAAGGGTCTCTTTACGGATAACATAAATAAAAAAATATGTTAACCTGAATGTTAGTTTGTGCAATCGTAAGAAAAAGTGATGCTGAAGGAGTGTGCGAGTGTGCGTGTGTGTTTCAGCACCACACTCGTAAATTGTATTCCACTGAAACGGCCTTACTCAGAGTATCTAGTTATATAGATACTCTCTGGAGAGTACACAGTTCTGGTTCTGTTGGATCTCAGCTCTGCTTTTGATACTGTAGATCACAGTAGCATGATAAACAGACTCAAGAACTTGTTTGGGATTACTGTTTTAAAATGGTTTATGCCTGGCGATCGTGGCTCAAGAGTTGGGAGTTCGCCTTGTAATCGGAAGGTTGCCGGTTCGAGCCCCGGCTTGGACAGTCTCGGTCGTTGTGTCCTTGGGCAAGACACTTCACCCGTTGCCTACTGGTGGTGGTCAGAGGGCCCGGTGGCGCCAGTGTCCGGCAGCCTCGCCTCTGTCAGTGCGCCCCAGGGTGGCTGTGGCTACAATGTAGCTTGCCATCACCAGTGTGTGAATGTGTGCGTGAATGGGTGGATGACTGGATGTGTAAAGCGCTTTGGGGTCCTTAAGGACTAGTAAAGCGCTATATAAATACCATTTACCATATTTGTCTTAGAGATCTTTTACTGTTTGCATGAATCATGTGACGTCAGAATCAACAATTTTGCCATGTGGGGTACCTCAAGGATCTGTCCTGGGTCCAATTTTCTTTCTACTTTATATATTCCCCCTAGGCCAAATTATTAAGCGCTATAAAAATATCTCCTATCATCTCTATGCTGATGACATTCAACTATACTGTTCCTTCAGGATTTCTGAGTTTTAGAAATTGTTTAATTTAAGTAATTGCCTGACAGAAATCAGCCATGGTTAAATGACAATTTAACCACGGTTCCAACTAAACTGTGATAAAACTGAAACTCTAATTATTGCTCCAGGCCACATGGTCTCAGAAATTAGGCAGCATATCAGCTTCCTAGACCCTTATGATTTTATTTCCTCCCGTTTAGACTACTGTAATGGTCTTTTTACTTGTTTTAACAAATCAGCCTTAAATCGTCTTCAGACTGTGCAGAATACTGCAGCACCTCTCTTAACAGGCATCAAGAGAAGATCTCATATTACTCTAGTTTTAGCCTCCCTTCACTGGTTGCCTGTAAGTTTTAGGTTTCATTTTAAAATTTTAGTTCTAACCTTTAGGGCCCTACATGGTCAAGCTCCCCAATATTTATCGACCTGCTGAAACCACATTCGTCTTCTCGAGCTTTAAGGTCATTATATCAGAGACTGCTGGTGGTACCGCGCACTTTCAGGCAGTGGCACCACGGCTGTGGAATTCTCTTCCACTGTCTCTACGCTGCACGGACTCCATTGATTCTTTTAAATACAAAAGCATTTTATTAATTTCCTCTTATGTTGTTTTTATTGTTTTACATTGTTGTTTTATTTACTGTTACATTGTTTTATATTTCCATTTCTTGTGTTGTAAAGCACTTTGTGATTTTTATCTGTGAAAAGCACTATATAAATACATTTTACTTACTTACTTTACTTACTTACAATAATTATTGTCACATATTATGCCTGAATGTCTATTTTCTTGTAACTGTGCGGACTCGTCCACAGAAAAGTATCCACTAACTATTTTTATTTTTCAGTTGCCAATTCATTAGTTAAGAAAAAAAGAAAATAGCGTCAACAAAAATGTCACATTTGCCTGAAATTAAATCAATATCTTGGTAAAAAAAAAAAAACTATTAAAAATCTTAAATGCATTAATTAAACAGAAAGAAACTGAGCAAAACAGAATATTCTAGAAAATATGAAGCTGCAGCCAAAAGTTGTTTAATATCTCGCTTGGCGCCCAACTTAATGCTGGTAATTACAAATGTTAATTTACTTTATATGTGGAAAAACTCCACAGGTAATAATATTGTTTCAGCAATAATGAATGGATGTTCTAGTTACCGTCTATATTTAACTGACTTCTTATCATTAAATAGAATCATGATGCTTTTACAGCCTACAGGGTGCAAACAGTCATAACCTCAAACAAACAGTAGCATACAAATATGTGTAAGTACAGACTTGGAAGCATCAATGTAAAAACTTGGGTTCAGCTTAGGCAACATTGGCACAAGACGCAACTGATCAACTTCCACATTTTCCAACACAAAAAAAAACTTTTTACAAATCATCTATTTGGTTTTTGTCACATTTCTCTGTGCTTTTGTCTTTTACTAAAAAAATAACGAGTCATTTTCAGAAATACAAAATCATTAGTGAAGTTGCTGGTATACTAACGTCACTTTTAAGGGAAACCCCAGTAGACTTGACCTATTTTTTTCTTCATCATAGTAGCATCATTCTAAGACAGTTTTCAATTCCACCTAATCTCCATGTAGATCAGCTTCTTTATTTTTACAAGAATTACTTGCTGTCAAAAAAAGTTACCTTTGCTCTGTATTGTATATTTAAAGATTTTACTGCATTTAAATTTAATTTATGATGTTTAACTTACAATAATATCATAATTAAACCAATAGATTACTAGCAGCAAAAAGAAGGTGAAACATAAGCAAGACTGCACTGTATTTTTACTACTCACTAATTATCCATTCTGGTAAAGCACAAACAATGAGTATAATAAAAACATAAGTATATAGTTCAGTCCTTATATCTGTCACAGATATACAGTTGTTATCTCAGCAACACATTTTTACAAGTTCAAAAGTTCAACATCAAACAAGCTTCCGCCTGCACCTCGTCAGCTCCCATAACTCCGATATCACTGCGCATACTGAGCCAAAGAGATAAATTGTTTACTAAGAAATGGAACTAGTGTTTAGGTCACACAAAGAAACAACTGCTGACAAAGTCTGTGAATGAAGAGGAAAAATCCTCTCAGCTCTCAGTGAAAGGTCAGTGTGACACAAACAACCCTGTGTGGTGAAAGGATTTCTCTGCAACTAATGCTGCTGTCAGAGATCATTGTCCTCTAAAGGCTTGGGGACAGCAAAGAGAAATCTTCACGAGCTTGTTAATATTTCACTTGCCACTGCTCTGTGTGAAAAACTAATTATGAGCCAACACATAATTCATTAATTTGGTAATTAATATGTTGGTTTCAATAAAACTTCAAAAGAAAAATATACTGTTTAACAGTGTACCATCTTGATGTTTGAAAATTATTTTGAGAATATTTACATCATATTTATTATAATACATTATTATTTACTACAAAAAACAGTGATAAATGTATTTAGATCTTATAATGTGGTCTTCTTATTAAAGGTGGACTGTTATTATTCCACTGACCTCCAGTCTTTTTTAACTACCATCAAAAACAAAATAAAGCGTAGCCTGCTTTAGAACAGCATGACATATCACTTCATTACAGTCAACATAAACAATCTAGTAGCTGATTTCTGTTAGTGAGCTTTTGAATAACTGGCTTCATCAAGTGTAAACATCAAATGTTAGCAGTTAAAATGTTTGTTTGTTTTTAAACAAATACCACTTTATTTCACCCCAAGATAAATCGCTCTTATGTTAGTGGAAGGGGTTTCTGTGTCCCTGTGATCCCAGGGGCTATACTGTCAAGGGCTTTAGCCCTGATTGGGTCTCCTAAGGCAAACTGGCCCTGGGTGGGGAGACAAATGAAGAGCGATTCCGAGTACCCTGTGAAAAGAAATTACTGTGGTTACTGGGGCCCAACCTTGGAGCCAAGAGAGGTAGCTCAAGAGAGAGCATCTAGTGGCCAGGCCTTAGGGGCCAAAACATTCTCGGCAGGAACCTACTGTGGATTATGGACAAGTTGTTGCCCCAAGTGGAGAAATTCAAATATCCTGGAGTCTTATTCAAAGTGAGGGAAGCGGGAGATTAAAAGACTGACTGTGGCATTGCACCAGTTTGTCGTGGTGAAGCGAGAGCTAAGCGTAAAACTGAAGCTATCGATTTAGTGGTCTATCTATGTCCCTATAAGCTTTGGGTAGTCACTAAAGGAATGAGACTGCGGATACAAGTGGAAGAAATGAGTCTTCTTTGAAAGGTGGCTTGGAGATAGGGTAAGGAGTTCTTACAAGAGGGAATCAGTGTAGAGCTGCTATTCCTTCACAGAGAAAGAAACCAGTTTAGGTGGTTTGGGCATCTGACTTTGCTGCCTGGGTGAGGTGTTCCGGGCATGTCGTACTGCAAGGAGGGCCAAGGGTAGACCCGGGACAAGTTGGAGAGATTACATCTCTCGGCTGGCCTGGGAACACTTTGTGTTTCCCCAGATTAGCTGAAGGAGTTGGCTGGGAAGAGGGAAACCTCTGCAGATAAACTGCAGAAAAATGGATCAATGGATAGATAGCTTAATGGATGGATATTGTATTTCAGCAGAAACAAAATCTTACACAACTTCAACAGGCAATGCAATCCAAATGACACAACAAAAATTATTAAAACAGCAGTAAGGTTCCCTACTAGTGAAATCAGCATAATAAATGGCTGTAATGATAAGTCGATCTATCTCATTACAAAAGAATTGAAACCTCTGAGTCATTGTGAAATTGCATTTCACATCAAAAGAGGAAATACCTGTCAAATTTTTTCAGGTTTTTAGGTCAAGTTAAATGCTGACTTATCAACTCCTGTTTTCAGTAACAACTTCAGATGTAAAACCCATCAACAGCCAAAACTCTCATACAATAATTATTTGTAGTAATTGAAGAAAAGAAAAAAAAAAAGCAACAAGCAACAAGCAAGAGATTCATCTGAAAAAGGCTTTAGAAGTCATCCTCTGGCAGAGATTGAAAACAAAGCAATTAGTTTGTCTGACAAAATGCAGCAAAGACATGGTTAGGAACTTAAGAAACATAATATTACTAAGACAGGGTTGGACGAAAGACTTCTGAATGGAAATCTGGTGCTTGAATTCTATAGATGGATGCTGTAGCACAGATTTTGAGAGGAAAATGACCCTGAGGACACGATGCTATAGTAGTCATCCTTGACACAGTGTGCAGTTCACATTCAAAACAAATGCACCAAGTTCATGGCATCAATGATTACTCAAGCAAAACACAAACTCTGTAATGTGAACTGACTAATGCAACTTCCAAAATTCAGCACAGCACTCCAATCTGCTGACTAACAGTATCAACTATAGATATAAAGCCCGAGTAGTGCCATTACCTTTTATCTGTCCTCTGAATAGCTGAAAGCTGCCAGAGAACATTGCACTGAATCAACACAGGCTCCTCTCTATCAGGAAAACTTGATATGACAGGCGTTCAGTAATTACATTATTAGGCATAGCAGGTAATAATATAATCTGTATGTGTTCCTCTACCTCCGTCATAGCTCACGGTGTTGCCAGTCCCTCCTCCTCCGTTTAAAGAAAATCTGCCATGCTCTACTGCTGCTTTTTATTCCAAATAGCCACAGCATCTAATGCACAAAACACTTATTCCCTGTAAATGTAAATGTGCAGTTGAGGTTTTAGAATAAAGTAGAAAAAACGTGACGCTTAAATTAAGATGCCAAGTAGAAACAGATAACACAAGTAAAATCTAATCTACCAAAGCAGAGAGAAAGTGGAGAAAGAGAAAATTTCTGCTTCCTCCTTTTACCTGCAGCACAATGTAGTGCCAGCAACTAAAAAGGTGTCAAAGTATTTTTCCATGCTCTGCTAACAGCTTCAACATCTATTTATGGGCAAAAATGGAGTAAAGAGACTATACCGTCTGTAAACACAGCTGCCAAAGATTTATCAGTTAATACAGCTTGACCAACACTGGACCCTTTTTTTTTTTACTTAAAAATTCTGAAAACAACAAGTCATTTAGACACATTTAAAGTAATCAAAGACACACACTAAGATGCCTTTGATCCATCTTTTTTCCGACCATTATTAGAACATTTTCCGTTGTAAGAGAAACAAAGGAAGAGGGAAACTGCTCCCAAATTACTTCAGGTTAGTACTTCTCTACAGTCACGGTTACTCATCAGTCAATGAATATCATGCCAATTAGATATATCTGTTACTTGTATATATCTATAGAAAGATGATAAAAAGGAAGATACCAACTTGATAGTTTAATTAGTTTAATGATTAACAATGAAATCAAATCCCCACTATTGCGTTTACTGCCCATCACCACAGGCAAAAAAATAAAGGACAAGCATGGAAGAAAAAAAAAAAAACACAACCTTAAGAGTGGTTCTAGTTGTTCTTAATCACAACAGACAGCATTGTAATTAAAGGTATTTTTCAGCTTCCAGGCTTAAGTGAAAGTCTATGCCATTTGCCCACAATTAAAAAGCTATGACAGTGACAAATAATAAATACTGATTTGCAGTTGTGGTTCTCGAAATGAACAGAGTGCACAAAGTGAAGCGTATAAACCATTTCAATACCGTTTGTATAAAGATGCCAGGTTGGCATGTTAGTCACCAGTTTATGTACTGTATAAAAACAGATCTGTCATGTTTTATTAAATCTGAACTTAACTAAACAGAATCAAATAACTTTGATTAGTAAAGTCTTCTGTGTATCCAATTAGTGTCAAAAGGAGAAATACTCTTTATTCTGGGACAACAAAAAAGGAAGAAAAACAAAAAGTCTGAGAGAGAACCTTAGCTTTGAAGTGACCATTTCAGAAATACAGCGTGGTTACTGGTGTCTTGCTCAGAATAAATTACTGTAAAAATCTATTTCTAATTACAGAAAAACAAATCTTGCTTTATTTTTTATATCATAGGGCTGCCACAGCTCTCCACTGTGTTCAGTTTGCAGGCAGCAGTGTCAGCAACGCAGCAAGTAAAGCTTTGCTGACACCCGTATGAGACTATACAGTTTCTCATTAGCACCTACAAGCTATGATCCAGCTGTGTCCAGACACTTCTGGACCAGACTGACAGAAGATGAGACGCGATCGATTTTAGAACAGGTGAATAAGGAGCACCCGGGGCGGATATAGGGCTCAAAATCTGAGAGAAATGACAAGAGTCACAAAGATTAACACAGAGGGGGGAATAAAAGACATACGTCTAAATTAATTTTTTTTTTTAAAAAGACGCGTAAATATAGAAATATGTGCCGATGAGGTATTCACGGTGGTAGCGTTTGTAAAAATCAACTGAGCTTGAACCTTGACGCGACAAACACAGATACAGCTCATGTTTCCCTCCGTCTCCTCCTGCCTGTGATGCCGGCCGGTACACCGGGTACTGATTGCCTGGAGGCTAACGCCACCTAGCTTGCTTCGCTAACGCCAATTACAGCAACAAACCGATAGCTATATACTTTAACACACTTCCCGAGACGTGTGACACACACTGGGAATATATGTACACCCGATTTAAAAAGAAGAAGAAGAAGAAGATAAAACAACATACCTGTCTGTATCGTACGTCGCTGACTCGCGACTTTATAATAGAAGGTAGCGCGTTTGACTCGTCGGCAACAATGTACTGTATGTGTGTCAACCCACTTTCAGCTGAAGCTAGCTAGCTAACGTGCAGCATTAGATAAGAATGTGGGTCACCGGGCCTTTGGCCAGTCTCTGTCACCAAAGAAGCCGAAGCAAAACTGTTCCGTTTACACATTTACGTCTGTCGATAGTATACACAGAAGCTGCGGATAAAAGCGGCACAAATACGGAGCGGAACCAAACGGTTGCGAGTTGACACTTACCCCGAGCAGTCTCCTCTTTCATCGGGATATCCCTGCAGCCAGTGGCGCTGCAGACGGTTGACTGCGCAGCGCTCAGGCAGACTCACTGGAGCTGGAAACGGTGCCAAGAGAGCCTACCTCCCTACAGATCCACTGTTTACACATAAATTACACCTGGCTGGAGAGGCCTGATCCAAATCCAGATTTACCTACATTACATTACCCGTAAAAAGTTAATAGAGAAGTCCCAAAAATGAAAGTAACTCCTCCAGCTCAGCAGATTAATTTTTTTCATGCTTCAAATATTTTTGAATAACGTCTCTGTATTTTGATTACTGTGTATTCAAAATGCCTTTAAGGACAAGTCAAATGTTTTCCGTTGATTTATTTTCCCGTCGCCATTCTCCTAGCTTTAAACTTAAATAACGTGTAAATAATGAGTTGACAATAGTATTTTAATGCGTCTTTAACTTTGAAGTCTACTTGATTATGGCATATTTAATAGACTGGCCATAAAATAGTTAAAATACTGAATTTGTTAAACCTTTAAGAAGAAAAAAATGTTTTAGTGGATTTTTTTGACATCTAATAAGTAAGTAATTAAATAAACATGAAAATAAACTAAGCCTACCATAAACTGGAAGGGAGTGAGCTTATATGCAGGAATGTGATTAAAGAAATTAGATCATTATGCAATTATTCCCTCTCAGTCCATCAAATTCCTCCCACCTTGAACTTTTAAGACTTACCGGGGGAAAAAATTCCAGGAGTAAGCGACACTTCTTTGGAATACTGCAAGGTTTCCGGTCCTTCCTATTTTTGTTTTTAGTTTGTTTGTTTTTACAGCAGGGCCACTTTAATTCCATTATCTAATAAACATGAAGTTATAGGTCCATTGCTTTAGGGTAAATATATGTTACCATGATTTAATGTTACTATGATGACTCAACTCTCTAGCTCAAGCTAACACAGTCCCTAAGATGTCCAGCCTCTGACAGCAGACTTGAAAGTCTGTGACAATTGTAATTCTGCGTGTAGACAATTGTTATTTGATTTGCAGAAGAAATTCATCTATCTTCAGTGTTATTCCCCAGGTATGACCCTGTCACTTCCAAATCATCTTTTTTAGAAAGAAGAGCAAATTTCTGTTAATTGCCATTTGATGATCACTCTCATTTTCCCATTGTGAATTTTTCATATACCTTTATTACACATAGCCTAAGCCCATATTACACAGAGCTAGAAAGACATCTATAAACACCTCCTCTAACCCTAAAACCTCTCCCCTGGATTCTTTTTGTCATTTTTCAGGGAAACTTGTAGGGAGTTTTCTGTCTCTCCCCCCCCCCCTTTTTTTTTTTTGAGCTGAGATGGAGTGACCCTATCAAAACCAGGTCTCTGCATTACTTTTGCTTTGCAAAATTTGAATGTCAAGAGCTTGACGTCTATCCGGCTTTATTTTTACATAAAGCATGCAATACCTTGTCACTCCTCTCTGCACCAACCAGCCAACATTCATGACGTGGCTGATGGTAATAAAACAAAACCTGTGGACACAGTTTAACAGAAACAGAAAGAAATGCACAGTATTCAGCTAACAACTAGCAGCCTTTCTCACACTGATGCATTCCCATCACTCACATCACAATGTTGGCCTCACACTCAACCTGAAACAATAAAAATGAGAACTGTGAAACTACACTTTTAAGTGAAGCGTACTTAATATGCAAATCAGTTCAAGTTAATCAAACATAATCAGTTTAAATAGGTAGTAAAATGAATTGTGTTATATATATATATATATATATATATATACACACGTGTGTGTGTGTGTGTTTACTGAGACTGAGGTCTTTATATTACTATGAGTCAAAGGCCTTAAAATGTTAGTGCTAAATGTTTTACATCTTGCACTTGACACATACGCCTCATTGGCTGGCTGCAACTAAGACTATAAACTAAAATTGAAACTGAAACTTAAAAAAGCACATTATGGAACAATGAAACCTAAACTAAAACGACCACACTTGGAAAAAAACTGTGACTAAACTAATAAAAGTAATAACTCAGATTGTGCATACTTCAAAACTAGTCATTTGAATAATTTTCCTTCCTCAGTTTGATGTCCAAAGAAGATCTGCATGCATAGGAGTGTTTTTTGTTTGTTTGTTTAAAGAATATAAATTCCGCTTGCATTTGGCCTACGCTTTCTAAGTTTTCTCAAGCAGACTCACGTGTTACTTTTGCGGTAATTCACAGCCAGGGGACAAAATAAAAGCTATTGTTGTAATTTTATATGTCATTGTTTTATATCTTATTTATCGTTGTTGTTCTTTGTGTCAAGTTTGTTTGAAGACAGGATTATTTGTCGATAAATTATCTCTGTCTGCCCTTTGGACGTGTGTCTTTATGTTTATCGGCCAACTCCGGGGTAGCCTACTCATCTCCATGACAACAGGAAGTAGCAAACCCTGCAATGCCACCTTTGGCCACGTTAAGGATGTGTGGCGCTTTTCCGATACTTTGAGGGAGATATTACAGATTTTCTGATCTTTAGGAATTAGAAACAACCAATCTTTCCGAAATTGTACGCAATAAACATGGAGTAGTACACCAAACGATTCTAAATTAAATAGGAAAAAAATAATAATTGCAAAACTTATTAGAAAGAGTTTACACTTCGCCTAAGTTTGTCATACCTAGGCTACTGCAAACCCCAACAAATTATAACATTTAAAACTCAGTCTATAGCAGAGCATTCAGTTTGGCCTGGACCACAAGTATTAATGGTTTAGAAATTTAACTATTCGGGATAAAACAAACAGATTTTACACAGTAAATTATCTTTAAAACGGTTTTAAGATTAATTATGAAAAGCCAGGGACAAAGAACAATACTGTAATTTATAAACCCTATAAATTACAGCATTATCACCTTATCACAGTCTGCGTCTTCTTCAAGCCTCCCCTGCAAGCGTCTTAAATTTAAGCAAACATACAGAGGCAGCAATAAGAAAAATCACCACAGAGCTTTATTTACAATTTCAAAGCTACAAAAACAATTAAAAAGGCTATTATATGATTTCTTGCTCACATGTGCTCATCTCTAAGGAAGGATGGCAGACGGGCAATTTGGTCAAAAAACGTTTTTCGTTTTTCCAGTTATGTGATGATAGTCTTCAGTCTGGCTGGAACCCACTGAGTACACAGAAGAAATAGCCTTTCTGGAGGCTATTGATTGGTGTCCTGTGTGAAATGCTGCAGTTGGATTTGATTTTATTGACTTGGCAAGAGCTCCTGTGGTATTTTACACAACTGCTCTTTCTGTTTTTTAGGTTCGCACACTAATTAAGCCTTAAAGATAAACACATTCTTATTTATCGTGCTGTCACTGTTTATACCCAAAAGACTGATTACAGTGTTTGCCCTCGATCATTATAGTGAGGTCACTCTTGAAAAAGAGTTGTTGTTTTGTTTTTTTTTTCATCTCAGTGAGACTTGCCTGGATAAAGATAGGCCATAACAATAATATTTCACGATGAACTAAAGGAATTTGAACACTTTTAAATTCATTCACTTATCTCACCGGTAAAGGTGAGTAACTCTTTGTGAAATAATCGGAATGTACTTATTTATAGATCTATACAGCGCGTAAACATCATTATATACATTTCCTTCCTCTTTAAAGCGACACACCAGCATCGAAAACAGAATACAAAGAAAGAGGCTATAACTGGCTGCTGATAGCGACATCTACTGTTGATAGTAGTAATTACACATTCGTGTTCCGTGGTTGGTAATTTGCACTTTTAATTGACCAAATAAGTAATAAAATAAAATCCTGCCAGTAATTATCTAATACCTTATAACCAAATATCTAATCAGTCAATTGCAACTCAATGTATTTACGA
Organism: Haplochromis burtoni; assembly: GCF_018398535.1. Classification (NCBI taxonomy): domain Eukaryota; kingdom Metazoa; phylum Chordata; class Actinopteri; order Cichliformes; family Cichlidae; genus Haplochromis; species Haplochromis burtoni. The sequence continues at coordinate 1,690,385 of NW_024582426.1, read as the reverse complement.
ACGTAGACATGGTCGTGTTATTTGTTTATGTTGCGCATCAGAATGGGAAGAAAGGGGAATTCAGGTTACTTTAAATGTGGCACGGTTATTATTTCCAAATGGGCTGGACTGAGTATTTCATAAACAGCTGATCCACTGGGATTTTAACCACAACTTCCTCTGTAAACCAAGGATTATCTGTAAAAGAGAAAATATCCAATGATCAGCAACTCTCTGGGTTGAAATGCCTTGTTGATTTCAGAGATTAGAGGAGAATGACCAGACCGCCTTCCCGATGAATACTAAGTCAAATGGCTACTCATTCCAACCAAGGAATGCAGAAGAAGATCTCTCAATTCACATGTTGAATATTGAAGCATGTGATATCGACAGAAGACCACACCAGGTGTCACTGCTGTCATCTACAATCACACAGGTGGCCAAAAACTGGACAATAAAAATTGGAAAGCCATTGTCTGATCTGATGAGTCTTGATTTCTGCTGAACATGCAGAGAGTAGAGTCAGAATTTGGTGTAAATAACATGAAAGCATGGTTCCAACCTGCGTTGTTATCAGTGGTTCAGGCTGGTGGTGGAGTTCCAGATGTACTTAATAAATTGTCTGATGTCACACACATGAAAAATCACCACAAAAGGTGGAGAACAACAAAGAAAATATCCCAGCCAACCCCCCAGAAAACCAAGCAGATATAGTGCTGGTTTAGTATCAGAGCCTCAACACCTGAGGCTTCTGCAGTAGGAGGAACTTACTTTACCATCTGTAACTTTATTATTATTAAAATTACACATTATACAACTGTACATCAAACAAAGCCATTTTCATGTTTAAATTACTCTTACTATTTTATGTAAAAACTTAATTCACCCCTTCACTCCTTCACTCTATTTTACACTGTTTTCAAATGTACTGAAATAGAACTAATCACACTGAAACAAAATTACACAACTACACCCAGCCACAGATAGCAGTTTTAATAACACAAAACAAAATATGGATAAATTAATAGTGTTTTAATTAATATCCATTGTGTACATTCAAACATCACTATAAAGCAGAGGCAGAGGGATGTGTTTGATGTCTGGATCACTCAGTGGCGGTGCAGCAGCCTGGGTCTCAGGGTCTGTTTTGTCTCTGTACACTAAGCTTCAGAGGTGGAGACTCTAAAACACATGCAGGATGTGTATGATTAGAAGATACAGATACATGCATTTGACATATAAACTGCATATAAACGCGGTCCTACGAGTCTAGTACAAAAGTCAAGAGGATAAATATCACAAAAACTCCAAAGCACTCTCTTTTCATGTAAAATTAAAATGCCTTTATGGAATAGATATAGTTTTTTAATTGTTGAAGACGTACATGCCAAACGCACTGTGCATGAAAGTGCCTTTGGGTTTTTGATATTTTAGCTTATTTTAGCACAGTCACATAATCATTAATAAACTCCTACCTAGAGCTTTTTCTTCTACTCTAAATTTCATGTACAATTACTTAATCTTTCAAACATAACATGAAGGCAGGAAAAAAACTATAACCAAATTTTTACCTTTAGTTCATTCATACTCTAAGGATCTTCTCCCATTCCGTGGCTGTAAGTGTAAACACAATTTTTAATTTAATTTCAAATTCTGCCTATTTTGTAGGCTTTTTAATTCCTTTTTAGTGGCACAAATGTAAACATACCCGATAGAGAAAGTAGCCTCTGCTCTGGATTCCTCCAGGTCCCTGGAGGTCGGCCTGTAAAAACATTTAAAAAACGCACAATTTAGCCACCTGCAAAATTGCTCTTAGTGTTGTCTACAGCGCCTCTTCACCACCAACATGTACCCACTCAAAGACTCACATCTGGATTTGAAAACACACACTCTCCACGTTTCTTGCTCACGTTTCATCGGCGTCCACTTTGTGTTTGTCAGTGCTTTGATAGTAAGTGGGGGAGGAATTCACCTGGCTTGCCACACCAATTATAGACCATAATAACTCTCAGCTTGGGAAAGAACAACTAATGTAGAGTGAGTTTGCACAGAGTGAGGAGAGCTCTCAGATATGCAACAGCATGATTGATGTGGACGCTCAGGATGTGGATAAACACACTGAAAACAATTACAGAATGGAGCACACACATTTCACTATAAACATTTGCAGCAAGCGCACAAAAGTGGAGCTGCTTTCATTGTGCCTGCTGCAATTATCATCATCTATTCATCACCTCTTTCTATACCATCCTGTTGCTCTTGAGATATCCAAATATATACGTTTAAGAAGTAACTTTGCATAATAGCTGTCCCACAGTGTAGGGGGATATTAAACAACACAGGATTTAATGACAGTTTGAGCCACTGATTGCATTTTGCATTCAAAAAACAAAGTATTTCTCTTTGTTTTATCAGTCAGTGGCTGTGGAGAACAGATGTGAGCGGTACATACGTGCATTGTGAGTCCTCTCTGTCTTCTAGTATTTAGTTGGGAAACTAGACGCAGAAGAGGGTGCAACTGAGGGGACTGACAAACATACACATATACAGACACATAGATAGATACAGGCAGATACACACACATGAATAACAGCAAAAAAGAAAGTACAAACTATGGAATGTGCAAAGGCAAAGAGAAAAACACGTTTTTTTTCTCTCAACACATAAACGCATGCTACACAGAAATACAAACGTACAAATGCTTCCTCACTGCAGCAAAGTGTGTTGCCTGTATAAATAGATCACATTCTGTGTCTCATTCTGTATCACAGAGATGGTGGAGTGAGAAAGCGAACAGCATCATATGTCCCCGAAGCAAAATGCTGTGTTATTTCAGTAAAAGTTGCTGCATGTGCATTAAAGGATGTTTCCTCTCTGTGCTGGCTTCAATAACCATAAATGCACACCGAGGAAAATAAATATGATGTTTGTATGTTTGTAAATAATGACATCTGTTTTTCACACTGAGTATAATATTTGACAATGTAAATGTATCATTCTATTTTATATTAGCTGTAGAAAAAGGCTCCCTGCATCATTTAGCTTGAGTTCTGTTATGTGGTAAACGGCCAGGAAGTCTTTTGCATACAGAAACAACATGAACAAGGATTCATCTTCATCAAAAACAAACATACAAACAAATAAATAATGACATATTTTCCTTATAGTTAAGTATAAAATTGTGCGCTAAAATATCATCTGCAACTTCAGACACAATCCCCTTTGCTTTTGACACAACATTTGTGTGAGGTGTCAGGTATGAAGGGCAGACAGGAAGGATCGCTAACCCTAATACATCCAGGTTCTCGTGCGATCATGAAGCACAGCCTCCTACTAATCTATGATCTATAGGTATTTCACATGCAGAGCAAACACAGGGCAAAATTTTATCATACATATGTACATATTTAGATATATTAGGAC